>NC_133975.1:91843320-92146350 GCF_047716275.1 Strix uralensis | reverse complement strand
CCCAATTAAAAAAAAAAATCTTTTTGTTTGTTGCTGTTGTCCTTTATTTCCATCCAATTGGGCTAGGCCAAACAACCCATGAGGATAAATAAGGAGGTATCGCTAATGTCAATGAGTGCATGGGGAAATCCAGGAAACTAATATTATGAGGGATGTTAAATATAGCTCTTAAAAATTGTGGCAGTTTTTGGGCATAAGGGAATGAATGGTGACACATTGTTATATATTGATCTATGTATTCGTTGCAGTGATAGTCCCTGCTCTACTGGCTGAGCGCTACCTGACAGGTAGTGTGCATGAACTGCCTCTTATGTGTGTTTTCCACCACTACATAGTTTTGCTCTTTCTTTTTTACTCCTCTTGGTTGTTGGGTTTTGGTGGGGGTTTTTTGTGGTTTTAAGGCTTTTTTGAGGTTTTTGGGTTGGTTTTAGTAGCTGTGTTTTTGTTGTGTTTTTTTGTTTGTTTGTTTGTTTTTTATTTTATTTTATTGTCATTTAGAGCATTAAATGTGCAGATTTTCCTCCTTTTATTCCTTTAAAAAATATAATTATCTAGGGAACAAAGTGGGACCTTCAGTCCCCATACTTTTGATTAAGTACCATGTTTGTCTGATCCTTGCTTAGGACGAGAGAGGGTGACAAAATCAAACCAGTTTCCTGGTAGGTTTGTTAAATGTCTTTTGATAATCACTTAGGTTTAAGTGGTTTCCCAGAATTTTCATTGATACTTTCCTGTGGCTTTTGCTTAAAGGAAGATTGAATGAACTGAATTATTCAGAGAGAAATAATTAGAGTTGTTGCTTTCACTGCCCCCTTCTGAGAAGTTTGGAATAGGTCTCTGGAAGACACTTTTCAGGTCCTCATTGTTTAAGAGCCAGCACTGCTCTGCATCAAACATAACCATGGAGTTATACAACTATAAACCAGCTGACGAGCAGCATCGTTACACCATGATATCGTTACTAATTCCTGCCCTGCTAGATTGTCTGCTGTTTGTTGTGAAATATAGTGGATATATATGACATCCTTTGAATTTGCACAGACCAAGATGTGCGTCAGCTGTATTAGTAACACAGCAAGGCTCGCTATCATACATGTCTCTGTGATTGGGTTGTAAGAGTCAGACACCTCAAGTTAAGGCTTACCACAAGTTTCCTCAGAATGGAAAATGGAGTACACCAGAGGTCTGGTCTGTGATTGAATGTACATTTTGGGTCTTGGGCCACACCTGGCTGCAAACCTTCTGGGAAAAAGGACAAGGCAATGCACAAGGAAGAACCTCAGTTCAGAAATGTTTTGGATGGTTGGAATTGAAATACTTAATGCTATCTCTGACTGTGCTTCTGTTCTTTTTCTCTGCATGCTCATTCCATGCATTTTGTATGCTGTTCAACAGACAGAACCCTCTCCATGCAACTTGCTCACCGTAAAAATCATACGAATGAAAAATGCCAGGAAAGCAGACTTGTGTGAGTATCTTTGTTTTGCCCCTGGAGAATCCACATGTTTGTAAAACTACTCAGAAAATAACCAAGTGTCACAAGCACTACAGAGTATTTATAAAAGGAGAGAGAGATGTATGACTGTAGATGAAGGTGAGGTAGCATAGTTACAAGATATTCTTTGCCAGTGTAACGCTGAAGTCTAGCCAGTTGTAGTTGTAGTTCAGATGTTTGCACAGAGTGCATAAAATGTTTCACATTTGGATCTGCAAAGAAAGATTTTGTATTCACAGGGAAGTTTAGATGGGGCACTTATTTCTATGGTTCCTTCTTCCAGTAATGTCCACCCTGTGCATCCCTGGACCTATCACAGAATATTTTATGTGAGCTCAGGACTGCATGCTTGACACCTCTCAGGGACTGCCAAATTTGATTCAGCCATAGGAACAGCCATGTTTCAAAACTTAGTTGAGGACTCGCACTGTTGGTTTCTTCTGTTCTTAACTCTTTTTACAGAATGCCCTGTTATGAAAGCTACGTAAAAGTTTATTAATGCTCCATAAATATCTGAACTACAAAGCACGAGGAAAAAAGGTGTGAATGACAATCACCTCCAATCTGAGGAGATGGCCGATTGTCTTGCATTTATTCATTTATACAAATAAGAATCCAGAAAGTTTCTATAGAAACCAGACCAAGCTAAATTTGTTCAGTTAAAATGTTTCAAGACAAGACATTTGTTTGGGCCTTTCCAAAGTAATTTGCTTTGAGTTCTGCTATAGTTTCTCTAGAGACCAAAGGTATATGAAGACATTTCTCACATGGATTTTTATTGAAGAGAAGATACTTTGTTGTTGCTGAATGTATGGGGAAGAAGAGTCTGTACGAACCTTCCCACTGGACTATTTCTGAAGTGCGAAAATGAGATTTGAAGCTCAGATATAGGCTGGAGAGAAATTCCTTGCTACAGCTAAAACCTATTTGAAGGTACAAGCATGTGCTCTGAACTGAAAGAAGGAGTTGTGGAAAATTACAGCCCTTAGTTATCTCCCCACACAATCATGTTCTATTAAACCATCTGCATGATAATGAGCTTACCAGATTTCCTCTACACCTTTTTCTCATCTAGATCAATGCTTTTTTTTTCTTTTTTTTTTTTTTTGTCTTGAAACTATTCTTATTCTGAAGGGAGTTTCCTATGTTTTGAAGCTGTCCTTCCCAAGACTAGAAAGTTTCTAGGACAAGGGACAGGTACTGAAATGCTCAGGCATTTCTGGTTCCCAGTCTGAGACATGTCCCACAAAATGGAATGATGGACATTCACCACCAACATTGCCAGGCTATCATCTGTTTGAAATGGTAGTATCAGTCAAAATATTGAGGGGAAAAAAATTTGCACAAGCAAAACAAAACCAAAACTTACAAAAGGTGAATGTTTTGCATGTTGGGTACTTCCATCATACCTGTTATGGCACTCCTTGCTTACGCTTAATTGTTGAATCTGGTTTTGATTGACAACTGATTAATTCGAGTAACATTTGATTTCACTGAGTGTAAAATTTGTCAGTTGCATTTATCAGAAAGGTCTGCTTTCAAACCATTTCAGGATGTAGTTTTCTATGCACCCAGACTTGTAGAAATCACATATTTCAATGACACGTTCTTTATCATATAAAATAAACCTATATTTAAAATGTTTTAATAAATTAATTTAACCTCTGGTTAAACTCACTGGCAATGTAAAAACTAGTGCAAATTTAACTGTATGTGACTTTCGCTGAGAAGCAGCAAAATGGGAGGCTTAAGATAAAAGATGTACCACTTGTACAAAATTTTGCTGGCTTGTGTGTAAAACGGGGGGAATATTGTTGAGTTGTTTCAGTCATCTTTACAGTTCCCTGGAGATTAGCCTGACACAGCCTTAGGAAACCCAGAAGCATGTGGACCTCCATCACCAGTGATGTACACTTTTTTACAGTGCTATTTTCCTAACACTGATTTTTTGTTCTCATTCTTCCTTTTCTCAACTCTGTTTTTATCACTTTCCTTTTCCTGCAAACTTTTCTAGATAGAACAAGTTGGCAAGTGTCACCTATTTCTCAGTCATTTTAATAAACTTTTAATGTTTTAAATCATCTTCTTCTACTTCTCATCAGTTGTGCCCATCCTTTTGTTTCCAAAGTGAATCCCATTTTGTTATTTTCTCCTCTCAAGATTCCTTGTTGCACTAGGTTTATGTAGAGTTTTTGGATCACTTTAGCACTCATCTGGTGTTTAGAAGGTCTCCCAACCTGTTGCCGCAGGTTAACTTCATTATATCTGCTCCATTTTCCAGGTAACAGAGATGGAAAAATTAATCCATAACAACAGACTCTCAAACTCTCACTAACATCTCCTACGGAATAGATAACACAAGATCTTTAATGGAAGTTCAGTGCATAAGATAGTATTTATATCTAAGACAATTTAAATAGTTTCATTCTGCTTTTTAAGTCCTGCATCTTTTTAATGCACTTTTGCACTATTTTCTGTCTCTCTTTCTCATTGATCCATAAGTGTGTAAATTATAATACTAATTTCCACTTGTGTATTGATGCATAGCTGATATCATTGATAACGCCTGTGAATTTAGTGCCTTGTTTGTGTTCTCCACATTCCCCTTCCCACTGAGCACACTCACGTCCCCATCAGGCTCACTGGGGCTCTTGATGTTCCTGGTCCTCCGAACACTTGCCAGTTCCCAGCTTTGGGTGTGTGTCCCATCTTCATCCTGACTCCCTAATGGGGTGACACTTGGATGTGCCACCAATCCAACCCACCCTTAAAAACATGACTTTCTTTGCAGAGAATTTCAAATTTCAAGTTCATCCTCTCACAGTCCTTGGGCAACCACCATAGCTCCGGAACAAACAGAAGGATGTCTTTTCATAACATGTGGTTCAGGTTTGGAACTCCCCATGGCAGAAGATCACAGGTGCCAAAAGTTTATGTGGGTTGCAGGCAGAGACTGGGCAAGTTTCTAGAAGAGAAATACAGTGATGGTTGGCTTAGGAAGTCTCTGAATTGTGATGGCTGGGAGCACATTACCCTTTTATGCTCTTCCTTAGACACCCACCTCTAAATGTGGGGCATATTCCCCTCTGGCACTGATGTCCATCCCTAACAAGAACAAAGATCCTTCCCCAAAAAAGACAAAGGGGCTAAAGAACAAGATACTGGAGAGAAACAAAATCATTAAGTGGAATTAACACATGAAAAAGATAACAAAAGAAAGTGTTAAGGGTTAAACAAAAATGTAAAAATAGGCAACTAGATGGGAACATTGAGCTCAGCAAATTTAAGCCATTATTCCCTGTTTCCTGAAAACATCCAAGACCCCTCAGTGGACACTGCCTGTGGGCTCTGGGCTAAATAGACCTTGACTGGTGTAGAGTTAAAAATACTCTTCAGCATTTTCTTAGTAAGAAAATGTTATTTTTTAAGCTTTTATGGATTTTTTTTTTCTAAATTAGGCTTGTTAATTTTGGAAACTTCCAAGTTTTGGACTTTTTAATATAAGGCTTATATTATTTTGGGTATTTTATAAAATTATTAAGTATGTTTTACATTTTAATCAGAAAACATATTTTATGCCATTGCAGTAGCAGTTCTGCCATACATGAGATCAACTCCTGAAAAGAAATATAGCTAGTGAGATACATTATTGTTTGAGGAACTATGGTCCAATGTGATACTTATTGCAGGAACCCACAGACTTCCTCTGGTGTTTTGTTTTTGCAGTGTTGTTATTGTTTCATTGTTTATTACTTACTTCACCATTTAAGCAGTTGCAATTATATACCAGCAACCTATTGTACTAGGTGCTGCTTGAAATCTCATTATAAAATAGGAGGAAGTAGATTGATAAAGCCAAAGCAAGGAGAAAATGGGGAAAAAAATAAGGTTATTTAGCAACATCTCAACAAAGAGATATTTTAACGAGGGATGTAAATGAGACTAGTGATACTGTTTTAGGGATACTTGTAGGGTGTTTCACCAAACGTGAAGGGCAGGTGGGAGAAAATGTGAAAGCTTTTTATTGAAGTTTAGCTATTAGGAAATTAATGTTGAATGCTCCTTGGAGGCTGGAACTGATCTTCCAGGACTGAATGAATTCTGATAGCCTGACTGTGAAGGGCCTTGAGAAGAAAGATGTTTACTTTTACAGAAGTAACCCACATTCTTATTTAAAAAAGAATATAAAAAGTTCCTATTATCTAAATTATCTAATATTCTGCACTCTATAAAACAACAATGCCTGCCTGTCTACCCACCCTCAGCCAGATTGCTGCTCAGCTCCACAGTATGGGAGGAAAAAGAAAAATGCTTTTCTCAGCTGGTGGTGACATGGATGGGTCCAAGTGAGGTGAGACATGATCAAGGAGATGATCTGGGCAAACCAGTGTTTGAGACCACGTCCTTGGTTCGAATCCCTTCAGCACAATAAGAAAAACTATACCCTAACAGTCATGAAAAAAATCTACTCCCTAGAAATAACTTCAATGTGAGCACCTAAAGGCAGTCCAAGAGGAGAAGGATGTCCAGGTTTTTGTCTGGATTACACATGGGCTGGTGGTTGCATCTGATAGCATCAAAAAGGAGGTAGAAATAAAATATTAGCCCAAATTATTTAAATTTGGGCTGTCTATGAGACAGGTGAGATTTTAACTCAAGCCAGAACAGCTGTTGCCGTGGTCTTGTCAGCGGTGCAGTGTGGTGCTGGGGCTATGGTGTTTCTGAGCATGGGTCATGTCACTGTAATGCTTTTTAATGGTAAAGCATGATTAAGATCCAGTCCTGCTGCTATCCTGGAAGATAATTACAAACTTAGTGTAATAACTGGACAAAGAGACCGTGCTGTAATAAACACCTGCTGCCACGCCTGCTTTTGGCAGGATATTGCCCCACAGCGATACCACGGCTGCCACCCCAAGCATGTTTGACAGCTGCTCACGTGTTGTGGTCCAGGGGAGGGACACAACAAGTCGCTGCTGTGACTCTGCTGTGTGTACCATGTGTGAGCGTAATCGCCGTAGTTAGGTGGTGGTACGTAGTTATGTACCAGAGTAATGATGATTTGCTTGCATGTGTCTGGCAATGGGAGCCTTGTATGTATACGTGAAGATGCACTTGATACAAGGCAATGGGATATTGCTGTGTGAGCGACTGGCGTGGGCACAGAGTATGCTGTGGAGTTCTAGTTCTTGCATCTGCTTGCGCCTGGAGCTGGTTGGCTGTGTCAGAAGTCCCCCAGAGAAAGTCAGAGATCTGAAAGGAGATGTCAGAGCTCTGTTGTCTTACAAGCAGTTATTTATTAAAGGTGCATGATACAGTACAGTAGCAGACAGTGATCACTTGCAGAAAAGAAAAGATTGGTGGACTTCAGAAGAAATATTTTGTTCTTTGCAATAGATCTAGTCAGAGCATGTACTGCTCTTTGGGAAATGTCAGTGAAATAAACTTTGGATTGATCACACATTTATGGACTCGGGTCCTTCTGATCCTCCTCCTAGTGTGGACAAGAGCCGACAGCAGTCTGTGCTAATATCAATGTGAACTTCCCAAGAGCCAAAAAGGATTTTCATATGGACATTTCCTGTATACACACAAAAGTTTGGGAGTGATTAGGACTGTTGCAAACTCAGGTGTTTTCTGTGTTTGGATTTTTATTTATTTTTTGTTAGAATTCATATATCTTTGTACATACCACAACTGGCCTCATGAAAGTTACTTTTTTTGTGTGTCATTCAGTTATGCAAAGATGACTTTTTAGTTTCGGGGGAGTCCGGAAAAAACAAAAAAGGCTGACTTTGTTAATTCTTCAATTAAACATGGAGTCCAATAAAGGTCCAAGTCAGTTCTATGTTTCCCAGAGTCAGGTCTACCAGTAACAAGACTAAGTCTAGTCAGACAAAGGTGTGTCTGCTATGCAATGACAGGAATGCTTGAATAGGTGGTGTTACACATAGAGGAAATAGAATACTAATGATGGGATTGGTATTTATGGGCAATACTCCCCCATGCTATCTTTGGCACTTTGTGTGGGTTGTTGTCCCTAACTAACAGATCATATTCTGTAGGGTGGTCAACCATGACTTTTGAGTGTGGGTCCACAGGATTGTTAATCTCATGATTCATGTTTGCCTTTTATTTCTTAACAACTATGACAAAACGTATTTGCAGGGAGATTATTTTGACCTCAGAAGGAAAGTGCTGCTTGATGATGTAAGCACTGCAGACTGCTGTGAACTGATGTTTCGTACTGAACGTTTGGGTCTGAACATCCCTCACCTATGAGGGAGCTCAGGTGGAAATCCAAAGTTTACAATTGGCCTCTTCATCTGGGAGAGGAAAATGAAAATACTAAAGATGCCCTCCCTACATCTAGAAATATTAAAACTCATAGGTGAACTTTATGACCTGAACACGCCTCTAATTGAAACAGCAAAGCCAAAGCAATGCAATCTTGTTCAAAGAAGCAACGTCACCTAGCTCTGTGCTGGGAAGCACAGACAAGTTTTCACCTGTCCATCAAGTATTGCAAATACCCTTATTCCTCTCTGGCTGAGACACAGAGATGCAGGTGAAAATAGTGGCATTAAGCAATAAATTTTTATATGGTTTTACTGGTGAAAACTCTCCCTCAGGACAGCTGCTTCTCAAACCAAATGTTACACCTTTGGACTCTTCAACATTTCAATGTTTTTCTTATATGTGCTCATTTTAATCCAAAGAAGATTAAATGCAATTCACCTTTTCCTTAGATGACGAATTTATTTTTCTTGAAAAATTTTCTCTTTTTTTTTTTTTTTTCTTGAAAAGCTCTGTTGTTGATCTCTGTGGTGTGGGTGTGTGTGTTCCCTTTAACTTTTCAAAAGGGAAGAAGGCACACTGAGATTAAGTGCCTTGGTGGAAGACCTGCCTTCTGTGACAGCAATGGGGCTTCATGGGAACCTTTGGTGAAATGAGCTTCTGTTGCCACTGCGTTGGCAGCCAGATGTGCTACAGAAAAGAAAGGGTGCTCCAAAAAGTACACAAGATGGAACGTGCAGCCAGAGCTACCCCAGAAACATGAAGGCATGTCCATGCCTACCTGTGGAAGCCCACTATGTGTGAGCTGGGCTGTCTGTCCAGCAGTCCCCGTCACAGCTGTTAATGTTATCTGCTCCGTGTTCCTGACAGGCAGCTGAACTACCCACGGTGCCCAGTCCTGTGAGGCTCTCGTGTGTGTGTGTGCATGCCTCTGTGTGTGAGGATGGCTTGCCAGTGTTAAAACCTTTGAAGTCTGATGTGTATTTATAGATAGTCTGGCTATGTATCTCTTTGAAAAGGAATGCAATGTAACTGCATATTTTGAATGTTTCCAGCAATTAAAAGAAGTAGTTCTCAAGAAGAGCAAACTGCCAGGCTTTCATAAAGAGTAAAGCAAGCTGGTTAGCACTGGTTTGATGGCACCTTAGATAGCATTCTGGCCTGCCTTCTGCACATTGTCCTGTGTACAGAGTTTAAAAATTCATACAGTGCAACACCTTACGGGGTACAAGATGTGCTTCGCTGGTCCATTGCTTCACGCTTTCTGTCTTTTCAACAGTAACCCAGTCAGACTGCTACGTGAGCCTAAGCCTGCCAACAGCTTCAGTGCAGCATTTCCGCACCAGAACAGTCCAGAACAGCAAGAACCCAACATGGAACGAAACTTTCCACTTCACAATTCAGAGCCAGGTTAAGGTAGGAACGGTGGCTATCCCCAACAGGTATTCTTACCAGATATCAAACCTACCGTATAGCCCTTCCATACTGCAGATCTCTCTGAGTTCCCTTGCAAAGTATTCACACTCTCTTACTGTAGTTACTAGCTTTCAATGGTTGGATAAGACTGTATCTTCCCGAATAGTCTATTGTCTGTAAGAGCACAACTGCAAAATTTCTATTTTACTGTTGCCTTTGCTTTCATTCTTGAACTTCTTTCCCAAACTCCTTTAGCTAAAATGAAATATCTGTGGCATCTTATGTTTGTTTCACCTTATACAATCTATTTTTTTTTTGATTCCAGAACATTCTGGAGCTGAAAGTTTGTGATGAGGATAAAGTAACTCAAGATGACCATCTCCTCACTGTATTCTTTGATGTCTCCAAAATTCAGCTTGGAGAAAACATTCAACTGTCTTTCCAGCTGAATCCACAGGTATGGATAAAATTCAAGGACAAAGATAAGGGGACACGGTCAGGTGAAAATGTGGTTATCTCATCTTTCCTGTCACATGTCCCATACACAAGCCTTTCTTACTGCCCATTTAGCCACCTGAGTATGTCTGTCTGTTTCAGGGGTTGATACCCAGTATTGCTTCTGTAATTACTGCAAGTTTTGGGTGCTGCTTCTACAGACAGAATTGGCCAACATCGTTTGACTTGATTGCCTGGTTGCTGTCCTTGATGTCAAAATATTGAGAGTTTACCCCAAGAGTTTTGGGCATCCCTTTGCAGTTGGAGCTGGTGGTTCTGAGCTCTGCATTATGTTCTGCTAATATAGAAGCAGATCTGCAGTCATAAGCTGCAAACTCAATAAGTGAGTTTTTCAGCAGGTCTTGGTTTCATAAGGTTGAAACAACTTTATACTGAAATTTTAAGGACAGTGTTTAGGCCTAGAAACACTTCAGTGAGTCCTGAATTGATTTGATACCTGTTTTGGAAAGGCTGGCTCTCCATGCTGTATTTTTGTTAGTGCTTACATTAGGGGCCAACAAGATAATTGGAGTTGCACCAAAACCTGTAAGGAGGAAGGAAATCTCAGGGGGAGGAAACTACAAAAGACAAAGATGAAGACTGAGCATGCAATCAGTCTATGTGTGCAGACTCCAGCAAACTGAAGTACACACTCCAGAACACCCTGGATTTCATATGCCCAAGTGCCCCACCATATTAATGTGCCACGAGGCCCATCTGCATAGTCTGTGGGTGAGGGCTGGGAGAGGGGTAGGGTGATTTGGATGCACCAGAGAAATCCAGCCTCGCACATGCTGAGGATCAGTGGGGAGCACTGAGAGCTTCTGGGGGAGGACAGGAAAGTGGAATTGCAGGTGGCCTGTGAAACAGTGGGGGATTGAACTTATGACTGCAGAAAGGGGAGCAACCACCAAGAGGCCTTGTAGTAGGTATTACATTTGGCTTGCAAGGTCTAAACTAGGAGTCTGTTAAAATAATGGATATGATGTTAGAAGTATGTGACACTAGAAGTATAGTGGATAGGACATGAAGAAAATCAAATCTGTTGCATGTGCAGTAACAAAAGGTGGACACTAGCTTATAGAGTCCCCTGAAGAGCAGATTCCTTAGGGTATCTCTCTTTGCAGGAGAATCAACCTGCAGTGACTGCATTCATTTTCTTTTGCAGGGAAAAGAGGAGCTGGAGGTTGAATTCACAATGGAGAGCAGGTGTGTAATGTCAAATAGGTGATCAATAGAAACGTAAGCCAGAGGCAAAATGTTACTGACACAAAACATCAGTTTACACTTGCAGTCCCTAACCCTGTCACCATCTGAATAAAGCAGAGGGGAAGTTTGGGTGTTCAGGAAATGTTTGTGTAGGACATTTAACGGAGAAGGGGTGCATGACCATGCATGGTGTGTGTGCATCTACACGGGGATCCAGACACGCAGAGAAGCTAGCACAGATGCTGATGGGAGCATAGGGATGTCCATGATGGCTGCTGCTCATAGGCTGCAAGGGGCATATTCTGCACAGGACGAACTTTTAAGTTTCAAACCCCTCTTGTTCCTTACTGTGGGATCCCAGATGTTTGCTTTATCATAATAATGTGGGAAAATAATACTTGGAATTTGTTTTAGTTGTGGAAATAGATAAAATTTTTTTTTAGTGTGTCTCTATGCTGACTGTACAGTTGATGGAGAGAATAGGTGTGTAAATCAGTCCTAGTGCTGCTAGTTCATTTTTAAGGTAAATGGTAATATTTTTTCTTTTTTTGTTATGGTATGTTGGATGAATTCCCCAGTTTTTCAGCTCTGATCTCCCAGGTTTGACTGAGGAATAGAGGACAATAGTGTAATTATGCTATCCCTGTGTAAATTTGCTTCAGTGTGCCAGAAAACAATCCTGTGATACAGTGAGGAGCTTCTCCATTCAGCTGATCTCCATACATAAAGTTCAGACTCAACCCTAGAGGCAAATTGGATTGCATGTTCAGCTACAATTTCTGATGCTGTTTTTGCTTATGCTGCCTGTCCAAAGATAGACTTTTAAAGATAAAGATGATGAAATAATGTTTAAAGAAAAGGTTTTTTTAAACAAACAAAACAGAAAAAGGAGAAAGGTGGTTTTTAATTGTTTTCCATTTTGTCTTTTAGTCCGGATCCTCCTGAAAACATTGTTACTAATGGAGTTTTAGTGGTAATTTTTGTTTCATAATCCTTTCTCTGTCATATAGTAATGCTTATTGCAAAGCTGATATTAAAGGTACTGGGCAGTTGCTCCATACAGTGGCATGAAGGCATTGGCCAAGAGGCAGGCTAAAGCTGGTGTCGATGTTGGCTTTCCCACGCGGTCCCTGCTAGTGACTCATGCTGGGAGAGGCTGCCACTGCAAAAGCTGTGAGCTGTCGCAAGCACTTGTCTCTGCCCAAACTGAGCTGGGCTCAGGCAGACGACACCCTTCCATCCGCCCAGGGAGAGCTGGGCTGAGCATCCCACCCTGTGCCCCTTCCCCTGTGGCTCATCCTCCTCATGCCCTTGTGGGACTGCTTCACCAGGCAGGACTGAGCAGATCCCTTCTCTTTCCTCGTCTCTACATGATCTGTTATTTCCCATGTGGAAACCCAATGCCACCTCCCTAAACCTGGTAGGGAGGGTTATAGGCTGGTATAATGTCTCCCCTGAGGTGCATGCCCCGAGCCCCTGCACGAGCCCAAGGGACTGGATGAGGCAGAGCTCTGCTGACAGCAAATGTCTCTTTCTCTTTCCCTTTCCCTGGTTGTCTCTTACAGTCCCGTGAGGTTTCGTGTTTGGAGGTGCAGGTGAATGGCGGGAGGCTGAGGAAGGACAGTACGGGTGAGCCTTTCACTGACTTATGGAGCAAATCTGGATGCCACTTTATGGCAAAAGCATTCAGTGCTTTATGCTTGAATGCCCTGTTTTAAAGTTATTTAAGATGCAAGACAAAATCTCATGGATGGTAGTGGCCTCTGGAGGGGGCTGTAGTTGGTCAAAAATATACAAATTATTAAAAAATGCAGAGTGATGACCATGTGGTCTGGTTTCCCCACAAAATACTTTCTTCTCTAATAACAACTTGTCAGATGCTTATAACTTTCCAAAATATTTGTGCAAGGAATTGAAATTTTCTGAGTCTTAACCAGAAGCAAATTCCTGTTGTTTCTGGATTCAGAGATAAAGAATATGAGCAGAACGAAGACTGGGCCTCCTTTATCAATTTAACTTCTCAAAATTCCTTTAGGAGTAACAATATAAAACATGCCACTAGGTTAAACACAAGACACACAGTATATTGCCAAAGACATGTGTTGCACATTTTAAGCAGTGCATCACTCCAGTGTCGAGTCCATGCCTGTGGACCTGTGTATCTCCTACACAATTTTTAAAACATCACACTTGGACATCTGATGGCCCCAATCCTGCAAACTGCTTTAGCATGTGGATGATCAGTTGAACTCAGCTGTCAACAGTGAAAAATTTTGCTAGATGGGACTGAAAATGCTTGAGTGGGATAATTCTTTTGAAGGGTGACTATATACCTTTGAGTGTTTGAATTTACATAGTGTATTTCACCTTGAACCTGGGTTGATATCATTCTATTTTTCAGTTATTTTAAGAGACATATCTGGGGCTTATTAGATGAAGGCCAAAAACCACCAGGCATTATTTTTGTAAGTGTTAGACAATATTTCAGAAGAAATATTACAGGCTGAAGTAAAGGGAAACATGATAGAGGGGCTGAGATTTTACTGGTTCCAAAGAGAACAGTGCTCTGCTACAAAAAAAAAAAAAAAAGTCTTTCTCCCAAAAGTCTGAAATTTTCAAAATACCTTACTATTATAACAGAAAAATATTTTAGTACCAGACATTGTCTTATTGCTGAAGTACTTTGAACATTTCAGACTTTCAGGAGAGAGTACTTTTTTTCCCCCCAAACTGTTACCAGCTGTGAATCATCATCTAATGAGTAGACCAGTAGTCTCAGCAATAACAGTATATATGGAAGTGCAGTGGTACTATAGCAACATTTACTATATAACATGTTCTGCACACGAGCTCTAAATCAAAACCCAAAAGCTCAGAAAGTCAGCCTATTCATCTTATAACTTGGATATCAAAATGAATTAATTACTTAGGAAAAACATATATTACTGTGCAAAGAAACAAACCACATTTTTGGAAGAACTTAAGTTTGAAACTCCTTTACTTCAGAAAGAAAGTTTGCATTAACTGTGGACGGGTCATACGAAGGAACCCAGACCCACACGCTGAGCTCCTGCCTCTGCCCGACCTCCCCGGCCAGGTTCCATTACATCAAGTATAATCAGTCAGCGCTCACTGTGGCTTTACCACGGCGGAGGCGGCTCAGCAGGGTACGTGATCGCCACTAATGGCTTTTTGCTGTGTATTTCTCTGGGGACCTCTAAGACCTGAGTGTGCGCTGCAGGTCTGTGTATGCAGGGAATTGGTAAGTGCCTGTATGTAAGTGAGGCAGGGGAGACTACTTTTGCCTCGTTTCCCGCTTTTCTATACTAGTTAACTGTCATTATTTTTTTTAATCTTTTTTTCCAGTCTCTATCAAGTCAAAATGAAAGGGATATGAACCAGTCTGTCACTCTAGCTCTGAATTCGCTTCCTATACAAGAGAAAATAACAATAGCAGAGGTGAGAACAAGTCTTTCTTAATAAAAAGCAGCCCAACACACATTCAGTTTGGTGGGTGATGAGAATCTTATAGTTCAGTGATTCAGTTCCTGTCAGACTCAACGCATGCTACAGTGTAAGGTGTGAATTACAGTCACTCTACAACTATGCTTTTTTTTTTTTTTTTTCTTTTGTTCTGCATGTGGTTTCAGGCATGCTGTTCAACCCTGTTCTGAGTTTAAATTAATTTCCTCAGGACATATATAATATGTTCATCAACATAGTGTGGAAGCTAACAGTAATGGATATGACAATTAAGACTTATATTTGCAAAGGGAAAGTCTGAAGCAGAAGATAAAACAGAGAATATCCATATTCCTGTGGTTCAGATGCCCAGCTTTCAATGACCTTCCCAGAAAATGAAGGTTAATCTAGGTGTTCAGCTATGAAAAGCTGAGGGGCCCTAAGCCCACCTGGCTTGGATGAATGGCCCACTTCTGTTCCACCCAGACTGTACTGGAGTTCATTATATCTCTCACAACCCAGACCATTGCTGGCCAGATTCTGCAGCTGCATTGCTGATGGCAAAAATAGTAAAACAGCCCATAGATGGAGCGGGGGAGGAAGACGCAGGATTAATGACCTGAGCATGCTTACACTGTTTGTATTGCGATTTTCAGGACAGGACAATTGACTTGTACACAAAGGCAAATGAATGGTAAGTGAGTCTCCAGCAAGACCTGATCCTGTAACTGGGAGACCTTTGCACCTACACAAAGCTCATTTGAAATCAGCCGGGGTCCACGCAGGCTCAGTTGTAAGCGGAGGTGTGTTCATCTTTGGGTTGCAGGCTTTTGTTTGCCAGGTTCTCCTTTTTCAGTGATGGAGAATTAAATCATGGGTCCCTTTTCCTCCAAGTTTCCAAGCTGTTAGTGCGGCTTAGTAAGTAGATCTCGATTTGTGTGCGCTATTGAGCCACAGATGGAGCGACCACCTCCACAAAGAAATAATATTTCTGTATTGTACAAACAAAATAACACCAAGGCATGGTAGCTCTTTCCCTAATCAACTGTAGCTGGGACTGCTGACAGCAGTTACCTAGTTAGAGGCATGTATAGCAGGCACTACTGAAACTTGAAAAATGAGCAAATAAAACCAGAAGTGTGTTGTAGGAACCTTGTTACCATACCAGGAGAATATGTCATGTTCTGCTCTGCCTTCCCATTTGCATTCCTGTTAGCTACAGCAATTAGCAGAGGACTGTCTGTGGTGTTGTTCTTTCTCATTTATTACATTATACTGTCCACAAACTGGTTTGTAAACATATACAAGCATAGCTGGAGTTGACCACGGCAGACAATAATAATATAATATTTCTGCCCTGGTCTCAGGACTCAGGGAATGTGTTTCAGGCCAAGAGACCTGGATGCCCGCTTGGGGTTTGACCTGTGCACCGATGAGCAGGTTTTCCTGCAAAACCGGAAGAAGGTGGTTGCTGCTGCACTGAAGGATGTTCTTCATCTGGAGGAAGATCTGCAAGAGCATGAGGTAACCAGGAAAGGCACTGCTGGGGGATTTTTCTCTTTCTTCTCCTTCAAGCCTGGAGATGAGGAGTGATTTCTCACCTCCATCCAGGTCAGGAGTGAGGATTTCTGTCAGCATCTCCTCCTCCAGGGGCACTGTTTGCAGCCAGGGTGATCTTAGCTGGAGAGCTCAACAGTTTATCTGAATGACCAAAGTCTCTATTTCCACTTGGCTTTCAACTGAATCATTTGAAGGAGGTTCAAACCAGTGAGTTTGGTCTGTGTTTCTTAAAAATCCTTCCTGAAGTGCCAAGATCTTCTAGCACACCCCACAGGGATGTCCAGCAACTTGTATTATTTATAACTCATAGAGCAATGTTGCTTTATCTCTAATCTACATGCTTTATCTTACTCGTTTGGATGTTGCTTTTTGACGTCTGTAATCTTTTGACATAGATGTGCTTTAATGCCACTTTTCCAGCTATGCTTTCTGCCCGTCTTTGTGTTGAACAGGTGCCTATAGTGGCTGTGACCACAGCAGGATGTGGGATAAGAGCACTCACTGCCATGTATGGCAGCATTTTGGGTCTTCAAAAGTTGCGTGTTCTGGATTGCATTTCATACATCAGTGGTTCATCTGGCACAACGTGGTGAGGAGACATTTTTATACTGTTGTTTGGATCTTGTTGTGTTAAGCAAAACCCATGTTTTGCCTAGGGCTTTAGATCTTGGGGAGGGTAAAAGGGGTCTATTGAGTTATTGCTTCCACCTTTGGTCTGTGAATGCCAGGGTCACCCATGAAAGGCTTATTGTACATCATACATTTGGTGTCACTGAAGTAACTTATCCCTAACCGCAAGAGGAGACTTTATTGCAAGTGCAAACATCCTCAATTGTATGCAAATGATCCTTCATGGTTATTTACTGTTGGACAGAAACAGCATAGACAGCTGGTGTAGCTGTTTGTGTGGGATTCCAGATGAAGTGGTTTTTGACTGATTGCCTTTAGAATTGCATTTCTGCTCCAAGTAAGCTCAAAGAGGAGGGTAACATAAAGAAAAAAGAATAAGTGCCCAAAGCTCTGCAAAGTATATCCTGAGTTTCAAAAACATCTTAATTTCTTTCTGCTTTCCATCATGTTTCCTGTCTGCAGGACAATGACAAAACTGTATGAAGATGCTGATTGGTCACGTAAGGATCTTGGAGAAATAATTATTGAAGCTCGGAAGCAAGCAGCCAAATGCAAGATGGGGGCTTTTTGCTTGAGAAGTATGAGGAATTATTACAGAGAGCTGAGCCAAAGGACCCAAGCAGGACACAAAACATCTTTTATTGATCTGTGGGGGCTCATGATTGAATCCATGTTAAACGATGGGGTAATGTCTATACATCTTCTCATAAAGCTGTTGATTTGATCTTTATGACAATTATGAGAAATTGAAACCCTAGGAAGAGACACCTGGCCAATAACACTGTACTTGGTATGTAGGCAGAACACCACTTATTTACATTAATAACTTGGAGACATAGTGTATGTCTACACTGCAGCCTCAAGTGTAGCATAGAAATGCTCAGACTAGCTCTAAAGTAACCAGCATGTAATAAACACTGTAGCTGTCCAAGAAATTTTTGAGGTTCTTAGAGGTTTTTTATGCCCCCATGCTTTTGTCTCCACTGTTGCAATATTTAAACAAGCTGCAGTCATACTTTGAACATACTGCAGATGTACCCCAGATATACTTACTGCACTTTGTGATTTAGCGAGGAGAAAGTATATAGATCCAGAGCTCCTGAGACATCTTAGTTACAGAAACTGTGATATTGCAGGTGCCTTTCAGCTACTTTGGATTTGATCTCTTGGGACCTCCCATTTCTAATTTTGCTGTAATGACATATGCAAAACTTTCCATTTGAACTAGCAGACTGATGATAGCTGGAGAAAAAGCTATTTTATTTTAAAATCCTGTAATCATAGTTTGTATTTCGTCTAGGTGAAACAGATAAAATGAAATACTCTCATTTCACATATTTCACATTTTATTTCTGGCCCCAGTTGTACATACCAAAAATTGCTAGGATTTAATTTGGCTGAAGTACACTCCATTTCATGTATAAGATAAACTGTTAGTATTGGAGAGCTCAAGGATTTTTACTCTGTGGATGTTAACTTTCAATATGATTTTCAAAAGAAATCTTGACTAGAAGGGTCATTAACATGCTGCCCTGAAGAACTCATATGTGTAACAGATAAAGTATGTAATAGCTGAATTACCCACATCTGCTCTATTGTTTCACTTACATTTAGCAATGCAAAGTTAGCATAGCATGTGAAGCAACTCATTACTGTTATTGCATACTGAATGTAGAACATGGCTAGTTATCTTAACAACAATTATTCCTGTTCCCATGTTTTTCTTGCCCTCTGTTATTCAAGTACATGGAAGTAAATTTAGGAGGGAATTCAGGAAAACGATATCTCATATTCAGACAGCTGATGTCTTTAAGGAACTGATTGTCAGCTAACTGGTTGGTTTTATTTTTCCAAATCCAGAAATGCCATCATAGACTTTCTGATCAACGTCGGGCAGTGAATTGGGGTCAGAACCCACTGCCTATCTACCTTGCCCTCAATGTCAAGGACAAAGTTGCCACCAAAGATTTCAGAGGTAATTTTTCAATTCTGGAAAAGAGCTATGTTTTTACCTTGGGAGATACAGCATGGGGATACTGTAAATAATGATGATTTGTTTTAAATTCTCACACCGAGCCAGGAGAAGTCCTGTTCAGAGATGTAAAGAGTAACTGGGCAGCCACAGGATAGACAGCAACATTTAAGTATTTTGTAAGATCTCCTGGCATGTAAGTGTGCATATTCAGACATTAACTTCAGACTAATAGCACAACATAGATCTGTGATGTCTCAGAAACCCTATGAATTCTTAAAGAAAGTGATTCACTGGAGATTTAAGTTTAATGTATATTTTTCATGGTTGGCTAAAGGCAATAAAAGCAGCAGAAGTCAATCCGTGTTCTAGTCCACCTTCCATGAGAAAACTTCCCACTTGCTAGACAAAAAGAACGAAGAATTAACATTTTTCCTTAGCCCTGACATTGTTCTTTAACAAATTTGTAGACAGTGTGATAGCTGATTCAGAGGTGGCTGTCAGTGGGGTTTGCTCAGGGCACATGCTAACCCAGTTCTCCCGTGAGGGCTTGATGCCTGAAAGGTTTATCCCATGTCTGGTGATTTGACTGTTTTTAGCAGCAGAGCTAACATTGTTGGTGCATGTTTTGGCAGAGTGGGTAGAATTCACACCATACGAGGTGGGCTTTCTGAAGTATGGTGCCTTCATTCGCGCGGAGGATTTTGGCAGTGAGTTCTTCATGGGTCGCCTGATGAAGAAGCTCCCTGAGTCCCGGATCTGCTTCATGCAAGGTGACTCACCTGCCTTGGGAAGTGACAAGAACTTAATACAAACACTAATGGGTCTGGAAATCAGTCCCCAGCAACCTGCTGTTTCGCATGTGGTTCCAGAGGTAGTGGGTCATGTCAGAAATGGTTCAGTATCTCAGCCAGCTGAAATTCAGCATGTCTCCTAAGACTTGCTCAACTGCTCAGCTAGCAGAGGTGGTTTTACCATTTGGATTAAGATAAAATGAAACTAAAATGACAAATAAGTTGTTATGTACCTTTGTGAGTGCTTTTGAGGCATCACCATTTCCTGTAGCTTGCAAAACATTTTGAAAGTTGGAAATCTTTGAGACTTTGTGGAAGCTGAAGGAAATGTTGAGAAGAAATAAATAGGGTGAGAAAGAGGGGAATCAGGGAAGGAGCTGGCTGAAAAGATTTCTCTATCAAAGGAAAAAGGAAATGAAACCAGGAGAACGACAGTGTGAAATTTCTCAAAAAAAAAAAAAAAAAAAAAAAGGTTGTTCCAGGTAAAATACAGTGGAAGGAAAAATAACTTGAAATTTCTTCTGAAGTAAGTTTGCCTTTTAACTCAACTCTACCACTGAAATAGGTGTCTGGGCCTACGCAAAAATTGGACAGAAATGCAAAAAAAGTTAGAGATGATCTGTGGAAGGAAGAGAGGCAGTTTTAAAAAGAACTTCCTGTGCTTACCTTAGTACTACTTATTATACCATCCCCACTTCCTAGGAATGTGGAGTAGTATCTTCTCCAAAAACCTCTTGGATGCCTGGCATGCAGCTGACAATTCAGAGGACTTCTGGCACAGGTGGACCCAAGACAAAGTGACTGAAATAGGTAAATCACAAGTACCCTTTGACTTACGGCATCCTTTGTCCAGGCCCCTCTGATATGGCAGTTGTGCTCACATTTCTCACATTTTGAGTTCTTCTGTCAGCCTGGTGCTCTCATACTCTGGGTATGGGAGGCACTGGGAAAATAAAGTGATTTGATATAAGCAAAGAAGATAGGGATGGACACATAAGGTGGTCACTAAAGTGTTGTGTTAAAACACTTGGAAGGAAAGCCTGATGTCAAATATTTGTTAGCCCGACAGAAGCTTGAGCACTTCCTTTTCCAATATCTGTTTGTCCTGCATAGCACATTCCTCCCTCAAAATCTGACTGATTTAGAGGAGGTCAAAGGAGGTCAGTGGAGTGGAGGTCTATTACACCATCTGAGAGAGGCAGCTCTGTACTGAAAGACCATTCTTTGAAAATACTCATGAGCATCTTCATGTAAAAATTCAAGCAAAGCCAGTGATTTCATAGTGAACAGACTTGAGTCAGGATTCTGTAGACTATATTTTTGGAAAAAAACCCCAAACCCTTATGTTTGGGTTTATATAAATAATTTGCAAGTTTGTGTTGGATTCAGCTGACCAAACCCAAACCAAAAAGAACAAATAGTTTTTTTAAAAGTAAAAATATTTAATTGGAAAATACAACATTAATTTTTTTTTCATTTTATAAATAAGCTTTGAATTTCAGATTTAACCTACATAGAATCTAAAAGCACTAATCCTCTCAAATATACAAATAAAATTATTTTCCCTGTTTTTATTTGCTTGGAAAAGTGAATTTAATGTGTACCAAGATCATGGTCTTTTATGAGAAAAATGCTCCTTTAGACAGACATGACCAACCAGGCTTTAGAAAACAAAAGTAATTTTATATTTTGCCAAAAGATTGACTGGAACTCACTGCAGACCACAGGGAAAAACAATGCAGTGCTGAGAGCTATGAACACATGATTACTGTTGGTACAGAAGAGTCGCTGACCCTTTCTCCTCTTTGGGACTAGCCTCCTCTCAATCGTGGTTATAATTCAATTGCATGTCATTGATGCCATGTATCTCCAGAGGAACAACCGGACTTGCCCGAGAAGCCATATGAGATGGCTACGTGTATGTTCACTCCTACGAGCGGCCTCTCCACGGCTCTCCGGGATATCCTGACGGACCGCCCTGCTGTCTCCAAGTACCACAACTTCCTGAGGGGCTTCCAGATGCACAATGAGTATATCCAGCAGGAACATTTTGCAAAATGGAAAGGTGTGGACAGCACTCCTGCCTACGTGCCTCAGCAGGCATTGGGGAAGGCACAGGGGCTGGGATTTAGCAAGGGGCATTTGTACATCCCCAAAAGAACTGAGTGGCTTTTGTGGTTAGCTGTTGGTGCTTTCTAAGAGGAGAGGAAGGAGAACGAAGTAACTCCTCACATCTTTCATTTCTAGTAACACAACTGTTCAATTTTTGGGCTGTTTGGTACTGGAAGTCCTCACTGGGATGAAAATCACTGGGGTGGGGCTCTACACATATGTAAAACCTGTCATGGGTTTGGTGCAGTTCATGGGTAGGAAAGACCAGCAAAACATGGGTAGAAAGGCTGAATAGAGCTTTAGGATTGCTGTGAAAGCAAAGGGAAAATCTTGGATGGGAGGGAAGCTTGCCTTCCTTTTGCTTTCTAAATTGGCAGATGTCTTTCTGCAGTTTGCTAATAGCTCTGAATCTTTTTATCTTTAGACACTTTGTTAGACACCTCTCCTAATGACCTGAGAGGCAACTCGGAGCACCTGGAGTTGGTGGATGCAGCTTTCTTCTTTGAAACCAGCTGTCCACCCCTTATGAGACCAGAGAGGAAAGTGGACGTCATCATACACTTAAATTACACTGGTGGATCACAGACCTTGGTAAGAACTCTCAAAACTGTCTTTGCTCAGTAATGGCTTTTCCTTTACTTTCCACAGCTTTTAGACAGGTGTCTGTAAAATGTGAAATTTAGTGGAATTTAATAACATGGAATTTCCAAACCTTAGAAGAAGAATAGAAATTCCCAGAGGGGAGAATATCTCTATTCTCAAACCACTTTTGAAATAGTCCTAAGTGCTTCACAAGTGAAGTACAGAGAGAGTGGAACAGTGACGTTATGATGGTTGAGCTGCAACTTCCGTTACAACTATGTGGAAGATTTTATAGCACAAATATAGCTGGAAAAACTGTGTCTGTGACTCAGATGATGAATTTAATCTGCATTTTCCTTAAACATATAATTTTTTATTTGTCTTTATTTTAATATGTGATTTTCTAACTGTCCAAGAACAACCTAGCAAGTGAAGAATTTCTTCATCTTTATTTTTATCTCTTTTAATAAATACAATTTTTACCCTTATATAGTGGGCTTGAAGCAAGATATCAAATGCATCTACTATGTTTGCAGAAATCTCATTTGATTAAAATGGTTATATAGATTTTGAAAGTGATATTCACCACGTAAAAGACAGATTTAGATTTCCAAATAAATACTTGTAATTGTAAGCCTGTCCCTGAAAGGCACCACAGAAAACACAAAGTTCACTGGCTAAGGTTCTCTCATTTTCTCAAGAGGAAGATAACCTCAATGCTGTTCTTACATTGTGATGCCATGTGAAAAAACATTGTTCCTGTACTGTAGCTGAAAAAAAGCATATGTAATAAGTTGCACTACATTTCTTTCTTGTAATCTGAAGTCTTTTGGAAATAATTAATTCAAACAAACTGAGGTGGTACTTCAGTGTTTTTTTAGATAGTTTAACAAAGCTGGTCATCAGAAATGAGCTTTCTGATGAATGCTTTTAGAACTATATTTTGAGACCTAAAATATGTTAGCTTGAAATCTCATATTATTTCTGAAATTCTAAGTTATAGAAATGGTTAAGTTGGTCTCAAAACCTTGCTAAAGCCTACTGAGGTCAACTCACAAGTTATACTGCTATATAAACTGCTATGACTTGATTGTGAATCTTACTGTCTTGGGCCGCAAATTTAGTTTTGTTTAGATCTAAATTTTTCTGACTTATTTCTCCTTTAATTAATAATGCTCTATAACAGTCTTTGAATTCATCTCTTCTGTTCCTAAATCATACTCCCATTTTAGAGACATGTCTTGGTACATATTTAAACTCTCTTTACCATCTTGATATTGGGTGTTTTCCTACAAGACTATTTTCAAACAGCTTCTCAGGCAATAGAAGAACAGTCCCTGGGGCTGCAGGTGCTCATATTATTGCCAGATGTCCAGCCCTATCAGTCTATTTTGTGCAGCCTGGCAAGAATTACTGGGCTTTCGCAGCAGCCTGATCTTGTGTATCTTCCATTCCTTACATTGCTGCTGTTGGGCCATGACCAGCCCCTGGAGCAGGCTTGCAGATACTTCTCGGAACAGGGAATTCCGTTTCCCAGCATTGGGCTGAAAGATGACGAGAAGAACCTGAAAGAGTGCTACATGTTTGATGGTGCAGACACCCCAGGAGCTCCTCTGCTGCTTTATTTTCCTCTAGTGAACGACACCTTCCAAAGATATGTAGCACCTGGTAAGTTAGTACCCAGCTAATTTTATTGATCCAATGAACTTTCTTACTCCTTAGTTGGTTTCCCCTCATCCCAAACAAAAATCCTTTGATTGCTTCTTTCTACTAGCAAATACATTGCAAAATGGGATGATACAAACTGTTTGCTATGAAATCTTGTGCATAATTTTAGTTTGAGTCTCGGTGCAATTCAGTGAAAAAGAAAACGTGCTCCTGAAGCAGATGAATGGGAACCAATTTCTTCTTGTGCTCTCCAAAAGTTTACTTCGGGGTGTAGAACAAAGCATATTTTTTAGATATTATATATTTTTATGAGTCAGATCTAGGGGACAATTACCTGTAAAGTATAGAATAGTTCTATGGAGGGACACTCTGCTTTCTGTTTGGGCTGTTTAATGTGTTGGTTGTATATGCTGGAAAATCAAAGCAATAGTACATAAACTAATACAGTCACAGTGTCCTTTTGGACCAGTGAGATGCAGGCTTTGTTTTTTATGATGATTTCCAAGGCTATTACTCTTCTGATTCCTCCTCTCCTATACATCTCATTATTTCTTCTACCATTAGTATACATTATACTCAAGAACCTGCAGGGGAAGACGAGTGCTTGTGACCACATAAAAAGATGTGCCATGAGCTGGCCAGTAGAAGGTGCTGGTTGCAATGGAATGATGTATAATGACACTTTTTTTTTTTTTTTTTTTAATTCAGTAGGCTTTGTTCAGAAGTAGATTTTTCAGAGATCATAGCACTGGATTTGTCTTCATATCAATTGTATCTGTGACCTCTCTAAATTATTCTTGACATAGTCTATCAGAGTAGTGTAATTCCCTGGGACTATACAAAACCTTCCTCTTTTCCCTTGACAGGCATGTCACGTAGTGCTGCCGAAATGGAACTGGGCAAGGTTGATATCTCCAGTTTCTGCTCTCCGTATTCAACGAGGGAGGTCTCACTGAAAGCAGAAGATTTCAACAAGCTCCTGAAGCTGACCAATTACAACATCATGAACAATGAGAACATGATTCTTCAGGCCTTGCGCACGGCTGTGGCACGGAAGAAACAAGCTCCGAGCCAGCCAGTATCACAAGCACAGCCTTCTGATTGAACAGCATTTTCCTCTCTCTTACTAAGTATTTATCAATTATATATTGAATGCAATATCTACTTCACTGTTCTTGGCAGGTACCATCTCTTTCTAAATAAGTAGCCTTCTCAAAAAAGAAAACTTGAAGCATTTGTTTCACATGGTTTGGTTTACTAAGCAGTAGTTGCTTTTTAATCAGGAGTTGTGATATCAAAAATAGCTGTCTATGTTGCTAACACCATCTCACTGTGATGCTCAAGAGGTGAAGATTCAGCTATGTGTGATAGGGAAATAGTTTTAGGTCTCTCTTTTAGGTAATCTCTTATTGTGTTAGTGGCTAGTCGCTAGTATTTTTTCATCTGCAAAATATTCTGGCATTTCATTGGGACCATTGGCAGCAAATCCATAAAGCCCTCTTCACACACAGAAGGTGGTAACCATGCAGTATCAATTTAAATAAATTTTACTTGGTTTTAATAAATTTAATTAAATGGTGTTCTATCTTTTAAGAATTTTGTTTCCCAGATGCTTTTTTGTTGTGAACTGTCATGAAATATATTTATCTTATGAAGGATATTTAATTTTTCAAATGTGTTGGATGACAGATGCATGGATGGTGGTCTTTTAGGTCTTTGATGACATCTATTCTTATGAATTAAATCAAACTTATGAATTTGTTTTGAAGGACCATTGCCATTTCCTCAAAATCAACTGTGTTCTGTCTCCAATCACATGTGTGTGTGGCAGTTGTCTCCCTGAAACACAGTTTTGCTTCAGCATCATCTGGAGCTCATTCAATGTAGTGAATTGAAATATTACTGAAACAGCCTGTGAAGGGGATTGCAGGATGTATGGTAATTGCACACACAGAATCACACTGGAGAAATGGAGTAAAATACCAATATTCTGTTCACTGCATCACAGTTGTTAACCATAAAACGTAAAATACGGCTGCTAGGCATGCTAGTACAAATTAAGATTATATGATTGTCACAGTGTAGCTAGTTATTTGATAAGTACATTGAAGTGCAGTTGCTGAGGGGTAAAAGCTGATTTATACACACATAGCACAGAACCATAAAGGCTCTCAAACACCAGTGTGGTTGCCAAAGAACAGAAGAAATGTCCATCTTAGGAATGCACTAGATGATGTCTGCACACATCTGATAAAGGACCTGATAAGCCACCCATTAACAAAAAGCAGCACTCCTCTTCAAGTTGTACAGGAGACCAGTTTGTAGCGCAGGAAACAATCATGTGTCATTCACAAGAAGCAAGAGTCTTTTCCACCAAAGCATGGACATTGATCAACCATAATTACATACCTGAATGTGCATATATAGCAGAACAAATACCTTACATTTCTTCCTCTTCAGCTAATGAGACATTTCGTAAGTAAATCTTTTGCCCCTTTAGACAGTTTTTCAGATGTTATGAAAAAATATTAACTGTTTGGATTAAAAAGAAACAAAACCAAAACCCCAGGTGTTTTGAGAAGGGAATCTACTCAGACACACTAAAGGCCAAAAAGGGTCCAGCAAAGAGACATGTAGCTTCTGTTTCTAGTTTGAATTATTCCTCAGAGGCAAGTTACTGGAGAAAGAGAGATAGTTTTTTCTAGAACTGGAGCTGGTTAAGAAGTTGGTTTTTGCTGTCTTTTTGGTCGCAGTCCCATAGAAGCATTGTGAAACACAGGCAGGTGTTGGCAGCTGGGGGTTTGTCAAAGGCCAGCCAGGATGAGACTCAGAGGAGTCACTCACCTCCTGTGTAGACTGGCCTAAAAGGAGGCAAGAGCTATAGAAGAGTCTTTTCTCTCCAGAAATTTACCAACAAGGTACATAGACAATTTCAATCTTATCTTCTAAAATTCTGTCCACTCTTTTATCTGAGAAGCCACTGATAAGCTTAAAATAAGGTACCCAAACTGTCAAAATGGGCATTGTGACTGAATCCCTAACGTCTACCAGGGAGAGTGTTGTCATGTTTGTCAGAGTCTCCTGTTATTGCAAAGATCTGGGTATTGCATCAGCTTTGCAAAGTCTGTGGGGTCATTGAGGTACTCCTGTTCAGTTTCACTTTTCAGCTGTTGGCCTTCTTTGAGGATTTTTTTGGTCAGGATTAGATACTCTGCTTGACTTCACCTGTGGACTTTTTGATAGTAAATGGTGAGCACTTGCTCCTTCCTGGTTTTACCAGACTCAGACTGGTCAGAAAACACCTATTTCTGAGACAAGCGAAACAGTTCTCTGATGATCCCTCCTACAGCCTGCTTCACCTTCTGCATGTCCCTTGTCAGAATTTGTGATGCGCCCTAAAATCTCACACAATATGAACCAAACCAGAGATAGAAGTTTTTCAGACACTCACACAATGTTTTGGGTTACTGGGTTCTCTATTTGCTGTACATTCACACTAGACGTCTTGTCCCTAACGCCTGTGCTGGGACTACTACTAGGTCCAATTCCAGCAGAGACACTTGCCTGCCTGTGTCTGGGACAGGGTCCCTCCAGCACCATGATCTGCAGCAGTTGCTGTGGAGGAAACTCCTGTAAGAGTTCCCCTTGGGTAGGTGAGGTGATAGAGGCCTGGAGATTGGGCCTCCTTTTTTCTTTCCTGGAGTTATTCAGGAAGCAGTTGTTTCTCAGCCGTTTTGGGGGGAGCCAGCCATTTCCTACCTCTTTCTCTATCTCAACTAGACACTCCTCAGTGTTGTTTAGTTGGTGTTGTGTTTTGTTGAGTTTGGTGGGTTTTTTTCCCCCCTGTGGGCAGACATCATCTTCCATAGTCTTGGTGCTACCATAGCCCTTCATCCCCAGGTCAGACATTTCCCAGCTCAGGAAACATCGGTTCAGCCTCCGCAGAACCCAGCAAAGAAGTCCAGGTTTAGCCACTTTCAGACCAGGTTTCTCAGTTTTGGGACCGATAGCCAAGGCTGCTTGTCTGATTTGGGGTCTTTTTTTGCCATGTTAACAATGGCAATGTTAATGGAAATGTTACCTTGTGTCACTTCACATCTTCAATCAGGAGAGTACTGAGGTAGATTTCTAATCATAAAATCATTGATGACAAAAGTAATTTTAATTCAGTGAAAAGTTGTAAGGCCTTTATTGTGCATTTTCTCAATATGTGTGTGTAGAAGGGGAAGAGAGGTCATGGGTACTGTGAGTGTATAGTGTCACCTCCTGCAGTTCTCAAGTTGTCATTTCAAATCAGACATCTGGGCATTTTAGCAGTGGGACCTGTGCAAGAGCTATTCGCCTGTGTATCTGCTGCTGCACAGTTTTCTGCCAGAAAGTGGAAAAGTTGTGTGTCATTTTTATATCATAATTTGATGACATTGTGTTTAAAACATCTAGACATTAGCATTTAGAATAAATCAATGTATACTCTAATTTGGAGAAGAATTTGTTCCTTTTGTCTTGGTTTACTCAGGAGTTTTGTGTTTGTGGAAGGGTTCTGAAAGCAAGAAAACGTATCTCCACCTGACAAGTATATGAATGAAAGTGGGGAAACATCTACCAGCACGCAGCTCAACTCCCCCTACCTCCAAGAAAAGGAAAATAAATAAAATTTTGTTGAAACAGAAGGCCTTTCAAAGTTATTTTGTCCACAATACTTTTGGTTGTCGATTAGGGTGCTGTAGAGCTGTTTTCCTCCAGCCTACAGGTAGCTGCTATTATTTTCTCGGATCTGTGCATTGTTTAGGCTACCAGTTCATAGGTATCCATATGTAAGTGCTGTGTGTTACCACTCCCTTGTCTTAAACAGCTAATAACTTGGCACCTAGGTGAGTACAGCCTTCCCCCAACACACACCTCTGGTGCTTAGCTATCAAATATCCCTCCCCTTCTCTCTTCATACTGTCCCTTTCAGGCAATGAGGAAGGTGGGGCATGGCTAAGACACTTGCTCCTCAGCAGGTGCCTCCTTAAAGTTTGCAGAGGTGCTTCGTGAGTCACTGCCAGCTGTTGCCTCTAATGCTGAAGTGACATCCGTATCTGACTGGTATGCAGCTGGGAGCACGATGGGATCATACTGGAGTGCTGGTGAGGTAAGTGTGAGAAAATTCAAATTGTAATTCATTAGAAGCTGAAGATGACCTGAGGTGGGTTTGTGATTGGGATTCTGGTGCCTAGAAGAGGACTTGGGAACTGTTAGTCCAAATTCATGTATGTATTTACTTACTTATGTCAGGCTGAGTGATAGCTTTGCTGATACTGGCTGCCCTGTGAAGGCACTTTTGGTGGTGGAGGGAAATTCAGCTGCAGTGAGTGATCCACATGGAGGCTGGGAAGCAGTCTGAGGTGCCTCAAGGATCTTGCTGTGCATTTGGGCTGAATCTGTGTTTTGATGCAAGCTTTATGTAAGTTGGGCTCTTCCATGGCACAGCGTCTGCCAGCTATGAGTATTGTCATATGCTGTGCCCACGTAGCTGTGTTACCAGCTGCTTGGTAGCGGTGTACACAGGGAAGTCACTGACTAAAACCAGTGCTTAATCATGGACACAAAGATGACCCTAGTTCAACATTTGTGCATGGCTAAGACCCAAGAAATTCTTGATCTGCCTTTGTCCATAATCTCTGAGACTTTTTTTTAATTACTTTTTTTGTGGAACATAATTTGGGGGCCAGGGGAAGCCCTAAAACTGCCTGTAGGGCTTGAGGGAGTCACATGCTCTGTCCTCTCCTCAGCTCTGATATTAATCTGCTGTTTGGCTATGAGCAAGTTATTAAATCATTCTGTGCTCTGCTTCCCCTGCTGTAAAATAGAGATTATAGTGCTTCTCTCTATAACGTGGATGTGTGTTAGCATAAGTGTGCACCTCAAATGTAGGACCCCCATGGCTTAACAAATAAAAAGCACAAGTGTCTAACCAGACTGGTTAAAGAAACACTAAGTATCTACAGGTTCATCCTTTTGAAAGGAGGGGAGAGTAATGAACAGTCTGGCGATGGTCTGTGCAGAAACTATGTGCACAAAGCAAGGAATGGGACTGCCCTTTCTCCTCATCCCCCTGCCCTTAACCTCTGAAGGAGGCTTGTGAGAAAGAGTAAAAGCAGAGGCTTCTTGGTGAGGGGAGGCAGGATAATTGTTCCAGTCAGAACCTGAATCCAGACAGAAGACATTAAAACATGACGTTCTGTTTTGGAGAGAGACATAAAATACAGACCAAGGTTGGCTTATTGTAATTCAAGAATGATAGGAGAGTTTGCATCCAACTTCTCAGCTGGGTCAATTCCTAACTGGAAAAAGAAAAGGAGTGACATAACCCCCCTAAAGTATTTAATGGAGTCGTTTTGCTAGCAGAGACCGAGGGATTAGGTAATGACTTTCAGTGAAGCAATAGCTAAATTTCAGGTACTAAAATCTGTAGGAATTAATAATTTACTTGGGTTGTGTCTAGTTAATTTTCTTTCCTTCTGCGCTTAGTGTTTCAGCTAATGCTCCTTTTTGCAAATATCCAGCATCTGGTTTGGGTGGGGAAGTTTAGTTAACATCTCTTCCTAGGTTGTTTTCTTTTGTGCAGATTCTGCTGCATTTGTACTGGTGGTGCCTCACCAAACAGTTTAATTTTCCTCTGGGGTCATGATTCTTTTGAACATAACTAAGACATTGAAATCTACAGTATCATGATTGTATGTTTTACCGCGCATTGTTTCTGTTTCCTAACAGTTCTTTGTATCCCTTCATTCTCTTCTTCCTGACCACAATAGCTGAACACCTCATTACCTTTCATGTATTTGCTCTCCATCATTTCTGGGAGCAGTTCCTGCTAAAGATTTTAAATGGAAAGTTGGAATTTTTACTAAATAAAATTATCTGCTTTCCATGTAAAATTTCAGCTGTTCAAGAGAATTGAAAACTTGTTTTTGTCTGCAGATGTTTGATGGAGGGGTTTCTCATGCACACCCATTCTTTGATAGCTTATTTTCTCAGCTTAATTACTGATAAAGATTTATTTTAAATTAAAATATCCTGTCATGTAATGCAAGCATGAATTTAAAACCATTTCACTGTGTTACCCACTCTACTGTTATTTTTCTCATCAATAGCCTCCATAGACAGAGGACTATTTCCTCTTTTTCTGCCTCTTTTTTTTAACTCTACATAGACAGGTTTTTAACTTCCAAAGCAGTGCAAGTAGTTCATCTTCCAGTTTTTCTGCATGGCTTTGAAAATTGCAACATGTTCTTATGGGAAGGCATGTTTTATGAAGCATAACCAGTTAAACATTTATGCAGGTAATAACTTTGCCATTTTCCTGCAGAGTGAAGAATGCCCGTGCTGCTCACTCTCTGTAAAAATCGTAGGAATGAGAAATCTGAGAAAGGCAGATCTGTGTGAGTATAAGAGTCTTTCCTTGCGGTTCCCAGTAGTTCAGTTCTGAAAGGAGAAAGTATAAGTAAGCACTGTAACTTGTATCTGCATATGAAGTGTCACCATGGTTTCAAATATTGATGCATATTTGAATTCAGACTATTCTTAGAATACACTTTTGTATAAACAATATCTTCCAGTTTAGAGAATGTTACTATTAGTGGAAATATCAAAGGTCTACTGTGGTATACTGTAAAGTATCTTAACCGCTAACAAGCTTCAAATCGAATTAGAAAAACAGTATGAGAGTGTCGTAGGAGCCTTTACATGTCGGCCCTTCCACTATTGACAAAATGTAGTGCAGAGAGGTTTTAATACCTAAACAAAGAGAGAAGTCCTCAGAGAAAGAGATCTAAAGGAACCTGTTAAAATCATCTGCCACAGAAGAGAGAGGTATTGGCATGTATAGCAAAGTTCACTTTGTAGTCTATACCAAGTTCAGAGTTGTTTAGGCTGAAGTGCATTTACGGACAGTGAAACAAGTGGAGACTTTGAAAGCAAGTTGGGGAATCCTAATCTATGCATTTCATTGTATATGAATAGTCGCTTGAATGTAGCAACAATAATAAGAAAGTAAAGATAACTAGTTAGACATAAATATCTGTATTTCTGTAGATATTTACTTTCCTAAAACTAGTCTTTGCTCAAAAATGATTAATTTTTTTAAAAATATTTTTGTGGGTATGTATTTTGTCATGTAATTCACATATTTATTCAAATATATGTAAATATTTGAAATATATTTAATTCAAAATCTATTTTAGGAGAAGGAGAATCAGTTACATTTATCACTCAGTTATTTGTTTCAGTCACTATTTCTGTACAACTTAAAGTTGTTAAGAGACAGAGATGAGATCAGAGAGCTGAAAGATGGCACAGAAATAATTCAAACTGCAAAGATCCATCAGTGCTTTGCTAGAGTCAGAGTCTTATTAGACCAAGCCGTGGTTTTTGGAATACCACCTCTCAAAGATGAGTACACTTTGCTTTTCTTCAGCTGTGGCACTGTGCAGTTAAAGTGTCCTCCTTGTGCAGGGGAACTGGTACCCACAACCCCCAGCATCCATGCCTCCTTAGATCTTGCACATGTCATATAATATAGGACTTGTTTTTTTATTATAGGATAGCTGTGGCAATCATCTATAATCATGATCTCCTGACCTTTTCCCTTTATGTGAGACAAAAGATTGTATTTGTACATGGTGTGAGCATAATAACAAGAATTAGGCTACTAATGTGTGTTGAAATCTGATACACATAAGGCTTACTCATGAATCAGAAGGATTTGCTCCTACATTATACAGGTTATCAGGCAGCTACAATCTGAGTAGTAGTAGTATGTATCATTCTCAAGGCACTGCTGTTGAAATTTCTGGGAAAATTTGAGTTTGGCTCAATTTTCCCTGTCAAGAGTCATAAGAACAGTGATACAAGACTGGTCCAGATCTGGTTTCTCCAGATCAACAGTATGTCCCCAGAACTGACCTGTAATAAATGCTTTCAGACAGGGCAAACACAGAGGCATGCTTTTCCTTGCCTCACTCTCTCAAGAGATCTGCGGTTCATGAGGTTTGTGGCTCAGAGGTCTGGCTCCTAAGTCAAAAGTAGTGTTTGCGTTTTATTGCCATACCCAAAATTTCTGACACTTGGAGATCACTAAGGGATTTTACCTTGGCATTTTCAGCTCACTTTGCACTGGAGAGGAACTCACATGCTCTTTCTCAGTGTCATAGGAAAACAGCAAGCCCACTTTCAGGGTATTATTCTTCGGGGAGATCTGTATACTTATATTGCTAATTAAATAGTTACAGATATTTCCTTTTTCTCTTGTTTGACTTGCATGGGCAGCAGAAATGCCTACTTGAGAAAAGCTGACCCTTTTCAGGTTGGCCTAAGAAGGTCTTTTCTGCACACTAGTTAGGGTTAGCCCTTACACAAAGTCAACAGACCCCTTGTATTTATTCCGAAAAAGGCAGAAAACTTATCATTAACAGCTGCATGACTGCATCTGTCTCTTGCTTTAAAATTGCGGAAGTTTTGCGGCTGTCACAAACCATAAATGCATCCACCATTCCTGTAAAATCTGGATTCACTGCCTGGATGGTTCTGTTTCTCTGCAACTGTACAGGATGATATAAGGAGATTTTGGAGAGAAGTGTTTAATTGCCCATAGTCTGAACATTGGTCATCCAATGAGGCTGGCTTGAGGCACAGGCAAAATAGGGAGCCACTGGCAGCATCAGGATCTGGGGTCACAAGCTGAGGTGGCTGGACTCTCCATGTTCCTGAACCCCCATTGCAGTGCACAGGGACACAAGAATGGCTGGGCTGGATCAGAGCAAAGGTCTCTCATGTCCCGTGTTTGAGAGTGGCCAGAGGCAGGTGCCTGAGGAGGAATATGAGAGCAAAACTTGTGTTCTCTGCATGATGTGCTCTCCCAGCATTCGATCACTTCAGAGATGGCAACTTTGCAGGCCAAATACAGTTTTACTATGAGTGCAGCAACACCTTCAATCAACTCTTGAACCAGCCTCTGGTTTCCATGTCACAAAAACTTTTGCTGCAATCTCAATACCTCATCCTTGTAGCGGCAAAAATCGGTTTGACCTTCAGTGCTGAAAGGCTCTGAATTTGTTCTGCCATCCAGTGACTTCCCTTAATTTGTTTGTCAGTTGACATAGTGGAGATTGACTTTCAGAAGGCTTCCCATGTGTGGGAAGGGATTGGTTGCAAAACTCTTTCTTGCTAAGGACTGGTCCATCAGCCAGGTTCACTAAAACAGGGCATATCTTTCATCTTCAAGTCCCTCCACCCATTTCTTCAGAGATCCCCATGAAGCCACCTTTATGCAAGGCTCTGCATTTTTGCCATTTAACCATGGGTGACTTTCTTTCTGGGGGACTGCTGTGCTGGCTAAGTACCGCTGCATTTCACTCCCTGTGTGCCGATTGTAACAAGAACCAGTCCCACACTGTGTAAATTCCCCAGAGTAGATGTTGTTCTCAGTGTGTCTACCCAGACCTGCCTCACTGTACAGGGTCTCGGGGCACACCCAACAACTCGCTGTTCCCCGAGGCTGCCACTGCAGTCACAGCAGGGCATGGGCTGCCTCTCATGGCTGGCAAATCTGGTTCAGTGTGGCGCTTTTCTCAGTGGCAGAGTTCACTGGTCTTCCAGGAGGGAAAATAAATACTTTCTACACTTAAAATTGACACCTATGGGAGAGAAACCTGTTTGTTTCATGGGCTACAAGTGAAATATAAACTAACATTTCCTACGTACATGTGTGTCACAGAAATACTCCCTTCAGAAGGCAAAAAATATTTTTAAAAATATTGGCTTGCCCTACTTTGTATTTAGCAAAGTCCAAGGCTCCAGAAAGCTTTTCCTGGAATGGCCTACAGGTACTTTAATGTGACAAGATAACCTCAATCAGCATTCTCATTAGATAAAACCATAGGCTTGTCTTTAACTATAGTATTAAATCTGGTTCTTGTTAAATCTGGGCCTTGTTGCTATGTAACTTCATAGCAAACTCCCAATACTACACTGCCTAGTGATTTTAAAAGTTGAAAGGCAGTATTACTAATGTTTTCTCTTATATCGCCTAAGTCCTCTGTGACACCATCATAGTAAGGATTTCCCTTTCATTGCCATGTTCTCCAAAGGAAACTAGTGTGTGCAGAAAGGACTAATTGAAGACATGCACACAATGAGCTGCGTATACTTCTTACCTTTTTCAATGACTGTAGCACTGATGTGAGGGGCAGCAGCAAAGAGGGCAGGCAGGCGGCATGGGCAGTACCAGCAGGCAGCTATCTGGGCTGGCCAGTGCTAACAGCCTGTGTGCTTTCAGGGAGAAATCACTTCCCTGTCACAAACGGATATGATCACTGACTTTTGCCATGGTTGAGAGAAATCGTGGGATGTGGTCCTCTGAAAAAGAGCACTGATGTCTTTGCGAGGCACCTCATCTAAGTTCCTGATGCCGCTGGCTGCTCAGGCTGCATTTGCATTAACGGAGAGAAATCCTAAAAGCAGCCCAGGACAAACTCTTGGCAGTAGGAATCTGCACATGGACAGACAAGTAGTTACATGGATAGCTGCCAAGTTGCAACAAGGCCTGTAAACAAAGATTTCCTCACTGGTTAAGAAACTGAAACAGGTATAAAAGCAACTGTTAATCACCAGAAGCTCCTCCTTGTGATGTCATATCCTGAAGCGAGGCTTTTCTTGTTGTAATTGTAAGCTGGTTAGATCAGGATCAAGAGTTAATTGCATAACTACTAAGGTACCTGTCAAAATGGAGCCCTGGTTCTGACTGATGTTTATAATAACAAAGTTATAACCACGGTTAATAACATGATTAAAAAATCAATGGATAATCTCAATGAATATGATGTGAATCAACTTCACAGTTGCAGTTGTTAACAACCTCTGCTCCTTTCCATTCAATATTTTGTTTGGTTTTATCCACTCACGTTACCCAACTCTGCTCCCACTCTTCCTCAGTTCATTGCTACCATCTAAACACATGCAAAAACCTGGTTTCCCTCAGATCACCCATTTTGGTTCTCTAGTCTAAGAGATTATTTCAAGGTTTTTCCCTTTCTCAAGTCTTTAATGTATTGTCGACAGAAATGCCATGATGAAGGGTATTGTATAGAGCGTAGTGTATATTGTATTGTATGCAGTTGTATTGTATACATGGTAAGAAGTGTGGTGATGAAAAGCTTGCGCTGTGCCTTCATAGTGTCATAAACTGCCACTGAAAAGGACGATGGTATGTATAATCAAGGAGCTCATTAATATGTTATTTGTTTAGGGATCTCAGTCAGGGCACCTCCTTACAGCTGTGGAAATAATTGCATCTCTACTGCTAGGTATCAATGGTTTGTATGTAGGTACACATGCATCTTCTTGCAGCCATGCTGGCTTCTGTGTACTTCTGTGTGCAAGAACAGAAAGCTGTTCAGGCAGTTAAAAGTATTATGTGTGATGTTCCCCCATGATGTCCTCCAGACTCTTGGTGTAACCTTGGAGATGGATTTCCTCAAAACCTTAGTTCCTCATCTCTAAAGTAAGGAATGCAGCGAGGGCATTAGGAGCCCCACAGGGGCATTAGGAGGATGAACTGATTACTGGCTGAAGGACTGGTAAAATGAATAAACAACCTTAGATAAATGTTAGGCTCATCTCTGTCTCAAAGGCAAAGATGAGAGCAGCTACTGTGCTCTAATACCGTATCAGCACAGGTGATATTGCAGCTGTTGTCCTTCGTGGGAGATGGATGATCTTTAAAGCCTTTTGTGGTGGTACTACATGTTCCTAGTAAACTTCATTATCCTCTTGTTTAGAGGAAGCTTCTGGTTAGCAAGTGGTTGAAACAGGTTTTAAAATGTTTAATAATTTTTTAAAATGTCAAAACCTGTTTTAAAACAGGTTTGAAAGGGTGGAGGCAATGGAAATGAACAAGGGAGAAGCTTGGGTGGAGGAGAGAGGCTGGAATAGGAGGTGACAATGACAGCAACGTAGAATCACATAGTACTTTGAGAGGACATGGGTCCATGCAGTGATTCATGACCCTTCACTCCTCCTCTGCTATTTGGCTTGCAGAGGTAAAAGGCAGTGGCAGACTCTGCTCAGGATGTGACTTTCTATTTTGCACTCAGAAAGTTCCAGCAGACCTGGATGGATGTTGCTGCAAAAGCTGAGACACATTTCATGAAGTGCTGTGCTAATAAATGACACAGATAGCACAAGACTAGCATGCAGTTTCTTTCAAACATATGTAAGCAACTTCAACGGTTGTCAACAGATAAGGATGATGAAGTACGTGCTCTGATTTCTGAATAGGCTTTCTATATTTACAAATTTCTTTGGGCTGAGCTGTCTAACACCTTCTCACCACTTAAGAAACTAAGCTCAGCATTGCCTTTTCCCATACTTAGTCTCCCACATCTTCCTAAAAGTTGTTGTACCTTGAGGTTTTTGATTATCCTTGATAAGGACCATGTTTTACTCTATATTCTGCTTACCATTGCACAACAATGTATTAAGACCAAAGCATACTTTGCTTGACATTGAACAGTAACCACAAATTGAGTATCAGCAGATTTGTGTTTACAGGACTATTAGTGATTATGCGGGACATTCAAAGAAATTAATAAAGAATATGAAGATTGATACAGAGATTTACTTATTGCAGAACTTGCTTCAGGATTTTTGAGGTATTTCTTTGATGAGGAAAAGAAAGTACAACTTCTCAGCTTCAGTGTTTTATTGTGAAAAATACATTTAAAAGCGTCATTGATTCCCAATAGATTTTTGTATACACTGTTAAAGAACCTGCGGCATCTGTTCTAGTTCTGTCCTGGTTGTTCTGGTTTTATCAAGACAGCAGCATCTGTATTTCATCTAGTTGTGCATTAAGCAGTGTGACTGATACCTGTAATCAGTGTTACATTCTTTCCTGTACCATCTGAGCAGAGATCTGTTTTGTTTTATGCATCTGTGTTCCCTTAGTGCTCTTTCACACACATCTAGATGAGTGCTGCTGGGGTGAGGTGTCCTCTAAAAATGCAATGTGATAAGGCCTGTGGTATGTCTTAGATCCTATGTAGGTTTATTCTGAAGGCTCAGAGCAGTGCCAGGGAAAGCCTTACCCACAGGTGAGATTCACAGAGCTTGAGGACCTTTATCTGCGATGGTCTCTAGAGAGGAGCTTCAGGCAACCTTTTTGCTGAACCAAAGACATTGTTTACCTTGTAGATAAGGACAAAGAACCCAGCATGTGATTTGCTATTATGTGGGAGGCCAATGTAAAGTAGAGAGACTGGATTTAACACGGCTGTGATAGTCTGCATTGCTGAAAAGACACGTGAGAGTGTCCACATGAGACTATGGCTTCTCTCCCAGGCACTTTGTATCCTCATCAGAAGCCAATGAAGTAGTGCTGCAGTAGTAGCTAGTGAAGGTTAAAAGATTCCCTCACAAATATTGGAGCTGGTGCTTGCATTGTATTCTGCTATTAAGTTGGCAATCTTTTTGAATGTCTGCCTGGCAATGGTATTCATTTTTTCCTATTTGTTAAGAACCAATCTTTACCCTTTTTAAAAGAGCTCCCTTTCAGTTCAAGAATGAAAACTAGACAAAAGAGGTCTTGGGTATATATGCTCCTTGTAAGTTGGATATATCTATTCTTAATGCTTTCATTCATTCTTACTCACAGGAAAGCTTCTGTAGACTGCTAGATCAGTTGGGAGTCCTGGAGGACTCCAGCCAGAATATGAGCTCATTTAATTTCTCTGTGAAAATAGGATTAGTTATAGTCTTGTGATAAAAGACAGTCCGGAGGCTGTGTGTTTATCTGTGGCTTACTTTGATGTGAAAGAAACTGGTGGTGACATCTTTGTAGAAAAGATGTATAAAATGTGAAGACTTGGCTGCCAAAAGCAAAGCGCATGCTGGCAACACATTCAGATTGTAGTATTTATGTCAGGATGAACCACTGCTGCAATGTAAGCTTTTAATCCAGGCTGTATTAGCTCTCTCCTTAACAAATAAACCAAACAAAACAAACTGTAATCTTCACATGTGTGATATGCCCTGTAGGTCCAAAATTTAGTTCACAAAACGGTGACCGACATTTACAGACTTCAGGCTGAATTCTCAGGCACATGAAGACCCATTTACATTGTGGTGTAAACCTTCTTGCTTCCAGTGATTTGTTCCGGTATGTTATGGAATTTTTCTTACCAAACTCACTCATCAGCATTGATGTCTTTACCTTCATATTGGCTGCTGCAAACCATAGTGTGAGGGAATGAAGTGACTGCACCCTACTTTTGTTACTTAGTTATAACAATGTGCCTTATTATTTCCATGCTGTTTCCTTAGCATAACTCTTCTGTCCCCACCATAAAAAACAAAGAACATATACAGGTATCTATTTTTATTTATGAATACAGATCTATAGTAAAATCCTACTTATTATCAGTTCCAGCTGATTCCTGTGAGACTTTGGGATATTTTTAACCTCACTCATCATATTTTCAAACACTTGCTGGTTTTCAAAAACTCCAAACCCAGCGGAAAAGGAATACCTTGTGCCAGTCAGCTGACCTTGTCCTCACCATCATAACTGAGCTACAGGTTTTTAGTAACTTCCCATTCAGTATCAAGTTTTACTTGAAAGAAAAGATATCTATGAGAAGTGTCCCTGCCATAAAGTTATTTAGTAGCAAAGTTTTGATTTCAATGCTCTGAATCTCAATTAAAAAGTTCAAATTGGAATTACTGCTCCAGTGCACAGTTGGTGCTGCAGCTTAGCCTCAGTTCCTGCACAAGATTACATCTTTCATGATGTATTACTCCTGCTTTTTCAGAAAAATCCTCCTGGAGGAGAATGCAAGAAAAGGTACCATAACGAAATGTTTTTATAAAGCATGTCAGAGGCATTTCTGAGTCAAAATAATGATGTTTAAGGCAAAAAGTATATTAGTTTTAGCTACATGTTAGAAACATTTTTGTTTTCATTCCCTTACTGGGTGAATAACATTCTTGGGAATATTTTCTGAAGAAAGAAAATTTGTGAGTGTTAGTCTGTTGGTTCAGCTGCTTCTGATATTGATTTTGTTCCCACTCCTGTTTTCTTTGAAATTCAAGGCACTTCAGTGTACTACTTTCAGCCTGTTTCCAAGTCTGTTTCCATGAGGTTTTCCTCTGATAATGGTTTCTTCAGATGCCCAGCAGTTCTAACTACCCACAATGTCTGCATCAACAGTGTTGATGTCTGGCCAAGACGTAATTTTCAGCTAGTGTATTTTTAAATGGAAGTGAAAGAACTTTCTAAAAAATACTTTCCAGTGATAGATGTGAGACTGCACCACATATCTTTGCAAGAGGGTCTGAGGTAGAACAGAGGAAGTCTGACCTCTTAATAATACCTCTTAGCCAAAAATATACAGCTTTTTGGTTCCTACTGGCTGACACTCTGAGAGTGGGAACAGTGAAATAGTGGCAATGCTTATGAAAAGTCTAAGAATGGGTGTACCTATGGAAATACATGATTTCTAGTTCCACATTGCCAAAAGAGAGCATACGTAAGGGTGATCTAATGATCTCTGTGTCTCTGTTAGCATGTACAAATCTTGCAAGAACAGCTACACGTACCCGAAATGCCACTTAGGCAATATAATTTGTCCCCTGTTGCTTCATGGAGGAGTTGGGGTGAATGGGAGAAATTGTAGCACAGCTGTCTGTGCAGTTCTCTGCATTGCATTGTGTTGCTTTTTGTATTGTTTCCTTTTGACAGTTATACTGGGATGATACGCAGAGGCTCTAGGTATGGATTTAGGCCTTGTTACTTGAGCACTATATGTGTTTGGAAAGGAAAGGTGGCAACTTTTCCAATGAGCTTACAGTCTTACTTTGTACATGTCAAAGAACGAGGTTTGGAATTGTTTTGGAAACAGCACCCAGATATCTGGGAATTGATCTCTTGGGCTGGTATACAATATAAGGGTGTCCTATCACTTCCTTCCTTGACAGTCAAGACTGACAGGGAGACCGGTTAATTGGTTTCCATGCAATGTAATTGACATGAAATGATTATCCTGTTTATTGCCTTCCAGCATAAACAAGGGCATCATGTGGCAGCAATTCCATATGACACCTTGCAGGTTCACCTGTGCTGGTCCTCTTCTCATGAAGCAGGATCAAGTTTACCTTGTCTGCCACTCTTTGATACATATCTGGGTACCCTCTGAAATGAGTTATCTAAAAAATTTATGAAATCTCTCTTGCTAGAGCTATCTCTCTGAGAGTGAGAGCAGTTTTCCTAATATTTGTCTTTGCTTATTTCCCTCTAGCCACGCAGTGCCACAGATCATTGTCTTCTTTGTATCAATCATCTGGACATTACAGAACTGATTACCATGTTATTTGACAGTCTGTGGTGTTGTTGTTGTTGAATTAACAAACCCAATTATTTCAGCTCTTTCTCATGTGGCAGGCTAGGTCAACCCTCTTCAATAAAGACATGTTTAATTTTAGTAGCTGGTAACAGTTAAAGCCTTTTATGGTGTGAGGAGGAGGAGAGTGGAAAAGAACTACAACATAGAAGACACTGAGCATCCGCTTGTTCCTGTCCAGAGCTGGGAGTGTATGCAAAGACATCTCAGTGCTAAATCTCATCACCTGCACTTACATTTAACATTGTGTATTTGGGATCTGGTCCAAAATTGATCTAAATCTGTGTAATATATATAACTTATCAGATAACTCTTGCAACATTATAATTCTGGGACATAATTTGTTAGTGGCCTGGCTGTAATTTCTTGTTTTCAGATTCAGCTATCTTTGTCTCTATCTGCATTCTTGTCTTGGGCTATGTTGAGACTGAGGCCTCGCTGGTTGCTAACTGAGCTGGTGTCACATGTGAATCATCAGGTTGTGGGACTTTGGTTTTGCTCTTATTAAGGGTGAACAGCCTTGCTAAAGACTGGACTAACTTCTCAAGTTGGCTATAAGTCTATTGTGTTCAGAGAGGATGAAGGACTGAACAGAGATCCCATCACAGCTCTATGTAGACACAAGATTATAAGTCACAAGTTTAGGGCTTCTTTGATACTCTGAAAATATCCAGTGCCTGTCTTCTAAATCAGGATTCATAGTTAGTATGTACAACAAAGAGATATCCCAGACCATAAATGAACAAATTCTCTAAAATGCACATATTTCAGTAGTCCCTAACTGACAGATACAGTTGCTGTAGAAACAGATATTCTCTGGCACCATCTAGAGAAGTAACTATGCAAAGGTAATATTATCTTTTCCAAATGTTAAAAATCAATGGAAGAATTGTAGAAAATATTGTGGGGGAGAGCTCTAAATAAATTATTTTATCACTGCTTTTACCAATAAATTGTTATCTGCAGGTACATTGCACATATTCTGCATTTTAAAATTGCAGTAATAACTCTAAAAAATCTTAATATTACTTACAAGAATTATAGACATCTGCATTTGTAGTGTTAAAGTAATTTCTTCCCTTCTACGGACAGTAAGGGGGAAACTATCAAATGCATGCTGAAAAACTGGAAGATGTTTTGTGTTCAGACAGTATCAGAAAACTTGAAAGATAAATCATACATAACCTGATTGCATAGATTGCTTTAAGGAACACCTGTTCATTGCCACATGGGTTACACCACAAGTTTAAAGAAAGTGTGGAATGAGAACCAAGAGACCGGTAGAGAAAGAATAACATAATTACTGATAAGGCACTCTCTTCTTGTGGGTCATGTGGAAATATTAATAACAGTAGTTATTTTTTGTATAATGCTTTTAATCATGGGATGTCAAAGCAGATTACAAAAGAGGAAAGGATCATTATCATTGATTTATTGATGGGAAAATAAAGACAGAGAAACAAAATAAATTTAAATGGAAGCAATTGCCCAGAGTGACTTATCAGCCTGGAGCAGAGCTGGGACTGGAGTCAACATGTCATGACACCTTTTCCAGCAGGTTACCCACTTGGTCATGCTGCCTCTTAGCATGTATCCCACAGTACCAAACTGCCTGTTATTACACCCAAATCCAACCTGTTACTGTGATTACAAAACAAGTTCCTAGAGCTGGAGACATTAGAGACAGCTGTAGTGGCTCAGCAGACAAAAGAAATGTCCACTGTCTAAAAATAAGTGCAAACAGTGTACAGGACTGAAGGACAGCAGATTTGTTCCAAATGGGAGGGCTGGAAAGGGTGAATGACAGTGTGGAGAGAGCGAGTCCCACCAATCTTCACTGTATTTTCAGGTTTATTACCACAGATTAATGGGACATCAAGTCTTACGCACTTAGGAGCAGATGCCCAGCACTGCTCCCTGCTAAGAGAAGCATCATCTTCTTAGCAGTATCAGAGAGAATCCTAACCACCAAATACTCTACATACATCAGGTTAGCACACAAAAGGAAAGCTAGTTGCATAGATGTACAAATACCCAGCATGCCTCTCTCCCAAAAACTCTGGCAATCCCCAAGAGACAACTTGTCAAACCCTGCAGCAGTGCCTGGCATTGCTGTGCTCACCTGGCCAGGAGGCTGTTTGCCCCAGCTTGAGGCTGGGGCTGGTTCCTGGGAGCCAACCCCAAAGCAGCTCCCCTGTATTATGAGGATTTAATGCCTTACTTGTAGCTAATTGTGCAACCTTGTGTTACATTAACACCTCAGAAATTAGAAGTTGCTTCACTATCAAGGCTCAGAGTTTAGATCAGTAAGATAAAAGTGCATTGATATTTTTGCGTATTTGTTCGTGGTGAAGGGATGTGATTGCATGTTGGGTGAGATGGCTCGTTATATGGAATGGACTAAAGCTACGTGGGGGCAGCAGGCCAGAGGGGGAAGATCCTTCATACCCAGACCTTCTTTAGCTCTTCTGTTCCCCTCTCAAGAGCAAAGGACAAAGTTAGACTCTTGTCTAAATGCTCAAAATGTTAAAAGGTTCTCTTAAAATGTAAACCTTTTTCTCCTCCATCACAGAAATCTGTTGATTTGTGACAAATGGCACATACCAATAATGGGTTTTGTTAAATAAAACTAACTCTTCATATTTTTTTTCTTTAGTTGTCTTTTGAATCTCCATTAATGACCAGAGCTCCCACCTGCAGGAGGGAATGAATAGTAGTGAGTGCTACTGATTAAGTACCTGTAAAAAAAGTAATAGAAATAATATCTCCTTTTTGCAGCTTGCTGTCTATACAGTGCTATAAGGCTATGCTCTAAGATATTTATAGTAATTTGTTAGTTACAATATATCTTTTCAAATACAGCTAGTCAAACTGATTGCTATGTAAGCCTGTCCTTGCCCACTGCTTCCCCTGAGACTGTCCGGACCAAAACTGTGAAGAACTGCAAAGATCCAGTGTGGAATGAAACATTTTGCTTCAGGATCCAGAGCCAAGTAAAAGTAAGATGCAGAGTGAATTTTTTTTTCTTTTGGGGCAGAGATCTCATTGTGTGATCTATATGTAGGGTACCATAAAAATAAATATGTGTGAGTGACTACAAGGATATAGGTAAGGGGATGTGGAGTAGCATGCAGCAGCAAAATTAAGTTTTATTTTCTGATATGTAAAAGGTAGCCAGGACATTTCACAACTATTCATATAATGTTCTACCACTTTTCACTTTTTTTTAAAAAAATCATTGCTTTTCAAGATTAAGGGTGAGAATTTCAGAGTAAATTGAACAGCATAAAAGACATGTAGGAGCTAAGTAGTGGAAGCATCACAATGCTGTAGTTTTTTACTATTCCTTTGGAACAACCTGCAATAAGAAAACCCACAAAACAACAGTTAAAATTTGCAAAAGAGGACCAGCTGAGTTTTACCACAATGATAAATTTTAGAGTTTAAGAAGATATGCAAGTCCCACTATCCACTCCCTCCAAAAGACAGCATCATCAGAGTCTAGGAGTCCACATAGATCAGTGGTAGACCAAGTAAACCAAGCTTGCTTCACACCTGGGGCAATCAAACTCTGCTTTGTAGCTCTCACCTTTCAGTTCCTAGTGCTGGATACTGGTGGCAGAGCAGGACAAGAATATTTCTGCCAAGTGCCAAATCAGAAGGCCAGTACCCCAGATCTCTTGAGCATTGATAAACTTCTCCAAAAGATCATTAAGAATAGCTCAAAGTGTTGCTACACCACAGGGTCTCCATTGAATAATTCCTCTTGCCTTTGTCTGCAGAAGTCGCCCATGGTACAAGTTCTCAGGCTTCCTTCCACATAGTTAGGTGGTACTGGTCCTGCTTGGTACAGCTTTTGGCTTTAACACATCTGCCCATCTGTGGCCTACATCCAGTGCTTTCCCTGCAGACCTAAAAAATTCCAACTTCTTTCAAAATACCAGTGGGGCACAATTTCACTGAGTCCTGCAGGTTTATCAGTGAAGTGTAAGGCAAGGGACAAACATTGCAGCATGGGAAAAAACACACACTGATCTGCAATTCTTGCACCAGAACACCTGCTTCTTGCAATGGTTTGTGGCTGACAGGTCTTTCAAAACTGTGATACCACACTTTACAGCTGAAAAAAATATCTTGGCCACAGAAAGCTGCTTGAACTAGTCCGTCATGGATTAGTATTTAGGAAGACCTTACATTTACCTTGCAGTAAGTTTGCATCAGGAGACAAACCACGTGGCGTTAGCTGCAGTAATTTTCAGTGTCTGGCAACAGCAGCATGGAGGTGGTCGCTGTAGCTTCAGTGTGGGCTCCCCAATGTGTCCTAGAGATCTGAGACAACCAAAGCGTCTAGCATGTCTGTCACTGCTGTCTTGCTGCTGTCTGGGCTCAACAGGCTAAGTTAAGGCTCTCACAGATTTCTCTGCATACACTGCAATTGCTCTGCTCATCACTCACCAAGCAGAGCCAAAGTGCTGATCTGGTTATTTTCTCCTTGCCTGTCTTGTGTATCGTTAAGGTACTCACCTTCCTAAATCATGGGAGCCAGAGCTCAGTAAAATTGTATAATACACTATCACTGTGGAAGAGGAAAACTTGTTTGGGTATGTCAGACTGGTTCCCATCAGGAATGGGAGTGTTTACTGAAATGGATCTGTTTTGATGAACATCTGACAAAGCACAGTTGTCTAGGAAGGGCTTCCCGGGCTGGTGCTGTGGGCAGTGCTCCCCCAGCTCAGGCTGGCCACCCTGCCTGGAGCTTGTGGCACGCAGCCCTGCCAAGGGCTGGCTCTGCTCGGTGCCTGGCTCCCAGCAATGCTGCCCTCGTATCTTTTGTTAGGAGCAGATAGAAATGGTGAAATTCCCAGAGAGCCCTGGCTGTTAGATAGAAACAGTGAAATGGCCAGAGAGCCCTGGCTGTTTCCCACATGGCATCCCAGTGGTGCAGACAGAGATCTCCCTTAGCCTGCCAGCAGCCTGTGCATGCCCCTCCTGGCTAGCTGGAAGTAACTGAGGGACTTCAAATCAGTCAGTCACTTAACAAAATAAGTCAGCCATTTTAGTCAAATAAGGATGGTCTGTTGCAGTATCACAGCTAGGAAAACTGATCTGCTCTTCAGTGTAAGCCTGCCTTCTACACACTGCAAACTATTGCTTTTAAGCATATCCCCTCCATGACTTTCCATAATCCTTTACAGACTATTTATGGCTGGCCTGTAAACCAAGTTGCTGTGGCTGCTTCTCTCTGCCTCTTCTCAGTATGTTTCTCTTAGTAAGCATGGTGGACAGGAACCCACCACTGACCCTGTCAGCCCCCAAAAGGATTGTTTTTCTGGCTGAAGCACAGTGTGATGCATTTATGTATATGGTCTTGAAGGGCAGCAGCTTTTCTGTCTTCTGACAGCAAACTGCAAACTCAAGTTCACTACAGCTTGCCGTCTCTCTCTTGCTGGTTTCTTACAGGAATGATAGATGTCAAAATTGAATGCTAGGATTCTGGATCATCTTTCTTTCAGTATATTTGTATATTCAATCACTTATCAGATTTAGTTATGGACCTTCCTGTGATTCATTATGAACTTTTAAGGCAACAAAGCTCATGTGCTCACTCTTTTTTGTGCATGTGTTTGTTTGGGACACCATGTGCCTATCTGTGTGTCTTTAATAAGCATCGAACCTCTTAGCAAGCTTCGGTTAAATCTGATGGATAAGTAAGAATCTCTGAGATAAGAGGTCCCTGTAATTTACATGAAAAAGAGCTGCTGAATATATGGAGAGAGGCCTGAATTATTTCCCCACTGAGAAAACAGCTGTTACTGTTAATTTTCTCAGCACTCTGGGAGGCACCCCTGAGCCAGCCTATATGCACCTATTAACCAGGCACAACAGGGGCTGATACCCCACCTGTCCATCCAAACTGGCAGGTGACAGAGGAGGGAGAGAAAGAGATTTGTGCAGTGGGAGGAAGGAAGAGGAGATTGAGAGGTGTAGGATATAATCCAATGGAAATAGACCTTTGTTCTGCTACTCTCTGTGCATTTTGTCACCGATTTAAAAAAGATGTATCAGTTTCTGTAGATTCCATGGTAATTATCTCCATGTCATCTGTTTAATTATTTACTGGATATAATTATGCAACCATGCAGTAGTTATATGGCACCTCCTTAATGCATTTTAATCACTGCTTATATCCAAGGATTTTTTTTTTTTTTACCAATAGCAATAAAGCCCTGACCACTAGATGGTTTCCTAAAATTCAGGGAAAAGTGGTGACCTCAAACCAAATTAGAGGTCAGACATGTTTTTTAACATGGGAGCTACATAGTCAGTGATTCTACTAGCCTTTGTCCTTTAAATTACTCTGCAGGGGAAATTCATCAACAAACCCAACTATGTCAGGTCCAGAATATCTTTCTTCAGCTCTGTGTGGATGTAAAGGTTGTGCATGCTCTCTCACTTCTCCCCATCCTTTCTCTGCCTTCCTTAACATGCTGAGCATGTCATGTTGTGCCTCCATAAGGTCTCAAAATAGAGATGTTCCTAATTCTGTACCTCTGTTCACAGAATATTCTTGAGCTGAAAGTCTATGATGAAAATGCAATCACTAAAGATGACCTCCTCTTCACCGTCCTCTTTGATGTTGCTAAAATCCAGCTTGGAGAAACCGTTCACTTGACTTTTCAGCTAAATCCAAAGGTGAGGAATAAAACTGCTTTGGCCACAGGAAGGAAATACATTTTTGGTATTACCTCCTAAATAACTTCTTGTAAAGCAATTGTAGGTGGGAGGTTTCTTTCCTACTGGTTTGTACTTCATGTATCCTGTAAAATACCTTCCAAACCTTGTTCAGCAAAGTGGACAAGGTTTAACTCCCTACCTTGCACATAACCCTGAAAGTTTTTACTAGCTCCTCAAGCCTCTTAGCAGGGTTTTTCTGACAACAGAGTTCCCTTTTTTTTCCTTTTTCTTGATTCTTGCTCAAATAGGTTTTGTTGGAGATAAAAGACTTCATCACTGTTGCACAAAATTTCTCTGTTAGAATTTCTTTTCATGGGACCAGCACTTGTGAGTTTGGGCATACTCTGGCACAGATGTTGGAGTATTCACTTAAAAACTGATACCCTGCCCTGTAATTCTTTTGTGCATACCTGAATATAAGACAATGATCCATGCTGAGGTGATAAAATCCATTGTTGGTCAATTGCTGTAACAATCTTGTTACTTTGGTGTGCCTGAATGTATACCTGATGACTTCAACATGGGATCTGAATGTCTGATTTAGATACTTTTGTAGATATGCTGTTTCACTGACTTTTCTTATAGGGTATGTATTGGTATTCAACTCTATGGTGATATCGGCAGGCAGTCTGTATTAATTTGTCTGGTGACTGGTCACTGTATTGTCCATGTTATAGGAGTCCTTTGATGAGAAGAATTGAGGATGCCCTCTACTATCCAACAGTATCAGTCTTCTGATAATGCTACCCAGAAAAAAACAAGGCTTTAAAGAGTTTTAAGCCATCAATTATTACAGGTTTAGGACTGGGGATTACCTATGTGACCATTTTACTCTGTGTTATCACTGAATGGACAAGAGCAGTCAGCCTGGGTACTGATGGTTGATGAAGGAGGGAGAATACTTACCAAAATCACTTTAACTTGATTGTTTTCACCCATCTGAGCATACCCTAGAGCAGGAGGGAAATTTGACTTTTAAGAGCTCTTTCAGGAGCCAGAATAATCATTGACAACCATAGTTAGTGAGAATAAAATTAATTCAAATACTTATAGTGAATGAATCTTTTACAGACACAAGAGATGCTGGAGGTTGAGTTTGCATCAGAGAGCATGTGAGTAAAACCCATAAGGGACTGAAGAACGGTACTTTACAAAACCAAGCAGTCAAACACATGCTAGCATTTAGTATAATATAGTTTAAAATGCTCAGCATCACAGTAACAGCTGATCTTTATCAAGTTAGTTGCATATTGGCTAAAACACCGTGTTCCTTATCCACCAAGAACCACGCTGGATACTAATGTATCCCATTATTTGCTGGAAGAGGGAGGAGGATAATAAGAACTGCAGCCACTGTGCTTATTATGACTACTGTTTATCATTATCATTAAAAAAAATAATGAAGCCACATTTCAGATGTCTCCCAAAATTAAAAATCAGTGACATATTTGAGACAATGCTGGACAAGGCAACTTTAAGAAATGTGTTATTCCTTGGTGTTCATTTAAGGACATATTTAGGTCATATTAGTTCTGACTGCATTTTTTTCCCTCTCTTTCAGTCCAGTACCTCCTGAAAAGCTTGTCACTAATGGTGTATTAGTGGTAATTTTAAACTATTTTTCTTCCATGGTTTTTTTCATGCTAGTGATGGGAATGGTGGATTTGGCAGGTGCCCCAACACCTCACTGCTGCAGGGCTGAAGGGGAGGGAGATGGGGGGGGTTGGGCACTGGCAGCCATCTTGTTGTGCTATTCCTTGTGGGAGGATGTATAAGGAAAGAGTGAACACAGTCATTGGGGATACCCAGAGACCTGTCCACCACTGCCAGCTGATAGCAAGCCTCCTGACGAAGCCTGAAGTGCTCTTTCATTGACTTACTGCCTCTGTGTCATTCCCTCTGGGGACTTCTCCTGAGACCCCCTCACAGCCATCCTGTTCTGGAACAGGAACATGGAAGTTGCTTTCTTGACTGCCCCTAACTCAGTTCAGAGGAAGTAACACTCAGATGTCCAACTTCACCAAAGCAGGGCTGCAAGAACAGCCCTGTAATTTGGTCAACACATCAGTCCACCCTCGGGAGGCCTCAGCACACTCCCATTCCCTTCCCTGTTATTTCCTCTTGCTTCCTGGCCCCGGCCCCATAGAGGGGCCATAGCACCACAGCCATTTTTCTTTCAGCTGAAACCAGGCACATCTTCAGAGTGCCAAGGTCTTTCTCTTATCAGCCTAACACACACAGGGTGGACATTTTTCCAGACCCCAGGGACCCAGGTGACCAGAGACAGGTAGCAGTGAAGTGACTCAAATATAGCATGTTTTGTATACTTAAGTCTCTTATCATTCATCCCTGCTAGTCTCGTGAAATTTCCTGCTTGGAAGTCCTGGTGGACAATAGACGGATGAAGAAAGAACCTTCAGGTTAGACTTTAAACTAGAAAGAAAAAATCTTATAGTAAACTGAAAATGTATAATTTTTTTGTCATTTTCTTATCTGGTAATTTTCCTACTTTTAGAGCACACAAACTGGATGATTAGGAGTATATACAGGATCCAACAATTATAGTGTGTCTATGCTAACTGACTATAAAAACTGGACTTTGAAATTAGAGTGAATGATTAGAGTGATAATGAATCTTATTGGTGCTGTAAAACAGAATATATATTTCTATCTCAGTGATTTACATTTTGCCTGATTTGCCTGTACATCTGAGTTTTTAAAACAGCTACTGCTGTTTTATAAGTTCTTTTCTTTTCTTTTCTTTTCTTTTCTTTTCTTTTCTTTTCTTTTCTTTTCTTTTCTTTTCTTTTCTTTTCTTTTCTTTTCTTTTCTTTTCTTTTCTTTTCTTTTCTTTTCTTTTCTTTTCTTTTCTTTTCTTTTCTTTTCTTTTCTTTTCTTTTCTTTTCTTTTCTTTTCTTTTCTTTTCTTTTCTTTTCTTTTCCTTTTTCTTTTCCTTTTTCTTTTCCTTTTTCTTTTCCTTTTTCTTTTCCTTTTTCTTTTCCTTTTTCTTTTTCTTTTTCTTTTTCTTTTTCTTTTTCTTTTTCTTTTTCTTTTTCTTTTTCTTTTTCTTTTTCTTTTTCTTTTTCTTTTTCTTTTTCTTTTTCTTTTTCTTTTTCTTTTTCTTTTTCTTTTTCTTTTTCTTTTTCTTTTTCTTTTTCTTTTTCTTTTTCTTTTTCTTTTCTCCTCTTCTTCCTGTAATGTTCCCTGGTTGGATGAATAGAGTCTGGGAGCTTTTAAGCATTTTTGAATGTTTTGTATATAATAATGACAACCTCTGAATGACCATTTGATGTTCTGTTTCTGAGATCACAGTCATTAACTTCTCATATTTTTTTTAGAAAAAGACTTCTTGTTTTCAGTGAAGGGATCCTACGAAGAGAGCCAGACCCTGTCACTGGGCTCTTCCCAGCAACCCGTGGAGCCCCTGAACTTCCATTACATCAAGTACAGCCTGTCAGAGCTGTGTGTGGCTCTGGCAGAGAAGAAGCCTCATTTCTCCTCGGTATGTGATCATTAGCCTGAGTAAGCATAGTACGCTCACAGTTTTCCATACTTGACAGAGGCAAATGGAAAGAATTTGTATTTTTAATTAAAAGTTATCTTTTGTGATCTTCTGCTCTGGAAGAGCACTGTACCCCCTAAGACACCTAAATATTAGATGCCAACTTAGAAACTGTGGGACAGTGACCCCATTTGAAAAAAAGAAGTTGGTGACAGTGCTTTTCTGTGGTGTATATGTTAAATATTTTTCTACATTATCATTTATTTTTCAGTGTACTTCAGGTGAAGAGAAAAAAGACTGCCATGCGTCCCTCACTATTCCTCTGGATTCACTGCCCTTTAAGGAGAAAGTAGCAGTAGCGAAGGTGATTAATACAAACTTTTTAGAATAAATGTGAAGCTATGGACCACAGATCAATGGCGTGAGTTAATTATATCAGTGTGAACTAGGGGTTTAGATATATAACTGCTAGTGCCCTTACATTCCTAACAGAGGGTTATGGACCTGTACATTTTCGTATAAATTGAGTAGAACCAAAAACCACAGCCAAACGTTTGATGGAGGGATTTCTGTGACCAGCTGTGGGACTAACACAGATCAGAACAAATGCAAATGATGAGGCAAGATGGGGCACGATGGCAGAGCTGGTGCTGGTTTTTACTGTATACTGCTCTTTGTATCTTTAGTATAAAACTAAAACTAAAAATAAAATGGACTTGGAGAATTTTTAAAAATGGGATGGATTTTCTGATAGTTATGGCTTTGTGGCTCCAATATGGCTCTTAGAAAAAATGAAGGGCTTCAAAGCTGACTGAAAGAAAAGGATGTAAAATCATCTCCAGTGCTTATATTGTCATTTTTTTTCTAGGATGAAACAATCAATTTAAATGTGAAGTCAAATGACTGGTAAGAAATTTTGGTTTTGGGTTTTGTGGTTGTGAAAAAGAGATGCTGCCCAGCTTTTTTGCCTTCTTACCTTGTTCTTAACTAAGGGAGAAAGTATTTAATCAATGATTATATTTACCGCTATTTACCCCATGTTAGTTAATAACTTTCACTTTTTGGACATGGGTAACTGTGCTGGGTGAAATTTCCTGTTATGCTGCTATGCAGGAGTTCAGTTTGGATGGGGAGAATAACCTTTCCTGGCTGCAAAAGTTATGGAGCTATGAGTTTAGAAAAATATGTGTTTATACCTCACTTTCCTTACTTGTAAAGAATCCAGAGTGTTTATATTTATAAAATCTGGAGGTCTTCAGGCAACAAATCCTAAATATTCCACTGTTTATATTATCTGTATATGGATTGCAGTATTTATGTTAGACACTTCTTGAAAATCAGTGTAGCAATAAACAATATTTCTGGGGGTTTTTTTTGGAGTTTGTTCTTTGGTTATTTTTTTTTTTCAGTAAGTTTTTACAACTTTTTAACCTTCTCAGGCTTTTCTCTACCTTGCTTATACCATCTGTGATGTGCTTTTGTGGGGCCGCAATAGCAGCTTTTCTAAGCTTAATAGTAGAATTTGTGACTTGTAAGCATGGGTCCAGACATTAATTGTAAGTGATCACGCACATCCTAATCAACCCTGGGCTTTGTTTGAGGTCAAGAAACTTAGATGTTCGCTTGGAGTTTGATCTGTGTACGGAGGAGAAAAATTTCCTACAGAAACGGAGGAAGTTTGTGGCTTCTGCTCTGAAAAAAGCACTTCATTTAGAGCGAGACCTTCAAGACCATGAGGTATGGGGAGCACCATAGGGACAGGACCATGCTGTGTAACAGGAATGTGTTATACTTGTAGCCATTCCCATATTGTTCCTTAATCAGCTCTGATGTATTCCAGTGCCCCTTGTAAAGCATCCAGAAATATTTAGCTGAAACAATGTGAGAGCATGGGCAGTATCAAACCCACTTGCTACACATTTGCTCAGAAAACAGAATGCCATAAATAGGCATTTTTTCCTTGCCTTATTTCTTTTTCATCTGTGAATTATAGACCTGTAACTTGTCTTCCTGTAACACAATTTAGATTTCCATGCGATTAGGCTTTGTGGTTCGTCAGTGCAATTATATACTCTAGGTACTTTATAGGAAATGTAATCTAGTCATTATACTTACAAGAGAGGATGAGTTTTGCTTGTTCTCAAAATAGAGCTCTCATGAGATGATGTTCTGCTGAGGAAAATGCAGTCTAATATTGAAATGCCTTGAAACAACAGGCTTTGAATTGTTTTGGTAAGCCAGCATGTAAAACTTTAGAATAAAAATTGATTAATTTTGATTTAAAAAGTAAAAATGAGCTAATTGCCAAATTTTAAAAAATATGGTTATTTTTCTGTGCAAAATACCAGGTTTTAATCTTTTTCTCCCCTGCTTGGGGAAATGTTGGAATTTCACGTGGGACAGAAATGCTGCAATTCACCCACTCTAATCACTTGTGCTGTTAAACTAAGTTCCTGCTTGCCACTGCTGTGCTAATATTTAAACAGGTACCCGTTGTAGCAGTCATGACAACAGGAGGTGGCACCCGGGCACTGACATCTCTGTTAGGCAACCTGCTGGGTCTTCAGAAGCTGGATCTCTTAGATGCTGTTTCATACATCACTGGGTCATCTGGTTCAACATGGTAAGGAGATCCTGAGCAAAGACATCATTCGTCACCTCTATAGTCTGCTGCGTGAGAGATTTATTCTCTTTGTTTTGGTAAAGGCAGGTGTACTACTTCAGTCTTAAGCTTTTTTTATTGCTGCATTAAGAACACATCACCTGAGCCATGGCCTAGGCGCTGCTTACGAGGAACAACATTTTCCTTGACCCTTTGTTTCATCTCTAGGATCTTTCCTAGTGAGTGGCCCTGGTGCAAATCACAGCCTTGTGCATAAACCTACATAGCGTGGAGGGGCTTTTTGCAAGTCCTCAGGTTTCACTAGTGATTTGAGAGAGTCCTCTAAATCAAAACATCTTTTCTCTTCAATGATAAACTGAGCCCAAAAGATGTTTTTAATGAACCTTAGCTAGTTCATTTGATGTGGTCCTTAAATCCAAGTCGAAAAAGTGAGAGCATGTCAAGCATATAACAACATACTTCCTTTCTTTTCCCCAGGACCTTGTCACATTTGTATCAGAGTGCTGACTGGTCACACAAGGATCTGTCCAGACCAATTGGTGAAGTCCGCAGACACATGACCAAGTGCAAGTTAAGCTGCTTTTCACTGGAGAGCTTGAAGTACTATGACAAGGAGCTAAAACTGCGGAAGCAAGAGGGATACCAGATCTCTAGTGTTGATTTCTGGGGGCTTCTGCTGGAAAAAGCATTGAGTGATGGGGTAGCGTGTCTATGTTTTCCTTAACAGCTACTGAATACTGTTGTATGGAAAATGAAGCTTCAGGGACAGATGCTAGCCTGAGAGCATACCAGCATTATCCAGCAGATGATTTCTGCTGACTAACAAAGGGGATTTATCCCCACGTATCTCTCAACACATAATTAACAGCCCAGGGGGTATTCTGTAGAGCAGAAAACCTGTCTCCTACCAGTATGAGTATCTGAGCACCTAACAGCAGAGTCCTGCTCTTGGTTTCTTTTGCTTCGTTCCTCCCTATGAGAACTTAAATAATTCATGTGAAGTGGATGCATTTACTGGGAAGAACAAGAGACCATTATAAACACAAAGTGTCCTACAGTTCATCTGTAATTTAATAAGCTTATGTGGATGTGTAAATGTTTAGATCACTCCTTGGTTAAAAAAATGTCTGAACACAAAATGAGTGGAGAGAATAAGAAAATGAAGATGCTGTAATCTTGCAAGACCATACACCATGCCAAGAAGGTCCCTTGGTTTTGCTCTTTCTCTGTTTCTGGTCAATTCACAGAAAAACAACCACAGACTCTCAGATGAGCGACAGGCTTTGGGTCAGGGTCAGAATCCCCTACCTATCTACATGATCCTCAACATCAAGGAAGACTACAGCCTTTCTGAGTTCAAAGGTGATGGCTAAACTGAGCTGTATCTGGACTCAGTTGGTGTTCAAATGATCTGCATTATCAGTTTCTTCATGTCCTGCAATCCCTTGCACTGCTGAACTATAGCATTCATAAACAGTTCCTTTTCCACCTTAACTTCCTCTTCCTCTTTCATTTCTAGACTTTGTGCCTAGGGTCTGTGAGGAACCCATCTTCTATGGGGCAGGAGAAATCCGGGGGAGGTGCTTAAAGACAGGTACTCACAAGCCTTAGCTCCACATATAGGGTAATTAAAGGCTGACCCGCTTTTGGTATAAACTTCACTTATGTCCTATCTGGAGGGACTCATTGGAAAGTTCTGAATGACCAAGTCTGGGATATGTTACTGAGTGAGTGGCTGAAACCAGCTGAATGATAACTCCTTACCCTGAGGAAAGCCAGTCTGTGATCACCCAGCTGATAGGTCTTGTCCTGCAGCTGCTTCCTTGTCATTTCAGAGCCCTTCCTGCAGGAAGGTGAGAATAGGCTTGAACTTTAAAGGTTCATTTTGTGCCTCTGCAGAATGGGTGGAGTTCACCCCTTATGAGGTTGGATTCTTAAAATACGGCGCCTTCATTCGTGCAGAGGATTTTGGCAGTGAGTTCTTCATGGGTCGCCTGATGAAGAAGCTTCCTGAATCCCGCATCTGTTTCATGAAAGGTGATATGCTCCATTGCTAAAATTTGAATTGCATAAAAATGTACTTTTTTTTTTTTTTTTAATATAATACAGACCCTGCATATTGCAACCAGTGCCCTACAACATGCAGGACAGAAGCAGAGTATACAACACGTTGTTCTCACCTCTGGCTGAATTCCTGAGACACTGAAGATGGGCTAAAAAATACTTAGAAGAGATTTCAAATAACACTATTCACTGTTGCTTTTGTCTTGAATGGTAACTCTCATGCCTGAAGTTTCAGGACTGCTTAAAGAGATTAGGTTTGTTTTGAACCCAGCAGCAGCAGAGTTCCACATGGAAAATATTTGTATTTGGAAAGTGGAATCTTAAAACCAAATTTGTCTATGAATGTCATGATTTTATAACAAAAAGCAATGTTGTTACTGAGTTTTTTATAAAATATGGCAATTTTGAGTAGTTTTCTGAACTGTTACTGATATTTTTGCAAGTTTAATACTACTCTAAATCCTTTCTAATTTTACTAGCATGATTAAATTAGTGAATTTTGTCATCCTTCTTTCAGTAAAGTGGGTAGTTCCCAGTAATGCATGAAAGACAGCTTTGCAGTTTTTATGCAATTCTTGTTTTAATTTTGCATAATGCTAGAACTGTCTACCACGTCCTTTTGTACGCTGGTTCTCTGGGGTGAAGCTGTCTGCAGAAAAGTCCATCTGCTCTTACACCCTGAACAGCAGATGTGTTACATGTAAAGAAGCATGACACACAACAGGAAACCAAAGATACCACTAAGAAAGGGTTTACTTAGGAACTGAAAAATCCACATCACCAGCAACACTATGTGGTTTTCCTGATTTGGTGTGCAGGGAAGTTGTACACCCCAATGTGTGATGCACGAGGAGTCCAGAGTCATACTGGCATGATCACAAAAAAATAACTGGGCATGAGGAACAGAAGATTGTGCTTAACCACACAGACACTAAGTCTCAGAGCTGTAATGGCTATGCTTAGAGCTTTTAGTGATGACATGAGTTAAGAAAAGAGGTGGCTGAGGGAAAAGACTTAGAAGATAACACAGGATCCAAGAGTATAGATAGGTCTGAAAAGGGGAGGACAAATTCATGGAAGGTAGTCCCTCTAGTGGCTCTGAAACACAGTAGTTCAGATGCAGCTACCAGCACTAGAAGTACCAAATCCAGAACCTGGAGATGCTGGAGAGTGCTCTGGAGAAGAGAACCCTTTATTCTTTCCATTTTTTTTTTTTTTTAATTGTTCCATTAAGCACTATGTGCTGACTGCCAGAGATAGGAGGAAGATCACAGAGCTAGGTGGGACTACAGAGCCTTCTGAGAACATTGTGCCTCCGTTGCAGTTTCACAACAACAATGATGTAGCATGTTCATACCCGCGGTGGCCAGGTAGCAAGCACACCCATCACATCCAGTCCGGGCTAAGCTCTGTTCTCACCCTCAGCACCTGAATTAGGCTGGTGACCCCACAGCCAATAGGTATATCTTTAGAAATAATGAGTGGAGAGTTAAAGCAATGTTGCCATCTAGTGATACAATATGTAATGCCCTCTTGGGTTGTACTATTAGTTACAGCATGATACTTTAAGGATAAAAGCAAGGTGTCATTTGCAGGGAGAGGTAAGGTTTTTATAAGAGATCTAGAACTGGAAAGATTGGATGAGCTTATGGAGATACAGAAGAAAGGCTGGGGTGCATGCAAGCTTGTCTGCTATTTTAAATTCTGTCAGTCTAGTAAAAGATACCATCTCTCCTCATAGTTCTTACTTCAGCAAATACAGGTACCATGAAAATTCAGTGCAAGAGGTTAGGGAAAAATTGCTATGTAATTACGACCAAGTTCTGGGGCGACAACAGTGTTTGGAAGATACTAAAATGCACGAGCAGTGTGTAACTCCTGGGGCTTGGGAAGCCAGAAGAGTTACGGAGTGAGAAGGCACCAAATGAAGACAGGAGAAATAAGAGGAGTTGCCTTCTCACAGGAGGCCTGGACAGAAGCTTCTTAAACTGCAGAGAGATGAGGTTGTGTTGATGGAAACTGGCCAGTAATTATCTGCAAATGAACTCTGGTTGCCAGATAAGTGTAGGGCCAGGGAGCCCCTATCTGATTACTTAATTATGTATTTCTAATGTTTCTCAAGCAAGTCACATCCTTATGGAGACTTCCTGTGAAGCAGAAGACCCTTGGCTCTTGTCCCACTCCACAAACAAGCCAGGTTTAAAAGGGAATTGTATTTCTGTTACTATTGTATGGAATGCATAATTATTGTATTGTCCAATTCAAATTATTGCATCCTTTATGATGTATGCTTTTGCAAAGCTTGCACTGGTAGAGACTTTCAAGGCAAAGCTCAGCACTGTCTTCTCTGGCAGAGTTCTCAGGGCCTGCGGCAGAGCTGTGGAGGAAGGAACACTTTTCAAGATCCAAGAGGCTTTTGGAGATTTCTATACTGGGAAGACATTTTTAGATGTTCTTTTAAGTGAGAGGGCAAAAGTGGAAAAAGGACTATTGGGATGACAATAACAAGGAGAAGGAGAGGATTCTCACTCAAAACAACTTGTTACAAGAGAAATCTTACACGGGACAGTGAAGATGCCTTGTTTTAGAGGACTACTCCACAAACTATCCCAAATTGTGCTCTAACCACTTGAATCGTGGCTGTTCAGGAGCAGCCTCCAAACCTTTAACTGAGTATATGGTTGTATGTGACATACTTTGTAGACCGAATCCTTATTTTATGGGAAATGGCATGGTTTTACTCTCTGATGACAGTTTCTAATAGGACAGAAAATGTTGGCTTGCAGTGTATCAGCAACAGCTATATGTGACAATGAATTACAGTGGCTGAAGGCCTGGCACAATGTTTAAAACTATTGAGGTTCCTCTTTGAGGACAGAATGTGAGTTGCCGCAAAAGAACTTTGTACAGCTTTGGTGAGAGTTTGGAAACCCTGAGGCTTTCTGATAACCCTTACAAAGTTGAAACGTTATTTTTTTAAAGGGATATTTTCCATTAAAATGTTTCCAAAGCAGTTTCCATGTTCTCTACCATTGCACAGGCCTGTGGAGCAATGTCTTTTCCTACAACCTGCTGGATGCCTGGCATTCGTCGGACCCAACAAAAAGGCGCTCACTGAGGTGTACCCAACACAGGACTGTTGATGTTGGTAGGTTATGTTTCTGTTTCTACTTTACCTGTTGTCTTATGAATCTTTAAATGAATGTTACATTCAGATGCATATAGTGTGAAATCTTTGTGAAAGCTTTTGAAATCTTAAAACTGAGGCCAAAACTGCACTGTTGTGTTTTTTTGTTTTTTTTTTTTTTTTTTTTTTTCCCCCCCAGAGGTGTCATGTTGCCAGTGTTATCTAATTAGGTTTCCTCTCTGAGCTCATTCATAGCAACATTATATCCATTAGTCTCTCTTGGACTGAATTTATGCAAGTGATGTTTTTCTACCAAATATAAAACTACTGAAGTTTTCTAACAAATCATCTTTGCCAGCAGCTTTTCAGTGAACCTACATGTTGTAACAAATATCTCAGTGCTGTGTTCTCTGTCTACCTGAGCAAATAGTTCTTTTTGTATGTTGTTGTTGAGGACTTGGATATATCTATTACGTGGAATTTAATTTCAATTTTCTTTGATCTTGTTGTAAAACTGTGTTCTCTTTGGAGATGTTGGCTGTCCTTCCTGTGTTCAAATGTGGTTAGCAAGTTTGGTTTATGGGCTTTTCATCACTTTCTCCATGGAACTGTTGCAGAACCCAAGCTCAATAAATGCTTGTGATAGAAAGTCATTGGCCCTCTTTCCCAATCTCATGAGGTGCCATTTAGCACAACTCTTTATCTCTGTTCTTTTCTGAGTGTCTCCTGGCAGCATTTTTTTTTTTCAAAGCCTTTTTGTACTAGTTTTGAAAGAAACTGGTCCAGATTCTCAGCCTATGCTGACCTTCACACAGGGAATCCACCTATGAGTTCTATCAAGCAGTAGATCACTTTTTCCAGCTTTAGGAAGTTTGTTGCCACTCTGACTTTGTTTTTAATGGAATATGCTTTACTGAAGATTGATTTTCTTCTTCCTGCTTTGACACTGATTTGACTGTATCTTGCTATGTCTTATTAGGACCTTCTTTCCTCTAGATAATACTAGATGCCTTTTGGTATTTTAAGTATTGCAAAGAATTGTATCAAAACAACAACTTTTTCATTTCCTCTACCCTTCAGAAGGAGATGAGCCTTCCCCACCAGCCAGGAGCCATGAGTTGGAGACTTACTTGGTCACCCCTGAATGTGGCATCATGGGCATCATTCGGCAGGTCCTGACTGAGCGGGTGATGGTTTCAAAGTTCTACAACTTCCTGAAGGGGTTCCAGGTGCACAATGAATACCTCCAGAGCAAAAGCTTCTGTATATGGAAAGGTAAACATCCTTGAATATTAATTTTTTTCTGCTTAGATGGCTGGTGTTTTCTTCAGCGTCAAGAATTCCCTTGATTCCAGGGAAGGCCAGCTACTGCTAATGGGGACAGAAGAAGAGCAGCATGAGAAGTGAAGGAGCTCTGTCTTTTTACCTTGGGCAGGTCTTTCTTTTCTGTATCAAGACTGAGCTTCCATAGTGTGACAGGGTCTTGGAAAACAAAAGTAATGGGGAGACAAGAGGCATAATTTCCTCCCTTATTAGCCAAACAATACATATATTACTTCTTCATTGAATCACTCATCATAACAAATATTTCCTTTTAGATACTGTACTAGAGAATTTCCCCAACCAACTGACAGAAGCAGCAAAGTTCATGTGCCTGGCAGACACAGCAGGATATATCGATATCAGCTACCCGCCGCTCATGAGGCCAGAGAGGAAAGTGGATGTTGTTCTACACTTAAACTATTCTTCTGGATCACAGACATCGGTGCGATGACCACTCTATTTTTTTTGATAATGACTGCTGTCTTTTAGCCCTTTTAGCCCTTTTTAACTCCTAAGGAGTCAGAATAGTTTGTGTAGAAGAAACTGATTCTGGGAGAAAAGGATTCTTGGTGTACAGCTCCCATTTTGTAGATACCTGGGTCTCTCGGTGATGCTGGTATACCATGGAAAATCTCCTAAGGAAAAAAGAAGTAGTATCAGTTTTCTAAATCTTTTATTTTAATTAACCCTCTGACAGGTAAATGCTGTCTCCTAACCCTGTGTGCTCCCGGGATCTCGGTACGGCTATCGAGGCTACAATCTGTATGGAGTGTTTCTCCGGAACTAGTACCACCACTGATGAACTCATTTTATCTTGTGATATCCATCTAAAGATATCTACATGTAGTTGAATTAGAAGTAATTTGTCCAGTTGTCTTTAGAATAGTAACTGGATTTTTTTTATGTTATGCATTTTTCTTTGATGCCATATCTACTGTTTCAGATACCAGCTAATAACCTGGTCTATAATTCCTATTACTAGATATGGATAAAACAGAATTTCTTGAAGACTAAAATTTTCGTATGTGCCAACTAGATTCAGGAACAAAAATCCTATTTTCAAAAATGACTTAGACACCCACAAGATTAAATTAACATTTCAGTCAAGATCATGTTTGCTCCCAAATGCCTACATCACTTTTCACAACCGTCTTAAGGCATCTAAGACAGTTAGAGTCTTTTAAATATTTCTTGCCAAGTCAACAAAATGCTTGTACCTTTGTGAATCTATTTAAAAACTGTACCATTTCAGATTCCTGTCAGTTCTGCTCATTTCAGGATTTTCTTCGGTAAGTGGCATGTTTCTGTGTCCTAAGCACCTAGGCCAACCTTGCCCGTAGCCATGAACATCTTAGTTATCTTGCAGATAAAGGCTGATGAAGAGGAGGAGGTAGGACAACAATCAGGAGTGGAAGATGGAGACTGGGTCTTGAACTGTTTTCTGTTAATAACTAGGACTTAATATTTCATGCAAGAGACAAAGGCCAGAGGAAATACTGACAGCGAACTCTGCTCCTGGTTCTTTGTGAAGGGCCTTTGATGGACACGTTGTGCATTAGGAAAAGTTATGGAGGTGGCAGAATTTCTGACCTTTTCTTTTTTTTGGTCTGAATGCAGCCTTTGGAGGAAGCCTCCAAGTACTTCCTAAAGCAGGGAATCCCATTTCCCAAAATCCACCTGAGTGAAGAAGAAAAGAATAATTTGAAGGAGTGCTACATCTTCGAAGACCCAGAGACCCCAGAGGCACCGACAGTGGTGTTTTTCCCGCTGGTGAATGACACCTTCAGAAAATACAAAGAGCCTGGTAAGCCATAGGACAGAGATGGTCCTCCCACCACCTGGCCGCCCTTTGGCTGTGTTGGGATGGGAGACATGGCCTAGCATGGTCCCCTCCCTCCCCTGCTGTGGCTCCCATGGGAGAGCAATGCGTATGTCTGGGTAGTGAGGAGCAATGTTGTACCCCATCTGGAAAGCAGGATTTGGGACCGTATCTATACCCCATTGATGACCTTTCTTTATTTCTCAGGTGTGGAGCGCAGCACTGCTGAGATGGCTCAGGGAAATGTGGATGTTTCGAGTGTTTTTTCTCCATACTGCTTAAACAGCTTTACCTATACAGAGGAGGAGTTTGACAAGCTGGTAGAACTGACCAGCTACAATATTCAGAACAACAAACATCTGATCCTTCAGGCTTTGAATTCAGCCATAGAGCAGAAACGACAGCACAAAAAATAAATGCCGTCCTGAGTTTCAGAAAGATATCTGTTTTTTTTTTTTTTTTTTTTTCTCCTGTAGAAGAATCAAGACCTGTTTGTGAATGAGCATGACACACTTGGGAAAGTACAAAGATTTGTCTCAGCCTGTGGTTCCTCTCCACTACATGGCGATCCTAGATAAACCGATGGGACAAAATAATGATTAGTCTCATGCTATGTTTATGTTGGATTTCACTGCTGGTGAACTTTTTTTTTTCATGTATGTACATGTATATGCATTAAATCAAAGATTAGGAAATATGGGCTTATTGACAAGCTTTTTAAATGCATGAATGTGGGACAGCAATATAAATTCTTTCAAAATTTACTATACTAGTAGAAGTTGTATGTGAAGTGAAGACAAATGAGCTACAGATATTTAATTTTAAATTTAGAGCAACAGAAAAATACATAATAAATGTGGACAATTTCAAAGAAAAAGAGAAAACTGTATTTTTCTATAGTGTCAGCAAGAAATTTTGTTAAAATAACATGCAAAAATAAACATAAGATATACAGAAAATCTGAGATTTCACATGGAAAATACAAATGTTCTATACTTCTGAATTTACAAGTTTTATCACACCAGCAATATTTAGATTTGCAAAAACCCCTTGGAAGTGACCATTTCAAACCCTGTTGTGAGTCAGGATCAGCTCTTCTGGTGCATGTGTAAGTACCTAACCTGGAGTTGTGCTTTTCACTGAACACACATGGTATTTAGAGGATCCAGCTCAGCATCCATGTCCCATTAATTTCAACAGGTTTGATAGTATTTCTTGTTATTACAGGATGGGATGTTGTGAGAATAAAAACATCAAAAACTAAGAGGCATTCAGATTTTGTGGTAAGAAGGCAAGCTAAGTGCTTTACACTGACATTCATGAGTAATTCATAGGTAATTGCATAACTTTGTCAGTCCCTGACTGTATATAAACAACACATGCTCTGTATAACTACTATAAATAGCACAAGGCAATTTGTTGAAACTGCTTATTTTTGAAATGAAGACCAAAATAATTATTTGTTTTATGAAGCATTTTAATAATGCAAATACTCTGTAAGACTGTTTCATTGTAACAAAGATACTAATCTAAGAAAAATATAATGTTTCAGTCAGTATCAGCTGCCCTTAATTACTTCAAATTTAAATGAAACGCAGTAACTTGTCTGTGCTGAGGTAACATGTACTGGCAAACATAGAGCTATGAATAATGAATCATAGCCAAAATAGAAAAGAAATCCTTAATTCAAAATGAAATGTGAACCTCTAAAAGTCTGAAAATTTCTTTTCCCTCTTGTTATCATCATCTGTCTCTCTTCAAGCATTCCTTTATACCTTGTCTTCCACTAGCCTTCGTCATCTTTAGTCTCCCACACTCACCTCTGATGACCTCAGTCCCCTTAGGGATGGTGTGTCCTTGCCCCAGCTGCTTTTCCAGGCCCTCACACCTCCATCTGATTTGCAGCCCTGGTTCAAACCTCCAGTGTGCTGAAATGGCTGTTTACTTGCTGGTGCTCATCAAGGGCTCCTCTCTTTGTGATCTCTGCTGCTGAGTCATGCAGTCCCTTTAGGCATTGCCTCTCCTCTGTCCCAGCTCTAACTCCCTCTCGACCTTCTCTGTTTATCATTATGGCAAACCCATTTAGGGTGACACACGCGTTTGCTTCTCCTACATGCACATCTTCCAGCTGGGGTTTCGGGCATCTTCAGGAGCTGCAAATGGAGTTCCCACTCCTGCCATCTGAGTCTTTTGATGACACCAGATTTCAAGAACCGTGCCTCTCTCTTCCCATCCCTGTCTTTAACTATGCCCCTTTGATTCTCTTGCTGTCTTTTTGTTTGTTGCTTTAACAGAGGGAAGCCCCATTTATTCCTAGTGTGCCACTGAGGCATGCTCTGCTGTACCAGCCAGGGGCTGAGCCCATCCCAGAAGTCTGGCCAGGCCCAGACGATAGCTCCTAGTGGTGCTTTCAGTATGGGTAAAGCTCTTGGACAAGAACTGGATCTTCTTGTCAATTCTCCCCTTGCAATCCTCAAACATCCATGACTTTCTTCTTTCAGATACACCCACAGCCACACGAGTCCCACAGCAAGGTCCTTGCTGTTACCCAGAAAATGCCTAAATGTCCTGCATTGCTGTAGACCCTGAAAAAGGTCTGGCTTAATCCTCCATCCAGCCATCCTTTTCCTGGTGCACTGGGGGCCTTCACCTGGAGATATGTAGCAGCCACATAGGTAATGCTCTTGAGTTGAGGGGAAGGGCACCAGCCCCATCATGCCATCTACAGTTGGTTTCCTCCTCTCTGAGACATTGTAGAGATGTCTCCAGGTGCCTGTTCCTCAGCAGTGGCCTGTTCTCCTGAATCCCATCTACTCAGCACTCCTGTTCCATGTTTAATAGAGGTGATTTTTTTTGTGAGTTAGGGGGTTGGTTAATTTTTCAGGCTCACCTTGCTTTTTATCATTAAAATTATTAATTAATTGCACAGAACACTTGCAGAAGATCCTGGTTGTCAGTTCTTGCAGGCCAGCATGAAGGCTTTGTGTGGCTTTGTCTTCTGGCAATTTTTGTTCTGGTTTAGCTGCTAATGGGGTATGTTTCCCATGCTCAGCCTCTGGGCTGTACTGAGGCATTGGAAGAATGTAGGTAACAGCTGCAGATATGGGCATTTAAAAGACCTTTTCGTTCTGCAGGTTGGGAGTGTCCCTTTTTACACGAAATAGGAGTAATTTCATGGAATTATCCCTTCACGGGAGGAAATAAGCTAGGGGGGAGAAGCACTGCAAAAATCCAGGCCCATGCTCTATCACAGTGTTAACACCGACAGGAGTTAGCATGATTTTTCCTAAATGTTTTAAAAGACAGAAATCTTGATAGCTGTGGTAATAGGAACTACAAACACTAACACGGTGACCTCCTTAATTGTAATTAATATGTTCTGCATATTTTCTGTGTCTGGCTTTTCCTTCTTACCTATTCATTATCTGTAGGTAAGTGAAGGGATTAGCATGCAATTGCACCTTTGCCCCAGCCCTTCCGATTATCACAAAGGTGTAAAGACTGGGCAGCTCAGCAGGTGAGTCAGCCAGTAGGAACCTAAGGAAAGCAGCAGTGGGATTTTTTAACCCCTCGTGAGGCATGTGAGTACTTGGACAGTCCTGTCAGGTGAGTGCTGCTGAGGAAGCAAAAACTAATGGAATGGTTGGCAGCACCATTTTACACTGTAGCCCCAAGAGTGATCAAACAAAAGATTAGTGCAGTCTAAGTGAAGTGAGCTATTTGCTTGTGAGACTACAGGTTGCGCCACGTGAATGATGGGAATTGTGTCTGCCACAGCAGATACAGGAGAATGTGGGTGGTAGAACAGGACTCAGTGCTTCTGAGAAACCCTGTGCCAAAACCTGTTCATAGCTCTTTTGTGTATGTGCAATATCCCACTGTCTTACTAGAGTGATAATGCTGCAGCGAAGTCCATCAGAGCCTCATTTCCAGCAGGGCTGGTTTCTCATGCCCTGATCATGGTATGCTGGTCAACAGGTTGCAATGGGTGAGAGTTATGTGTCTTTCATGCTATTGAACTTTTGTACCTTTGAGCTCCTCCTGAAAGTCTGTCCCTTGCAGGGTTCCCACTGGACCCCAGTACAACTGTAGCATTCATAAAGCACTTACCCAGCACTCCTCCCACCCCTTCAGCTAGTCATATCAAAACTCTGGGATGTCTTGTCATGTCTCCAGTTTCTTCCTCCTTGGGTTCTGAGGTCTTCTTGGCACTCCCTTCAACCCACTATTGCTTATCCACTTTCCTCCATGCAGTTTGGTGTGATACCCAGATGTCACAGTCTGATCCCAGCTGCCCTAATGCTTGTAGGATTCGTGCTCATTCCAAATATGACCAAACCTCCATCATTCAGACTTGAAGCGTCTGGAGGTACCATTGCAATATGGAGAAGATATGTAAGACAAAGGGGAAAGATTAAGAAAAGAGATAGCGTGAAAAGCAAGGCAGGGAGGAAGGGGAGAAGGAAAATTTTTTATAATACCCAAATAAAAGTGAAAAATGGAACTATAGCTATGTGGTATTGAGATGGACAAAGGAAGGCAAATGGATATTTTGGAAAGTCAAGAAGTCAATAGGAAAGAAGAGGTGGCAGGGAATGGAAAGAAGAAAAGAAAGAGGAAATCAGGAACAAAAGGGTGGTGGAGACAAATTTAAAATGGAGATAAAGGTATATCCCTCCTCTTCAAAGCAGTCTTGATAGGCTGTTCCCTTAAAAAAAATAGCGCGTAAAAATCCCTAATCCAGAAAACATGATGACATTAAATCCTACTGCTGAGATTCTGACCTCTCTGGGTTTACAGATGCCTGATATGCATGCTGTGAGTGCTTTCTAGCTCCCAGCTCTCTTCTTTTCTCTGCCCTTAAACACCAGGAAAAGTCAGTCCCTCAGCCCCTAGCAGTACAACTTTTCCTGTCAGCTGTTGCTTATTGCACCCTTCTCTCTCTCAGCTAATAATCTGTAAATTAGTTGTAAATATATGAAATGTTTTCTCAACTCCTATTTCCTTTCTTCTGCTGAGGTAATGGAGCATCCTTAGAGGCTGATAACAATCAGGTAAGGAGCAGCAAGTTTCTACATATATTAATATGCACTTTTAAATCTTGAGCAATTGATAGTTGTTTCTTTAATTTTGCAATTTCTGTTACTCAGCTGGCTGACATCCAAAATTGTTCCAACCAGTCTTGAAAGTAAGCCATGCTCCAAATTTCTCCTTGAGCTGCCGTTGTTTTGGTTTGATATCTACTTTGTAAACACGAGGTAGTTTATTTTTGAGATTTGAGAGATGATATGATATCCCAGAATTTGTTACAGATTAAATGTTTTGGTCCCATGTGCAGAACAGTATTCAGAAAATCCTTTGTAGATCTTTAACAAATACCTTTTCTGGTCACTCTTAAGCTCTGGTCCATGATTGCTGCTTGTGCAGGAGCTAATTGCCTGTAACCCACAGCTGGTCTGGGATGTGGGAGGAAGCACTGTACTGGTCATTCTGCCCTCATGCTGGTTTCCAGCTCGTGAGGAGATGCTGAACTTGCATGTAGTCTGCAGAAATGTAGAGAGTGAACAGTGATTCAGAAAACTTTGGGAACCACTCTTCTAGTTTACTGCACTCCTGGGAAACCTTCTCCAAGTACAGAAAATGTCTCACAGTGAGACAACTCCAGGCACAGAGGACTTTCTCAGTGTACAGGTAACCACTGAGGACTGTACATTTGCAACATGCATAAAATCTGAGAGAGATAATAAAATGAAGCATAAATCTCCACTTCAATTAGGCTGCTCTAAGACTGGTATGGTAAGTGCTGGGCTTTATCCAGTGTATCAGTAACTGTAACAGGAAATAAACATAGACAAGCATTTAACTGTGAGTGCAGTGATGTAAAAAGTCCTTAATGATACCTGTCTCTCTACTGGGAAAGTAATACCTGTCAGTATCAGAGTTGTGTACTAGTTATATCGTAGATGCATACAAATGCTGATGCATATATGTAATGGATATAAAGTGCCAGTATGATCATCATGTCCTAAAAGAAGTATATTCCAGTACTTTTAAACTCTTTGGTTAAAGGCTTGCTTTAAAATTAATTTCCCAGAAGATTCCTTGTTACCTGTGACAGGGATAAGATGACAGACAGCAGTAGTGCCCCTGCCTTCTGTGAGTTTCCTCTCCTGCTCCACATCTCCTTCCTTCACTAACTGCACAAGTTATGGTGTAAGACACCGCTCTTTCTGCGGGAAGAGGACAAATCCAAGCCAGAATGCCCATCTGACTCTGCTCTCCAATGTTGTTTTTTATATAGCAGTACCTATTTGTCTGAGAACAGTGAGGCAGTCACAGCCAGTCCTGGTTGTGTTTCCAGCTTGCCAGAATAACCCCAGGCTCATTTTGCCCGGCCTGTTCGAAGGCTAGGCAAGCATATACAGTTGCAAGGCAGTTAAGGGGATGCTGGCTATCAGCAGTTTTGGTCCAGTCCAAGACTGTGATAAAAGAAATCATGAAGCTATATTTAAACATGTTGAAAAAATTTAAGTTTGTCAGGGAGTTCCATTTCTCCACAGCCTGTCTCTACAGTCAGATGTAATACAGGTACCTTTGCCAAGTGACTGATGCTTCTACAAACTGGGTTGTAGTGTGAATAAGAAACCTAAGTATTAGAGGGAGTACGAGGTCTAGCAAGCACTAAAGGACGAGAGTAGTGTGCTGTTTGCTGCCAGGGCAACTACAGTTAGATCTTTGAAGCAGATAGGTTATTTTGTTTCATCTCTGCTTGAATTACTTAAATATGAAATGTAAAGAAATAAAATAATTCCACTTGGAGCCTCTGCTTTTCTTTCTATAAATTGAGACCATCCAGCCTTGTACATTCAGATTTTAAATTAGATAACACTAGTTCAGTTGTTAATGAAAGCCTCATAGTTTTCTTTCTTTATGGCATTCCCTGTCGCTCAGTGGGAGCAGAATACCTCGATTTAGCCGAAGGCCATACAGATCATTCCAGTTGACCGAGTGTGCATATAATGGAGAATGAACACTGCAGACATGGAAGCCTGTACACAGAATCTGTCTGTACTTCTCCACTTTTCCTTGAGGACAGGGAATCTCAACTTTCTTAAGATTCACCACCTTAAGAGGGGTTTCTAGGTGTATATCATCACTTATGTCAATGGTCCTCTGAATTGATCAACGCTGGGAAAGCTCGCCTGCTCTAATAACAAGTATACTGGTATTTTTAGTGTACCATGTCAGGTCTTCCAAGGTCAGACAGGTCTTTTTTTCTGACGAGGCTGAAAAAAAATGATTGTTCTCTAAATTAAGCTGCAAGAGGAGTTCTCCAGGATGCAGCTCCGAGTGTCCATGACCTGAGGCCAAAAGATGCTCTTGTACTTCAAGTGTGGGCAGAGCTACTTTTCATGCTGGAAATGCAGATGCTATGACACAGCCTACTGTTACTGGAGCTGATAGTTTGTTATTCATTTGTTTTTCTGTGTTTGAAGATCATAATTTCCACTGGGTATGCCTGGAGATGTTCATGTTCTCTTTTGTTCATGTTCTTCGGTTGAACAAAATCTCTGTGAAGTAAAACTAATAAAACTAAACCACTGAATACTATATTCCATTCATCTTGACATGAGTTTCCTGCAGTTTCTGTATAAAGTTCAATTGCCTTTCTCTGGAAAATGTACAAAAGCATAACTTTCATCTGCTTTGCACAACTATTATATATTTCCTTGGTTTTTTTTGTTGAATTTAAGGTACTGCCAGGTGCAGTAGTTGTTCTGGGTAACACTTGTCACCACAGGTATTGACCTCAACATCTTTGCTGCCCTCTGCAAATGTCCACCTCCTTCTCCCCTGCCGTTGTATTGCACACTATCTGGTACTGTTACTCCATGCCCCTCACTCACCTCCCCTACCTACAGCTCACCTCTGCAAACCAGAGACCCAGTCCTGTGCCCACGCCTTGGCCTTGCTCCCCTGGGAAGAAGTAATGGGAGCAGCCCAGGAGGAGCTGAGAGCTGCTGGTCCATGCAGTAACCTGTCAGGTGGTGGGGGTGGCCCTTTCCAGGGGGGTTCCTGTGTGGCACAGGGCAGCACATGTTTGCAGGCAGCGAGTTTGCATCCCCCTGCCTATATGTATGCTTTGGTCAAAGTGGAGAAAGGTGTGCCTGCATGCAGGCAGGTCACTGGGAGTTATTTACACATGGAGGCTTTTTCCAGGGCTCAGTTTCCCACACACAGGAGCTGTCATCACTCTCTGCTCAGGGCAGTCCCTGTGCCGCAGGTGGGGAAGGGCTGGGTTTGAAGGAGCAGCCTTCAGCAGTGGTGCCCTCCATGCTTCTCTGCTTGGCAGGATGGGCCAGGACTCTGCTCACCACAGAAGAAGGGTGGCAACAGTGCAGGACCCAAGGGGCAAACGCAGGCTGGGAGAGGTTCCCAACCAGAGGAAGGTACTGCATCCCTTTTGTTGTGCTTGCCCCGTAAGATCATTCCCTGGAGCAGTCATCCTTGGCAATCCACTGTCTTCGGCAATGGGAGGGGAGTCCTTTACTTATAGAGATGAGATGGGTGGGGCCTCAGGTCATTTTATAAAATAACTTGTCATTGACTCCTACAGAAGTAAATCCTGCAAACATGTCTCAGGAAGTGCTGCCCGTGGAGGTGCCAGAAATACTCTCTTACATGAATCCAGGGAAGGCCATGATGCTATCAAAAGCAAGAGCACTACAGGTAAGAAAACAGCTTTAGAAATTTGCTTAAGGTCCACGGCATTTGACAGAAAACAAAATCCTGCTTTGTGAGTGTGTTTATATACAAGCTACTGTACAAACTTACTGTCTGATGGAGCTAGGCGGCAATGTCTCTGCCTGAAGGAGTTTAAGGTGACATGTTCTCTTTGCGGCTACCAGTGGTAAAAGTCTTCCTAATTCCACTGGAGCCAAAGATCTCAGCTTGAAAGGCAAAATGAGAGAAGTCAGCATAGCAAGAGAACAGAAAAAGAAGAGAAAGTGGAAAAAATGAACAAGGAAGGAAACAATTTTTAGGGGATTGAATAATCAGCCTGAATTCAGACCCAGTCTTAAAAAATCTTTTTTCTTCCATAATTAAATGCTACTTTTATTAAAAGCTTAATATATATGTACCAACAGCAAAATTTTGACATGCATATTAATGTGACAACCCCATATTTTGTTATGGGAAAAGGAATAAGGACAGGATAGAGCATAGGGATAGGGAATGGAATTCTATTTCCACATTCCCATTCTTGTTCTGAATTTTCCATTTTATTTTTCATTCTCTGGGTCATTTCAACATTTGCATTTAATTTTAACTGTAGTATGTTATATGTTGTTCTGTGTACTCTTTGACTGGATGAAGGCATGTAGCTTCAGGAAGTACTCGGGAAACAGAAACAGAATACTTTCAATAATATTTATAAGGACTGTCCTTTAATGGTGTTTTCCTACAAAGCGTTTCAAAAGGGGGCACCTTACATTGTAAAATATTTTGGAAGTATATGTACCGAACCATGTGGTGTTTTGTTCACTGTGCTGAACACTGTAACACAGCTGGGTGTAACCAACAGCTATTCTAACTGGGGTTTCAGCATAAGTTATTGCAAGTAGGAATTAATTATCTACCCTGATAATGCTGCTGTTGTTGTTTTAATGTTATCATTTATTACTTCTTTCTTTCTTCAGGATGAAGATTCAGACATCAATTCTTTGGGAGATGGTGAACAGAAAGAAGAAAATGAAGGAAGTACTGTACCAGACAAAGGTGATTTCAAGGTATTATGAACAAGAACATTTAGAATCAAGGAGGGCGGATGGTTTTGTTTTGCTCAAAAAGGGAGAAGGCTCAGGTAGATAAATAATGATGGCAGCAGTTTGAGTGTTTCAAGGGAAACACCCTTAAATTTATTGTTTGGATCATTTTATTCCACTTATGTTTATGATTTTTCAGAATTGCTTGTTGTATTTCTCTTATGTTTTATTGGGAGCATGCAGAATATCTACTGTTTTAATCACTTGCTTGTAAAAGAAATGCATTGGTGAGCTTTCTATTTCACAATTATTTTTGTAAGGGCCAAAAGTAACAGTAATGCATATTCTGCTGTAATGGCTTTGGAAGTGCCATCTCTATCCTAGCAATTCATGGGGGAGTCCTGGATTATCGAACCCTGATTTTCCACCTCTTCTGTGCTCCATTAGAAAAAAACTGTAACAGGGGATTCTGTGAAAGGAGTGATGCTTGAATGTGCTAGAGGTATTTCTTGTTTTTAAATATCAGTCATAGGTTTATTTTTGTTACAAATAACTGATTTTGATAGGGGTTCTCATTCTGCCACTTTGTTATCTGTGCAGTAAGTACAGGCATTGTTTCCTATCTGTGAGGATTAGAGAACTGTGACTCATATAACTGTGTTGTCCCAAGAAGCATCTACTTCTGAGGCAGATAATTCTATGAAAATTTACATTATAATCCATGCAGACGAGTTAAACTGAGACAAAATGAAGCTGAAAAGGAACTTTATCTGGAAATTGAAGTAATCCTGTAAACAGGCAGTCAGGTGATCTTAGTGATAAGCTAGTTATCAGGTAGTCCCGGTACAATTTAGACACTGAGAAATTTAAACAAATTCTATTTCACATTTGCAGTATTTTTACTGCACACACACTTTTCAAAGTTTAGCTTTCATGTTTGTCCAGTGTTAGGATTTTCATTTAAAAAAAATTAAAAATCAGTGGCATTAAAAGATTATACTGTATTTTCTCAGCATATATTCTATCAGTCCTGGGTCTTTGTGGCATTTCATCTTGCAAATATTTAGCTTACAATATCTGGTATCTCCAGCCTGTGGAGATACCAAAATTCTGGACCATGTATAGGATGAATAATTTTGTGGATAGTTAAAACAGGCCGAAAAACAATTAATTGATCAGTCTTTGGTATAATGCCTGCTCCTTACAAGGGGTAAGGAACCTAGAATCATGATGAGAGAAAGCAAAAAGATTTGATCTTCCGGGTTATAATTACCTATGATAATTACAGATACGACATGTAGCTTCTTGTCTCCATTTCTTAATCCCACATAGTGATGTGTTTGTTTTTCCATTATCTACTCAGATTTAGATCAAAGACATCTAAGGGTCATGAAATTTCAAGGGGGCACGTGTGTCAGTAACGGACCAAAAGAATCATCTTATGCATGTGGGACCATAACCTTCTTCTAGACCACTATATTGCCCCTGTCTCTCACCTAAGGATTATTTTTAACGTTTCATAATTCCAAAAATTCATGACAATCCATTGGTAATGGATTGACGAGTTGTTATTGTATCTGGTTACAGTCACTGTTTTTCCTCTAATCAGAACATAGTACTCTATCCTATGCACTTGCATGATCATGACTTGATTACTGTAGCAAATCATGTGTTTATGTGAAGGACACATAAATGCTCTTATCTTCTGCTCAGTTTTTCTCAAATGTAAATTTTTCATCCCTGAAACTACCAGAAGACTTAAATATGAGGGTCTCTGCCTGCTAAGAGGGATCATCTGTTAGAAGCATACCACAGCATATCCCAGCAACTGCACTTGCCTTTAGGCCAACATAATGATTTTTATCTGCATTAAGAAATCTATATTATTCAGGCCTTGGCTGGTCCTTTGCCCCACGCTAAAGCAGAAGGCAGAGCCAGCTCTGGTATTTTAGACAACAATGCTTATATTAAAATATTTAAGGATTGCAGCAGGTCTCATACAATAATTAGCATGAGGGAAGGGGAGGGGAAGAATTGGATGCATAGTTTTGAATTCAGCATGAGCCATGTCTTAAAAAGGGTAAGGTGCCTCATACCTCAGGTCAAGTGGTACCTTATTTCCCTGCCAGGCAAGGGCTCCTTGTTCTTGCAGGGTTTGTGCAGCTGTGAGAACAGCAGCACTTGAACAGAAGAGGGGCAGGTTAAACCCTCACCCTTGTGCAAAGCAGGACCTCTGGCTTCTGCTGGGTTTTGGAAGCTGGAAGCAGCTCCTGAGATCATGGGAACAGTGGGGAGCGGCCATGCTGCATGGTGAGGTTATGAGGAAGTTGCAGCTGCTGCCTCTGTTGCAGGTGGGACTCCAGCATGTGAACCAGGAGCTGAGGCAGGCAGCTGGTGCCAGGCATGGGGTCCCCGTCTCCCACAGAGACAAGAGCCTGCTGTCAGGAGCAGCTCCAGCCCTAGGCTTGGCAGCAACTCCTGAGCCACCCCCAGCTCTGTGGTTCTTGCTGGAGCATGGCACTAGCAGTGGCTCTGCTCAGCTGCAGAAGCTGTTCTGATCCCAGGTGCCTCACCTGCCACCCCGAGTGGTGGTATGGGGATGTCTGGGATGCCTAAAATGCAGAGTGCTGAAATGACATTCTCCAGCATGCCTCCCACTTCAAAAATGAACCTTCCAAAGTCAAAGGAGACCACTTCCCATCAGCTCATAACTTTGAAATATGGTTTGTCTTATCCACATTTGACCTCAAAAATGTAAAACATCTGTGTCTAAGATAGACCTGTAGATTCCCTTGAGAATCAGTAGTCAGAAAAATAGAGATTTTCAGAGTATGTTGCATGTCCTGTGGTAATGTCTACCTTAGGATGAGACTTCAGAAATGCCTAACAGCTGTCAGATGTAAACACCTATTTTATAGCTATCTGGAATTAGATGTGATGAGTCTCAACCCTCAGATGGTTAATGCTCAGTCTAGTTTCTTTCTCTCATATTTGTTCTTGTTGTGAAGGGCAAAGCAACGTAAGAGGGCTCTGTCTTTTCGTGAATGAACTGTTCTATTCCCCTGGCTACAGTTCTACATATGGAAATAATTTTGAACATGCAGTTGCATGCTCTGCATTTTCAAATGGAGCTTTTTTTCAAAATCAGAAAAAATCTGGTTGTTAAACATATGGGAACACTAAGAGATGGAAAATGATGTTTACTGAAAGGGCTATGCAACTAGCCTGAGTTATCAGTCAAATAATAAATCTCTGCAGAAGTTGGTATTACTGTGCACTGAGAGTATCCATGTCGTGTCGATCAATATCTGAAGTTCTGCTTTTTGGAAATGTGTTTCAAGCACAGTATCATCTGCACAGTCTTATTCCTTGAAAGTGTTCAGACTCCCATGGTGGATGTATGTATGAGGAAGCAACGATCTGAAGGACACCATTCTTGTGGCCTTGCATATACCTGTCATGCTCCTGTGGACACAGATAAATTTTCCCAGCTGGAACAAGGGTTACAGTGGCCACATGCGTGAAAGGGGTGTTTCCATCCAGCTGTGGGAGTTTTTAATTCACCGATATCCAACCAAGATTTCTGCTAATTCTGGTGAAAAGGTGGTCTGATTAGAAGAAGTTATGTTACTAATAAAAAACATGAAACACATGGCTTGTGAAAACCAGCCGGGGACAGCAGCAGTCCTTGGCACCCCCCAGCCCCTGCACAGCCCTGCCAGCTGTCGATGGAGCTGCCACAGCCCCAGCGCCTGGAGGAGGCAAAGGAAGGAAGCAATTAGAGTGGCTGCTTTTCTGTCGTGGAGCCTGGGTTTGTCAAGAATGAGGAAGACCTTCAGAGACATGACTAAACAGCAGCCAACCACGCTCGGCCCAGGCAGTGTGCCACAGTGGGGTCCCCTGGCACATCCCACAGCAGTGGGAGACAGGCGCCAGGAGGCTGGGGCAGGACTTGTCTGAGTGATGTTCACAGCCTGAAGCATTCCGATTAACAACTTTAAAAATTTGAGGATGCACATTCTCTGAGGAAAGGTGACTCTCAGACAGCTCAAGATAGGCACTTCTTCACACACCACCAGCTCTAGAAACACCGTCAGCTGCAAAGTATTTTAGTTCTTTTGATTTGATCCCTGGCTACCATCTAGTTAAATTAGCACCTGGAGATGAAGAAAAGAGTGCCCTGGTGACATCCTGTGCGTGATTTCATCTCAGCAGAATGCTTCTCTGGGCCAGGAATGCAGGGGGACCTTAGTCAAGGCAGGGAAGCTATCTGTGCCAGGAAAGGCTGCTGTGCCAGTAGATGACATAGAAACAGATAGTGTCATTATTATTGGGTGACTGCAGGAAAAATGTGTGGGTGGAAAGGAAGCTCTTTTCATAGATAACACATTTTTTTTCAGGTTGGCCTGCAGAAATGGCCTTTTTCAACTGCTGAAAAAGTAAATTGATTGTCCTCAAGGTATTTTAAAATCTTGTCTGATCTTTGCATGATGGCTTGTGGAATAGCATGCAGTGTGGTTGCACTCAAATAGGTAATGGTACCAGCATACTGTGGCACACATATTTTTTTCTGCTTCCTCATCATAATTTTTCATCCAGCGTGACAAAGGCCACCTCTTCGTGAGACTAGATGAAAGGCATTCCACATTTCATGTAGAGAAGCAACAGCTGAGCACCTGCTTGGAGGACAGCTGCTTTTTGGTGATACAGTTTTCATCAGACACATTGAAGATGAATTTAAAGATCTCTGTATTTTTTTTCTGTTATGATTGTTTTGAAATAAATACCAATCTAAAAAGGGCAACAATCAAGACTGAGAATGTGTTGGCTGGCCCTGCTGATTCAAGAGTAAATTCTCCTCTCTGGATCAGTGTTGTTGGGTGACTGCTCTCTGTTTTAGGAAGGTGGCTACAACATTCTGTTACCTGATCAAACATGTATGGCAAACCAAGATGTTAACACCCAAAACCATAATATGCATTGACCCAACATACATTTGGCTGCACTGTTGTGGAATCGTGAGACTGGGGTAGTCTGCAGTAGGCATGGTGGACTGCTGAATGTCTGTACCATTGATATTGCAAGCCAGGAAGATGTTGATAGCAATAGCCCATGCTGGAAGAGTCTGTTAGATGAAGAAGCCTAGAGACTGAAGAAAGGTACTGAGAGAAAAGCAAGTAAAAAAAGGTAAAGAGGAATAGCCATCCTGTGGTCTCATGGACTCTTGTCTCATTAAGGAGTACATTTTTGAGCTACACAGCCACTTGTGATGTGACAGGATGTATTAAACAGCTAAAATAGTGGAGTAATTTACAGCAATGCTTCTTGAGATGGATGCATGCCACACATACCTACATCTGAATATAAGCGACTTTAAAGAGGGCTGGGACAGACCTACAGAGGCACAAATCTGCCAAGAATGCAGACAGCCTGCATCACCAGAGCACTCATGACAGAGAAATTTCTGTTTTCAAATTCTTACTCACCCGGGTGGGAGAAAGTTGGAATCATTCACATGACAGAGAAATCCTTTACTCCCACCAGCATAGTAATTTGGTGCCAAGTATCATACCACGTTATTTTTTTTTTTTTTTATGGGAAGTGGTGGAAAATTGGATGAAGAGACTATGAGATCTGCTCTATGTTTGATGGAGCTGTTGTGTGGAAAATCCCAATAAAACTTTGTTTTGGGAGTACGGAGAAACTAGCAGTGTACACCCTGCTTGTGCACTGCCATCGCAGTGTGCCATATTGCACGTATCTATGCTATACACATGTGTACATGAAGCGCATGGGAGCACAATTTGGGAAGCACCAAACTGAAGACAAACCAACAGATAGACAATCAGTGAAACAGTCACAAAGTGACCACATCAATCTTGATTTTATCAAAAGCAAACTACAATGTGACAGTGCTAAACAGTTGTTGTAGCATGTCCTTGTTAGCCCCAGGGCAAGACATTGCTTGGGGTCTTCCACCACCAAAGGTGGAAACCTTTCCGTATGTGGAACATCATGACACAGCAGCAGCCTTTTTTTTTGTTAAAGAGATCATAATACGCTTTAGTAAACAGAATAACAGAGTTTCTATCCTTTGATTTGTGCAATAGCTACTATTTTCTTTGTTTGTATAACTAGACCCTAGTATATCATGTTATGGTTGTCACAGTTGCTAGTTAAAGACATTTCTTTTGGTTAATATGTTACTGGAATTAATTAAAATAGGAAATCCTCCTGGGAGTAGTAGAACTAGCAAGGCCTGATCACAGCATGATTTCTGCTCTCCCTGTTGTCTTTGCTACCCCCCCACCAGCAGGTGCAGGAGCTGCCATGATGGCTAATACCTGGCTGCTGCCTCTTCTTCGGGTAACTGGCTGGTGGCATCTGCCTCTCCCCTGGTGCAAGCGCAGGCCCTGATTTCTGTAGCTTCTGTGAAGCCACTGATTTTTTTTGGTGAAACTTCAGTAAGTCTTTTCGTGAAACCTGCAGCTCTGACAATTGATTTCCCCATGACAGGTGGGGAAATTTGGCTAACACATTAGAAAGCCATCACATGGGAACCACAAGACAGGTGATCAGATGGCAGAAACCGTGTAATAATCATTTAAAAAAACCCCAACCTACTGCGCCTCCTTAATATCTTGTATCTAAGAATCTCAAACTGCTTTGCAAATATTGAATCCATCGGTTCTCACTCAAGCAATGACTTTTGCCTGAGGAAGCATAGCTGGAGCTGATCCAGGAGCTGGCAGCACCTTGCGCAATCTCTGGAGATAAACGGCTTCAAGAATTGCCCTGTGCTTATGCAGGTCCTACCAAACAACGCGTTTCTGCCTTCTAGGGCATATGCTGAGGTGCCCAAGCTCATTCCTAACATGTGAGTGTGGTGATCCACCTTTGCTAATTACCCAGCTGAGAAGAAGGGTTAATTAACTGGGTGGAGTACTGTATTAATATGGCTATACTGTTTCTGAAATGTGAACCAGTGTCCTTGCATAGGGTAGCTCTGAGGACATACCCCTCCATCAGTTGTCTGCAAATTTTGCGGCTTCTGTTAGGATGTTTCTCCTTTGAGAACACTGGAAATAGAAGGTGGATGGATTGCTGAGGGTGAATTTCATGTAGAAGTACTAAAAAAGGAAGAAAACAAAGAATTCTTGAGGCATATACAGGAGGGGTGAAAGAAGGAACCATTTTTAAGATCTCAACAAAACCATTTTAACATAACATGATGTGTTAGGAGAGAGAAGAGATTTTAAAAGCATTGAAAAAATAATTTGTTGTGACAAAGAAGGCCTAATTGTCTTCCTATCTGAAAATAAGACCCTTTTTGCTCTGTTCTCTTACAAAAAAAAAAAAAAAAAAAAAAAATTGGCAGCATTACACATATTGTTTTAAGTGAGGTTCTTCCAGCATCTCTTTATCTGCCTTAACATCTATTCTGTCTGCTTGTTTATAGTCATTCTAGGAAGTCTCTGAAGTGCTATAGAAATAGAAGGATGCTCCTAAATGAGAGGAAATCAGCTGATAAAAATAGCAGTTGTCAAAAAGAATGATTTGGAAGGCTCTTCTGTAACCACTTATTCAGGTGGAAATTTTTCTAGGAGTGTGAGGAAATGAACCTGTGTCACAGCCACAGGAAATGCTGATTTATTTATTGGCTTTGTCATAGTAGCCTTTGCAGATAGGTCTGAGCCAGAGACAGCTTTATGGAATGAGCCAGCAGGAAACCGCCTTCTTTAGAAGAAGGAAATCACATTATCCTCTAATAGTAAATAGGAAGAGGTCCCTGCAGTCACAAAATCTGAAGAGGCTTGTTTTATAGAAGGTTATGGTTGAGACATTCAAAGGGACCAAAGGAAGTTAAGCACTTTCAATCTTAAGGGTTTTTTGAAGGGAAGTATTGTTCTTTATCTTTCTCCAAAGGCAACCCATACCTAATTCCTTACCCCCTAAATCCTCTGGAAACAATTCTCAGCCATTGGTTTATCACATAGTTTGATTTACGAAAGCTCAGATTATTGTTACTGTTTTCCCAGTACAACTGTAAAGGGAAAAAAGAGATATCTATGTGTTTGAAGCAGAAGGCAAAAACACCTCTCAGAGAGTGGTACTTTGGGTATATCCTGTGAGAGTGAGTGACAACAAATATTCTCCACAGTGCTCTTTTCAATGAAATGGGACCTCATGGGAGGTTACTAAGGGGATTGACTGTAACTGCATGTATTTTGCCAGCTCCACCATGGTGCTCACCAGTGCATTTACTCTGTTCAAGACACTTATTGTAACAATGTTGTAGAACTAAATTCCCGCAATTTCAGAGCAAGGGGTTTTGCAAGTGTCTCTCAGACAGTATCAATTGGCAGGGATTTATCCCTTTCTTTTCTGCTATGATGAGCAGTCCAGGGTCTCCATGTAACACAGCAAAAAGACAGTTAAATGTATAAAATGTTAAAACAAGACTTCTTTAATAGCAGAAGTTTGTTGCAGATTTTCATCTGCAGAGTAGTGAGACAGCTGACACAATTTTTACTGACTGTATTATTGTTTTTTAGCACTCGGTTAGTTTGCACATTTGACACTTTTCCCCACTGAAGGCTTATTCATACTCTGTTTTGAACTGCCCTTCTCCAGATAGAATCCTCTCCCTGCTATCTGCTGACTGTAAGGATCATCCGGATGAGAAATCTCCAGCGAGTGGACACCTGTAAGTATCTCTATTCTTAGCAGTATCTCGGTACAGGCAACAAGTTGTTCTTTTTATAATTGTATAGCAACCTTTTTCCGAGTGTTTCTGAAATAACCCAGTGTTTGTGTAAACTAATTGTTATAAACCAGGTCAGTTCTTGCTGCTTGCTGCTGTTTCATTATATGTTATTCCTGTACATTCTGGTTCATTTTAAGACTTGAATGTGTTTTTGAGGATAAGTACTTTCTCTGACAGAAAGGAGAGTTTCTGACACGGATGAAAGATCACATCCCATGTTTTCAAAAGCAAGGGGTAATTTTGCTGTTGGGTTGTAGCACCTTGGGAACTGTGGCTGGGAGGAGCAAACTTTTTCATCCCTCCCAGTCTTGATTCTGACACAGATGAAATGAACGAGAAAAAACTTTCCAAAATCATTACCACCAGGCTAATGCCATTATTAATTACCCTGAAATGACTATCAGAAAACTGCTGACTGAGAGCTGGATGCCTTGTCCCTTCTAAGGCTTCTGTAGCAGTCCTGCAGTTGTGCAACTGTGTGAGTCACATGGCAGGAAAGTGGTGGGAAGTGAGTGAGCAGGAAAGGAAAACACCACTGTTTAGTTAAAGGACATGGACTACCCACGCATGCATTGAGGAGAGGCTTTTCGCACAAAATAGGCAAGTTAAGAGTTTGTTTTGTTTGAATCAATACAGCTACATGACTACCTGTGACAGAATGCTGAAACTAGCTCTAGGGTGAGTGTGGAAGGGAAATGGTGTAACCCTGACATCCCTCTTGATTCTTCTGTTTCACTGTGAGCAGCAGCAATTGGCACTATAGTCTCCTGCACAGGAAGAGCGAGGGAAGATGTTCTGAAAAGCGAAGATCTGGATTTACCATGCAGTACCATTCCCATCTTACCTTGTGGTTGTCACATGTTTTTCTGGAAGGTATATCAGAGGACTTCCCTGTGTCACAGCTGCGAGTCAGGGATATGCTAGCCGTATCTTAGGTCATATCATTGGGTTGCACCCTCTGCACCTGCACATCCCTCCTGGTCCATGGCTGTGGCACATGTGTGATGATGCAATAACACAGAAAGGTTTCATCAAGGACTCATCTCATATCTTCTGCATGTCAGACAACAAGGCAAAATCACAAATAACTAGGTTGTAGAGATTGTGCAAGCAGAACTGAAGCAATATTTTGCATTAAATACACAGCTGACTAGTTTGCCTGCATGTACTCATATAATTAAGGATTGTTGATACACTTTGTATCTCAAAGTACAGTTAAGATACAAGAATGATGAATCACATCAGTAGAACAGAGTACTTTGGCAGCTAGCCAACAGTCATCGATCTCCAATGATAAACCTGAAGTCATGCGGTAGTCATACAGAATTACTTTTAAAACATTTTAAAATCAATATAATTACTTCTAGGATCTCCAAACATATTCGAATACCTATTTTTGCAGTTTCAAGATTCTTCAGAGCATTATTATCTGCATAGAATTTCCCAGCTTAAAAAAAAAAAAAAAAAAAGAAAATAACAGTCATACATAATCAAATTAATGCTCATACAGTTCTCTGAGGGGGGATATACTTGGTAAGTCCACTGCAAAAGCCTCTGACACTTGAGGAAATGGAGTAACAAAAGAAGCTGTAGAAAGGCACCAACTGCGATGACAGATCTGAAAGAACTTTTACATTCAGAGGGACTAAATAGGCTGGCCTTAAGAGTGAAACAGAAATTATTGAGGAGGACATGGAATCTGTTTCTACAAAAAGGAATTGGAGGAAGAAGGCAAATAAGGAGTTATTTCTCACCATTTTTCACAATGTAAGAATAAAGAAGCACCCAATAAAACTATGAAACAGGAGGTTTAAAACAAATAAAAGGAATATACAAGTAAATTGAGGAACTCATTGTCACAGGCATGCATGGAGGGTAAAATACATCTGTTAAAAAAAAAATTATTCACTGAGCATATAAGTCTAGCAAGGGTTATTAACCACGGAATTCCCAGTGCAAAGTCTGGTTTGGGAGATCATTAGTCTGGCATTGCTTGGATGATGTATGCTGGATCAGGTGCAGTACTGCTCTAGAATTATCGTTACTTCTACACTGGAGGAAGGTGTAGAGGAACTGTTACATGGCAGTGAAATGATTAAGAATTTCTTTTCTAACGTGAAAAAGCCTAATGTTTTTTTCTTCTGTCTCATCCTTAGAAAAAAGCTAAACTCTTCCAGATGAGACTTTCCAGAAATACCCAGTCCAAGACAGACATGCTTCCTGGAAATGCATAGACTGAATGCTGGAATTTGAAACATAGTAGGCAGTTAAAAGTGGTGTCTTAAGACAGAGGAAGGGCAGCCTTAAATCTAGTTCTTAAATCAACTCTGTCTATAAATGAAATAAAGACAAGAAACTTCCTTTGCTGGAAAAGTTCCAGATGAGACATTTTGTTTCTCCTTCAGAGAGATACTGATGTGCCTAAGCAAGGCACTGTGTAAGACAGCCAGACTGGCCAGGCTGACTAGACCTACCCTTACTGGAGAGACATTTGGTATGACCAACCAATGTTTTCAATGTCTCCTGGCAGCCTGCTGCAGCATGCATCATCTGTGTACTGCAGGGTTTCTGCATTGTTTATGAATAGAATAGAATAGAATAGAATAGAATAGAATAGAATAGAATAGAATAGAATAGAATAGAATAGAACTACTTCAGTTGGAAGGGACCTACAACGATCATCTAGTATCTATTCTAACTGCCTGACCAATTCAGGGTTGACCAGGTTAAAGGATGTTAAGGGAATTGTCCAAATGTGTCTTAAACACTGACAGGCTTGGGGCATTGACCACCTCTCTAGGAAGCCTGTTCTAGTGTTTGACCACCCTTTTGGTAAAGAAACGTTTCCTAATGCCCAGTCTAAACGTCCCCTGGCACAGCTTTGAACCATTCCCACACGTCCTACCACTGGATCCCAGGGAGAAGAGCTCAGCACCTCCCTCTCCACTTCCCCTCCTCAGGAGGCTGTAGAGAGCCGTGAGGTCGCCCCTCAGCCTCCTTTTCTCCCAGCTAGACAAGCCCAATGTCCTTAGCCATTCCTTATGAGGACATTCCTTCCAGCCCTTTCGCCAGCTTTGTTGCCCTCCTCTGGACACATTCAAGGACGTTCATATTCTTCTTAAATTTTGGGGCTTTTGATGTTGCTTATTGTTTATCTGTATCCATGGGAATGGTAAAGACCTGGGCATCTCTCCCAGACCTTAACACAAAGTGGGCATGGGTGAAAGGAGAGCAGGAGACAAAGGGATGTAGTATGCAACCAAAATGTCAGATGTGAAAAGACGTCCCTAGGAATCATGATTCTCAGAGTCATCAGTCTGTAAAACCCATTGTGCCATCTGTGTGAGGGAAACAGATACTACTGGGGTAATTTCTGTTGTTTCCATCTGTGGGCTTGAACACAGAGCAGGAAGGCAGCCTATAGCAGCCCTTTTCCTTTCCTTTGGGATTTTGTTCCTTGAGGAATGGGAAGGAGGAAAACTGACTGCTGGAGGTGAAATGTCCTCTCAACTAACACAGTCAGGAGAAAAGTACGAGGAAGGAGACTAAGAGACAAGAGTTGTGGGAAGGTAGAATTGAATTAAAGCAGAAGATATGACTCCAGACAAGGACAGTTAAACTGCTGTCAGAACCCTTTTTTTTTTTTTTCAATCCAAAATAAGATATGGAAGGTGGAAAAGAGCAGGAGAGGTAGAGGGCTAGGGCCTGCTGCATATTTTCCAAAAAAATTTTTCCATCAGAGGAATATTGGTTTTTTGACTCTGCAGAAATGTGTTGATCTCTCTACAATTTTTCAGGAAAAAATTGACCTAATTAAAAGTGTTTTTCCATTTCTGCATTATAACGTTAAAAAATATAAAACCAATAATTAACGTGTAGGTTGACATATCACAATGCACTATGTAATTTCTCAAGCAGTTCTGAATTTCAGTTCTTCATTCTGACTTGGACAGAAAAGCAACAATTTTTTTTTGAACAAATACACTTTCAGCAACATAAAATGCAGCCTCCACCCAGTTTGGGACAGAGCCAATGGCTGTAGGGTGACACCTGGCAAAACCTGCTGGAGAAGGAAAGAAAAGGACAAGACAAGAAAAAGCTCCTGTTGCAGCCAGGCAAGTTTTTGCCTTTCCCCACAAATTGATGTGCAAGCTCTTGTTCCCCTGATCTACCTGCAGAGTCCTTACCTGCTGCTGACGGGTCCTCTCCATTTACTGCTGCTATTGCTTGTCTCTCTCAGAAGTCTCATATCAAAGGACATCCCTTCTCAAAGTTAGTTACCTTTTGCATTAAATGATATCTGATTATTTTATTGTTAAGAACTGTGTAAGAGAGAGGTTCAAGGTGCTGAAGTATTTTGTGCAACCTGCAGGAAGAAACGTTGCATTCTGCTGGCACACTGTACATTGCATTTTTGGCTGTAGCCATTTGAGATATGCTTTAATTTAGGTGCCTTTGAGAAATGGGATGGAATATCCTTCACTAAGGTGCATTTCTGGAGAGAGAGTTGGTCCCTCTCTTCCTGAGGGTGGCAGTTAGTTGATCCAATGTCTAATTCAATGAGCACCTGGAGGAAGCCTCTGCTGTTTCCTACAACAGGCGTAGTTCTGCAGCTGCTTTCACAAACCCTTACCAAGAAAATCACTGAAGGCAAGGCAGAGATGGAGATCTTCTGCAATTGTTCTCAAAAGGTGGAGGAGGCTCCCAGGCCCCTCTCATCAGACAGCAGCTGAGGGTTAGTGTGTGTGTGCATGCATGCATGAGCATAGGAACGCTTGTTGGTTGAGAAACTGAAGAAAGTGGCTGACCAGAAGAGGAAATTCTCACCACCTTCTTGTATACACAACATTGTTGTTGTCTGTAACTCACACAAGGAAGAATAGAAACCACCTCCTGTTCTAGGTGATCTTATGGCCTGTGCTTTTTCCCTCTCAGAATGATATCTTGAAAAGAGTTACATTACATCAGGCATTTCTGCCTTTATATAACTCATATTTGCTGCTGGTACCATGCAGTAACCTTTCCAGAGTCATGCAGTACCACTGACTTTGCCACAGTAACAACTGTTTTGCCTCTTTCCCTACCCAGTCAGCCAGGCTGATTGCTATGTGTCGTTGTGGCTGCCAACTGCGACATGTGAAAGGTCCCGCACTAAAACTGTGAGAAATTCCAACAATCCAGTGTGGAACGAAACCTTCTACTTCAGGATCCAGAGTCAGGTCAAGGTAAGAAGCCAAAGTTGTCTGCTTGAAGCAGATTTTGTGCATGGTGGGTCCGACCTATCTCCTGAACTGTGCCCAGAAATTGTTTAAGGGATGGCACATGATAAGGGACTGTTCAAATTGTTTAACAGAATAGATGACTGAGTTCCCATGCCTGTTCGATGGTGCTGTTTAGGAGGGCCAGAAACTGAGCTCAATATTGAAGTTTTAGGGAAACTAGAGATTCATGTGAATCAGTGCAAGATGGATACAGAATTTGTGACTTAACTAAGCTGTCGTGTAGGTATAGCCAATGTATTACTCATGTTACAGCAATTAAACTGAACTAGGGAAGAATGAATTCGATTTGCAGTATGTTTTTCTAAAGGGGGATGATACTTAATTTCATCACTTTTCTTCTCAAGCACATCCCCAACACTCCTTCTTCCCTAGAGCTAATGTTGTCCAGACTGTAGAAACTATAAAAAGCTCTTCTCCTTCTTTTTCTAGAATGTGCTGGAGCTGACAGTGTATGATGAGGATTTTGCTACTCCAGATGACCATCTGCTCTGTACACTCTTTGATACCGCTAAACTTCCAATTGAAAGAACAGTGGTCCTGTATTTTAAGCCCAGCCCAAAGGTGAGAGCAAAAAATAAAGCAACTAAGAAACCAGTGGAGAGTTATACAACACTTTCAAAACCTTGGGGTGAGCTTTCTGATTCTGCCATGGATGACTTAACCCCCAAATTGGTACATGAATTACCATTCAGAATATAAACACAAAAAGTGTGGTAAAAAATCTGAATTTGAGAGCCTGAGCCCCTCTTCCCAGTATTTTTATAAATTACTAAAAGCGTATGACTGAAACAGTGCGGTAGGAAGGGGAGGGATCTGACTGTGAGCTATCTCTGAGCAACACCAAGGCTTCATAGTTGTTGCAGGGTGAATAATCTGTAAATTTTTTTCCGTGTTATCAGTAGCCACTACCCTCTGCCCCTTTGATTGTATCTACTTTCACCCCAAAAGCAAAACTGAAGTTGCCCCTGTGCGTATCCCAGCACTGTCCCCTGCAGTGATACCTCAGCTAGCACCAAGCCTGCTGACTTGTCTATTGGAATTAGTGAGGTTTTGGAGCTCTGAATGACTTGTTTACTCTGTTTCTCAGTTTCTCATCTATAAAATGGGAAAAAGAGTCTTGATTCCCTTTGAGATCTATGGATGAGATCAGTGAAATATCTCGCATGCAAGTCTTGCTCTCTTGGGCAGGTTGCTTCTGGTACCCAAACTAGGTCACTCACAACTAGCTTATACATATCAATGCGGCCTTATAGGAGGTTACATAACTGTAACTTTGAATCACTCGATAATACCTGTCTGTTTATTATATTAATGTGATGGGTGGAAAGTATCTTTAACTTCCAAGCTAATAACAAGGAGAGTGAGTCATGGCAGGACAGTGACAGGAATAATTAGGAGAAAAAGGTAGAATTCAGAAGTCAAAGCAAGTTGCAAATTGTCTTTCTGCAGCAGCTTCACACTAAGAGAAAAGTACAGGTTGTTTTGATGATACCTTGAAGAAGGAAGGAGGTGAGGAAGGAATCGTTAAACTGTCTGGTTTGAAATGTTATTTCAGAACTTCCAGTTTGAAATACTTATCACAGGGCGTGCATTGCAGCCAATTACTTCAAAATTGCATACCAGGGACCTGGGTTTAAGGGGAGAAAGCATTATGTAGCTACTTATTTGATTTCTTGTTCTTCCTTTCAGGCCAAGGAGGAGCTAGAGGTTGAATTCAAATTGGAGGCTGCGTAAGTGATATACAGATTATTTTAAAAATGCAGAACTCACTAAATGTTAAGCCAGAGAAATAGCATTAGAAGTCACACTTTGTGGAATTTCTGTAAAAAAGTGCCAGACTTCTACATCATTACTGCAGTCTCAGACACACAGCTGATCCCTTCAATCAGCTTGTTCTGTAATTTAGTTGCTTTCAAAGACGCACCTCCCAGCACCGTCTCTTCTTCCCGCCCTGTCAGATTTGTCTACCTAAGGACATTTCAGAAGACTTTCTGAGTGTGTGTGCATGCACTTGTGTGTGCATGCATGTCCATCAATCTCTCCATGTTTCAGTTTATCCATTGGACAGACTCCTAATGTTGAACTATCCTGGCTAGGTTTCCAGTGTATCTCTGACTCCTTCGATTTTACCTTGCAGCACTGTTTTGGTCCTAGTAATTCTGTTTTCTTTCTACCCAACACAATGACAATGTGTTGGAAGCTCTAGTGCAGGGCTGTTCCTCCAGCATGGTTATCCTACCATCTGTATAAAGCAGTATTTTTGTCTCTGTGTTGCCACAAGATAACTAAGACACAGCAGAAATTATACGACAAGCCTAAGGTCAGCCCTTCTACTAGTGAAGAGCCAAGACCAAAATTCAAGTCACTCCACACCATCTCCTGACTTTACCTGAATGATCTGGAAAGTTTTTTTTTTTCCCCATGTAGTTGGTACCCCCTGCCCTGTGCCCTTTGTTTATATTTGCATACCAGTAAATACATAGAACTGGGCTTCCTAAAGGGTACATGCAAGCATATTAGCATGTTACTGCTGAAATACATGTACTTTACATGTTCTAGTGAGGAGAAGAATTTGACTGCCTAACCGCAGATTCCATTTTAGATGATCATGAGATTGCAATGCAAAAAAGTAGCCATGATAAACATCACTCAGCTTTGGTACAGAGGCAAGTCCCCTCAGAGCAGTATTCAGTCCAAGCAAGTATGGAAAGGAGCTTGTTACATACCTGCTGGGGTCCCTCTGGCCGTCATTCTTCTAAATAGGGAGAAAGGGCAACACCCTGGGCAAGGATGAGTGGGCATTTATTTGATATAAAAAATCTATGTTTTTGTTTCCCAGTTCTGGTCCTCATGAAGCCATTGCTACCAATGGAGTCCTGGTGGTATGTATCTTTTCCCCAAGAAATTTTCTATAAGTGTTTCCTTAATATAAAAGTGAAGGAAGGGTGGGAGTTAGAGAAGCCAGTAGGCCAGTTCTTTCTCTTTCTTCCCTCTTTCCTATTTAGATACCTTGAAAATAGGATATTTTATTGCCCTGTTCATTGGTGATATCCTATTATTTCCCATTTGTCCCATATTTTCACACACACACACGCACACACACACACAGATTTTCTCTGGTACTAGTACTCCTTCAAAAAAATGTACTGCTGTCTATCAAAGTACAATGGCATAAAGACTGTGAACCCACTTGCTGACAACCTACCCAGCCCTTTCCTCCCCTGGGAGATGAGCCATGCCTGGTGGGTAAGCTTAGCACTAAGTATTGACCTACTGTAATTACATTATGTGAAAGAAGAGTGAGTGCCATAAAAAAACCTAACCCAAAGTGTTAACAGCAATATTTCTTCAGGAAACCCTTTCTACTACTGACTTTTGATCTCTCAGCAACATATCTTTCATTTATGTTTTTCCTGGTTTAACCCCTTGTATCTATGCTACTATCCTGAAAATGCTCCTGTTTTTCTTCCTTTGTATCTTCCTCTTATTATGCCCAATCATATGACATTGTCACTGCAGGATGCTCTACAACTCACTCCAAAGGTTTTCCTTTTCCTTAGTCAGTGGCTACTGGGCAAAAGTCCAGAAATGCCAGGGAATTAGGTACTTCAGGTAACTGGACATGTCCAAAAGCTGAGTGATTCACAGTTCCCAGTAATGAGGTTGGTATGTGACAATCTTTCTCATATATTTCTGTTCACTGTCTTTTACAGTGTCGTGAACTTTGCTGCTTGGAAGTTGAAGTGACAGAGAAGATGCAACAAAAATCAAGTGATGTTATTGCTTTGTTATTTATTTACCAATAATTGCATGCTTACTGATGAAACGATGCCCCTTTTGTGTAATATATTAGTGGAATAAATAGTATTTACAGTATTCAGTGCAGTTAACACCAGGTAAACACATTAGGTTGTTACAGACTTCAACGACTGCGTCTTGTACTCCCTTAGGTATATGTAAATAAGATCTATTAGATCTGCATTAAAGTTGAAATCCCAGTTCTATATAACAGTGAGAACATTCAGAGTCCCCTTTCTATGAAAATAGGATCTGCTTTGCTCCTTTCCCTTCACTGCCAGCACTGCCTTCAGAGCCCTTTCCATTAGTCCAAACTCTACATTTCTGCTACCCGTACCCCTCTTTTAATCAAGCCAGCATAATTTTCTGGTTAAATTATAGTGACATTTCTCATGACCTTTGTTTTGCCTTTTTAGAGAAAGAGCTTTCCCTCACCGTGAAGGGCTCCTTTGAGGGGACACAGGATATCATGTTGGGCCCCGATGGAGTGGCCAGCCCATCAGGTCCCACCAAGTTCCACTATATCAAGTATGCAGAGCCAACGCTGGATGTCATGTTGCCAAAGAAGAGGCGCTACCACCCTGTATGTTGGAAGTGGCCTTAATGACGAACTGACCATGAGTGCCTCTTTAGAAAGTGGGAGGAGGGGGAGAGGGTAAACCCATTACCGTTTTTGTCCTAAAGCATGTTGTTTTCTCAGTGGACCTGTAAGTACACTACAGAGACGGGCTCCCCGGCCGTGATGCTGAATTCACTGCCCATGGGAAGAAAAATGACCATTGCAGAGGTGAGCATCACTTTCAGCTGTTAGGAATAAAAGGTCACTCAAGTAGAAACCATTCCCCATAATATTGTCCCAGAGGCAGCTAAGAGGGTCAGAAACATTCTGATTTTTTTCTCAGACCTTGAACAAACAGGAGCTTTGTTTCTCCAGGTGTTTTCTCCACAGAAGTATGTTGTCCCTCCATTAGTCTCCATTATGTGCAAGTAGTGGATACAAAGACCAACAGCGATGTCAGAAAATACGATGATTCCTTCAGCACATCTCTCCCTGTTTACCCAAAGGCTCACTGACCCCTCATTTGCTTAGGGTCCAAACTGAAAGTTGCTCCCTCGACACAAGCTAGGAAAAAGTCAATAAACCTGCCCTTAGTTAACCATGTACTTCAAAGGACAATATGTGAAAATACATTGAAAATATTAGATATAGCATATGGATTTTAAAGAATGTAGTGAGAATATTGCTTGAAATAGATGTATGTGTTGTATAATTTTAAATGACATTAATAGAAGAAAAAGATCCTTAGTATAAAAAATGTGTTTCTGCTAAAAAACATCTACAGATGTCCAGGTTATTAGGGACAATCTTGTACAAATATTTATTGTTATGTTGTGAAGAAGTAGGAGAGTGTCAGATTTCAGGGCCACTAAAACATCCTCTCAGAACAGAGTACTTTTTGACAGTTGATATGAAAGTTACAATAATGATTTAAGACAGGATGAAGTCTTGGCAGAAGCAAACACAGACTTGCAGTCTCTTCACTGTGAGACTGTGGCCAGGATGTCAAAGATCTGCTGTGTATTAGAGCATAAAGAACGGGAAGCATACAAAAAATGGTATTTCAGGATGCTGCAGAAAGCTTGTGAATAACACGGGAAATGAGACCTACTGCATAAGTCTCAAGAACCTCCTACACCAAGATTGTTGCTACCAAGGTTTCTGCAGCCTTGAAGCATTTGGGATCTGTGGGTAGAGATGTTCCACTAAGGAAAGTGAATGCTTTTGGAAATATATGCCAAGATCTCAGACATTTAACTTTGCAATATCCAGACCTTGCTGGGGTGTAAATCAAGCTCTGACCCCAACACAGAAAGGGAAAAAAGAAATTTTAAAATTAAAATTAAAAAATTACAGTACACATTCCTGTTTTCTAGGAGAAAAGATTTGACTTGAGTGTGAGAGCACAGAGCTGGTAAGAGATCTTCTTCTACTCCTAAATACCTGGGTTATTGATTTTGATACTGTTTTAGCCACATGGAAATGACACAAGCAGGCATTCTCAGTCTGAAAACTCAAATGTGCTTTTAATAAAACATAAAATACATACACAGTTTATTATATGTAATTAGTCTTAGGAAGATTTGGCTTTAATCAATAAATGTTAATGAACATGTATTTATTTTAGCATTATCCCTTCCCTTCTTACCACAGAATATTATTTTTGATCAACGTCAGTCTCTGAAATTCACAAAAATGACAAAGCTGATTAAAAAACCAGAATAGACAGTAAACATTAAAAGATAGTAAACACTAAACTTGATCAGAAATTGGGAACATTTTTTTTCTTAACTGTCAATATTCAGTAGCAATAAACTTTGTATTCTGTTAAGTCCAGTTATACTGCATATTGAGTAGAAACTAAGGTAGACAATGTGGCTAGTGATTTGACATCTATAGACATGCTCATTAATACTCATCAGTAAACATGAAGATGTTTTATGTTATCCGTATCTATATGTGACACACAGAACTGGGCAAACTGATCCTTTTTGTGTGTGAGTGCCTGACTAGGAAATAAAAGGTAAAAATAATTTTAAATTATTTTCGAGTTTTCTATCATTCATTTCAGAAAGACAAGTGATCAATGACTCAGGGAAACCAGCATTATTCCAGGACAGGAAAAATGCTTCCCACTTATTTATTTTACTTTCAGATAACTTTAAAAACAGTTTGTTTGTATCTTGATTTACAATGGAAACTGTTTTTTTCAGCTCCACCTAACTCAATTCCCTTTGCACGTCTTCATTTACAAATGCAGTTGTAATCATTTGGCTGATTTTATCCAAGTCTGATGGTGGAGAAATCTCATAAATAAATTTCATTACTAGTTTCATTGAAATTATGGACTCCATAGAAGAGAGAAGTTCTGTCACTGAAAGAAAAAGCAAACCCTCCCATTTTACAAAGCCTGTCCAGGGCTAGCTGGTCAGCCAGGGAGTCCGTGGGTAGCTCTGGCCTGATGACACCATGCCAGACCTCTTGCTCATGGATGTCTTGTAGGCGCAGGTCAGGAAGAGACAGGAGGGAGGTTAATGAGCAGAAGAGCACAAATGCCCAAGGAAATAAGCTACAACAGTGGAGTTTTAAGGAATGACTTATTACACTTCAAAACTGATGCAAATGAAATCTTCCTCTGAGGAATATTATGTTTTACAATTTTTGAGTCAAGGTTGGTGTGAAATACAACTGCCACCATTGACCTGTGAGACAGCTTGTGCAAGTGCAGACAGATCAGAGCAGTGGGGGTGAAATCCTGCCCCACGAAACTCTGTGACCCATCTCTATCCGTCCAGGGGCTGGGTGTCACCGAGGCCATCCCTCCAGCGAGCAGGGTGACACGGCCACCCGTGTCTGGCAGGCGGGTGGATGTCTTCCCTCCCCAGCCATGCTCACCGCTAGAGGGGGATGCGTTCCCACTCGAGTTGCTCAAAACGAGAACGTTCCTTCACGTTGGAAATGCCAACATCTGAAAATTGGGTTTTATTTTAGATTTAGAATGAGAAAATATCCCGTGAAATTGTAATCAGTGCACTCACTTTTGACCATTTTCACAGATTTTCTAAACTTGAAATTATTTTAGTTTTAAAATATTCATTTAAATATTCTGTTTCATTTGTAAATACTGTAAGTTGTTTCTTCATCAAATAGTAATAGTGGGGTATAATGCCCTGGTTAAGCTTACTAATCGAAATAAGTTTTTTTACTTTTAAATATAGAATATTCTCTCTTGCTCCTGTCATATTGCATCACCCTGTTTGAAAGGAAGGGTGCTGTACATTATCTTTGATTGAAGTCCTAAGATTGATATGGGTGTGTTAATATGTAAAATATGTGCTTGTTTTTATCTTAGTAATTGTTCGTGCCACCAAGACCTGGACATGCGCTTTGGGTTTGAATTATGTTCACAGGAGATGACTTTCCTGCGGAAAAGAAAAAGATATGTAGCAAGTGCCCTGAAAAATGTTTTTCACCTACAACAGGATCTGCAGGATTTTGAAGTACGTGTCTGTTGGGGAGGGTAGATCTTGAATTTCTAGTGCCTTCATGTACTCTTCCAGATGAGTGTCAGCAAAATGGGCTGCATATATCTGTTGTGCAGGTACCAGCTTGTCCACGTGTCTTAAGTACATTTGCTTCTGTTGCCAAGGTTTGTTATTGCAAGAAACAGTAGTTGCAGTAATTGCATCCGTCATGACTGTCAATTTGGAATTTGTCAGATCTGAGGTGTGTTCAACCCTGCCATCCTATGCTATAAATTGCTTGGTTCAGAATTACTGTGTGCGTATTAAATACATAACATAGTAAAGATTTCTTCCCTTGTTCAAATGTCATCCTTTGTGAGAGTTTAGGATAAACATCTGAGTGCTTCTTATAATATCTTCCCTTTCTTGCAGTTTTGAATTTCCTTAAAGTAAATATAGTTTATTTTAAAGTAACTTCATGATACTGAAGAATAACAGCATTGATGACGGTAGCTTAGAAACACTGGCTATGAACTAAGTGTGTTTCTTCATGGGGTGGGCATATGGGTTTTCATACAGTAGTAGTAGATGTGTGAAATAAGAAAAAAGTGGCAAAGGAGTGGGAAATTTAGAGAAAATACATTGTTGCCTCCACAGAAGGGTTTCTTCTTGTTCATCTGTGCCTATATTTGCCCTGGAGATGGGCAAGAACTCAGGTTTGGGTTAACCTCTGAACCCATGTTTATCCAAAGGGAAGCAGCAGTAGCAGTCATTGCTTGGTTTTAGTTTTGCTTTTGGTCCCTTCTGAAAAGGGACCTGGTCTCTGAGATCAGGAGCTGGGCTGGGTGGTGGCCAGACCCCACTGCAGTTGGGGATGTGATGTTGAACGCTGTCAGTGTGAATGTCCCATCCTCCTCTGCCCAACAGGTCCCCGTTGTGGCTATCATCACGACAGGCGGAGGACTGAAATCAATGACAGGACTATACGGCAGCCTCATGGGACTCAAGAAATTGAATCTCCTGGACTGTGTATCGTACATCAGCGGGCTGTCTGGCACCACGTGGTAAGCCAGCTCATGCAGGAGGCTTGACCAGGCCTTTTGAAGGTGATGCTGCTGCAGAGGAGCTTCTGAAAGCAGACAAGATCAGGAGATTTTCTTCAAACATTGTAGAAACAAGCTGTTTCTCAGTAACAGGACACTACATATTAGCTTGATCAGAGGCACTGAATTTTTATTAGCAATTCTTTACCATGCTTATCAACTCCACACTTACAGCAGTTAAATAGGTATATGACAATTACACTTGTCAAAATGATTTCTAAGTAAGTAGTTACTGTGGATGTAACTGTGGATGCCCATAGCATCATGCCTCCACTGATGTCCCAGTTGTTGTTGTACCCAATAACTTCTGAGACTGGCTCTGCTTTCTAACCGGTCATGCAGAGAAAACTGCAGAACAGTGCACACTCACCCCTGCAACCTGTCAGTTTGGGAAAGGACTGAGTTCCCCTGGGCAGCATTATTTCCTGCTCACTACAACTGACCTACAACTGCCCAACATCTGATGGTTCCATGTAGGGAAGGTTGGTAAAATAGAGGATGGCGTTAAAAGGAAGCATAGTGATATCATAAGATTAACACTAAATGGTACAAAGCCAGGAGACAGCAGCTGGTGTGAACTAATTTATATTTCTAGAAAAGAAGCAAAGAAAATGTATTATAATTTTCTTCCTAATTTGTACTTCAGAAATATACCTATGTTCACACCTGGCAATTTTATCGCTTAAGCTGCTGTCAGTTCTGCTTAAAAAAAAAAGGTTAACAACATAAAAAACCACCTTATCCTTCAGGGATTTAAAACAGTCATAGAAATTCTGGAGTGTTCATTCTGCTGGACGGAGCAGCAAAACCAGAATATGTATGAGCAGAAGTGAATCCCTCAATGTAAACCTCTGTCCCTAAAGGCACAAAATTTCAAGTCTTTTTTTGGTCCTTTTGACTTTTGCTGTCTGTATTATCTTTCTCCAGGACCATGGCCAACTTATACAGAGATGCTTATTGGTCGCAGAAGGACCTAGACTCACATATTGGTGAAGCCCAGAAACAAGCAACCAAATGCAAGATGGGCTGTTTCTCTATGGATCGCATGAAGTACTATGACAAGCAGCTTTGTCAGCGGAAAGAAGAGGGATACAGGACATCATTTATAGATCTTTGGGGGCTCATGATTGAATACTTACTAAATGATGGGGTATAATGTATTTCCATTTCTTAGAGATCCATGTATTTTTCTCTTAGTGAACAGAGAGGAAACTAGCCCATTATTTCAGGGAATGTACGTCAAAACAGAGTGGTGTTCTCCATGTCAGCAAATGCTCACATTATTTTATTTCCTTTAATAGTCTGCCTAGGGAGAAACTCATCCTATATGTTAATAAATCAGGTTGTGGATGCAGCCATTTGAACTCTGGTTGATATTTAAGCAGAAGTGGAGACAATCTCGGGCAGTCTGCCTAAAATGGAGATTGTGCATGCAAAAAGAGTTCAAGATGCAAAGCAGAGTAATCTCAACAGCGTGAAAACTATCTGAAGCAGGCATGAAACAGCTAGAGTGCTTGGTGATTTGCATCCACTGGCAGGTAACTTGATCTGCAGGTACACTGGAGGCAAGTGTATATTTTACTTTTGCTGAAAAGGACTGCTCAGACAGTAGCTGGTTTAAGTGATATCAATTTTTACAAGCAATAACAAATTTGCTTTTCTATTATTTGAAGTGGTTTCTACCCCTACAGTAGAGCAGTCTGCTCCCTCTTCTCTCCAGCTGGACCACAGTTCAAGGATGAGTGTTTGGCACTTGGAAAGTGGGAAGGGACGAGTGGTTGAGGACTGAACAGAAATGTCCTCCAGAGGAGGCAGAAATGCTGCAGTCATTCAGCCATACCTTTGGTTTTATTTATTTATTTTTATATAAGTACATATATAGTATTATATATATGTAAACAGAAAATAAATAGATACAGAGAGGAATGCTACATATTAAACAAAGATATAAGCTGACTAGCTGCCTCTCTTAATCTCAGCTAGATGAGGTCCCCCTCATGATCTAGCTGAGCATCTTTCCCTTTGAGCAGTGCTGACTATTGTTATGTAACCATTAACCTCTCCCTAATCTGCCAGAACTAGCTGCTCTTAAATTTGTCAGCGGGTCATGAGATTTTATGTTTTTTACAAATTTCTTCAATGAGAATATACATTTCCAGAAAAGAAGCTGAGTGGGATGCAAATAATTTGCTGCCATGTTCCAGTCCCCTTGCAAGGCTGGACTGTGATAGCTGTTGTGTACTAAGAAAGGAGACTCAGTGCTGACATGCTCAAGGGCTTCTTTCAGCCCCAGGAGAGCAAGGACTGCTCGCTACAGCTCCTCATCCTAAGGGGCAGCTTACCCCTTCTCCTACTTGCCAGGGCAGTACTTTCCAGTACGTACAGACACGTATGCAGAAGTAGTTTTCCCTCTCCTTGTCTTTTTGTGAACCTGTGCACAAAGTCAGGCCAGACGCTGGGAGACTGGTCTGTCACCAGTGGGTGGGTGTCTGTGGTGATCTGTGCAGTGGCGCTGCCATGGCCCATCCTGCGTGCTGGGGGCAGAGGTGCTCGGTCCCTCCAGCGCTGGGGCCATCAAATTCACCATGTGTTGCTTCCATCTCTTCTCACATAACTCTTTTTCTTCAAAACCAGAAAGACCCTCACAAACTTTCAGAGCAGCAAGAAGCACTGTGTGATGGCCAGAACCCACTGCCCATCTATGTGTCGGTCAGTGTTCGGGACAGCTACAGCACCAATGATTTCAAAGGTGAGAATGATGTTTCGGATCCTGTGGGGCTAAAACTCACAACTGAATTCCTGTGATTTGCTCTTCTCTGCTTGGTATCATTTGGAGAAAACAGTCCTGGTGCATTAGTTGTTTTTTTGGAAAAATAACCATCACCTCCATGCCTTAAAATTTCAGTATTTCAGTACAAGAGTTTTTTGAGATCAGTATTTCACTGTCTAGACATACACAGTTGAAATCCTGACAGAAAGGCCATTTTTGAAAAACTATCTGATCCACCTAGAATAAGAAGTATTGGAATTGTCTGAGAATTAGATACTGCTTTTTGTCAATGCCCAGTTATAGTTTCAATATGAAGAAAGACCACATAGATAAACTTTGGGAAAACATCCAACCTACTCTCAAATGAATCTTTTGCTTTGCTCATTGTTTTGGTTATTTTTTTCCATGAAGAGAAGCAGCTGGAGGAGAAGAGGTGGAGAAGAAACTCAGGTTAAATTTTTTATGGTTGAGGTGAAAATTGAACCACTTCTGAAGGAAAGGAAGTTATGGTCCATGACCTTTCTGTTGCAGTCTTTGCTCACACTGCAGTTATATCAGACAACTGCACTTCACTTGGAGAGGTTAACCAAGAAAGCCAAGGACTAGTTCTGTCTTCCTTAGTACCACACATAAAGAGTGTAATTGGTCTCTTACAAAAACTAATTTCTGAAGAGCTGAGTACCTGTCTTTGTACATAATCAAGTAATTCAAGGGAAGTTAAATTAACTGTATTGATAACAATGGAAGAACTTTCCCCTAGCTGTGGTGTATGCAAGGGCAGAGTGAAACATCATGCATGCTGGAGAACCCTGGGCTGGTGCGTGCACACAGGGTGTGTAAGAGCTGGAGCCTTGCCGTGCTCCCGGTGCACGCTGTGTGCCACTGGCAGCACCACCGTGAGCAGCAGCATAACTGCTTCTGCCTCCCCATGGTCACAGCGGCAGAGCTCAGCTGCCAGCAGTCTGGCAAGGCTTTGGAAAGGCAACGTAGCAAACAGAAGTGAGACCAATGCATGCCCTAGCTGCCCCTGTCCCCACACCCGTCTGACAGTCCCCTAAGTGTCCCATTGTGGCTGTATTGCAGAGTGGGTCGAGTTCACCCCCTACGAGGTGGGACTTCTGAAGTATGGCGCGTTTGTTCGCACGGAGCATTTCGGAAGCGAATTCTTCATGGGACGCTTGTTAAAAAAGCTCCCCGAATCCCGGATCTGCTACCTTCAAGGTGATGTATTGCATTATCTTGGCAGAGGCACTTTGGAGGGGTACAACACTGTTAACCAAAGGGTGGATATTTCTGGTCTAACATACTGAAAGCTGCTATGATATCGCCTGCATGGAAATGGGGGTGTGTGGTAGTTTGGCAAAAAGAATACGGTAAAAAAATCCCACATATTTTTTCAGTTTCTTATCACTGTCTTGGTATGTACAAACTTTTTAACGTGGACTAGATAAATTTCCTTAATTCCTTCATTGTAAGGAATAGTTCCCACTTGTTTGATTATTCTTCCGATTCCTTTCTGAATGCACTCCAACTTATGAAAATTTTGAAACAGCTGTGCTTCTACTGTGAGGTTTAACTTCTACTCCATGTAGAGAATCCCATCTACTAAAGATGCAGGCTGCCCAGGATGAAAAATGAGACCAGAAGCAAAGGGTCTCTGAATCTCTCTGGTCAGTCCCTGACTTGTACTGATGGGTTGTGTGTAAAAGTAATAATATCACTTTACCAAGGAGTCAGAATCACTGTCAGGTGAACACAGAGCAGTGCAAGTTCAGTTTCAGTTGTCACTTCTTACACTCATGCTGCTTAGAAGCTCCTTGGTTTCAGTAAACATGCGGTGATATTAAATAGTTTATAACCCTGAGGAGTATCTTTAAAATACTACTTCTTGGGCTGGCCCTTTTTTACCTGGTTTACTACTGGGAAATTAATTTTCTACATACTGTGTATGCTGTACTGGCTTCTGTGCCCCACTGAAAACTAAGAAGTACAATTGTGGTAGACTAATTAGAACACATATTTAAATTTACAACAACAGATGAAATGGTGGCATTGTGTTTTGTCAACAAAGCCACCAGTGCCTCTGTGGGGAGGAAGAGAGGGGCAATCCTGGATGGAGAAAAGAGTGCACAGTGGAGCAGGAGCCCACTGTGTCTGTAAGCCTTTACATGCTGCTATGTGAGATCTCTTACAAACCAAATGGCTGAAGAGCCAGTTCATCCTGCTGTGAAACAATTCAGGCTGTATGAAAGCTGATCAGAATGTGTGCAGAAAAAGAGAAGCTGGAGTAACGAAGACAGGGATGGAAAGTATGTTTTTGTCATGTTTGTGTTATCTGAGCTCTTATTTTGCTTCTCAAGCAAGTGTTTTTTTCTCCTTTACTGCTCTCCCATTTTTCTCTCTCTTTACCACATGGTAGAACCATGTAGTAGGTTAGCCACAAAACTGACAGCAGCATGACCTGAACCAGTGCCATAGAAAGCTAAGAGGAATTTAACAGCTCAAAAGTTTAGAAATATTTAAATTAAGCTTATTCAAAAATTAATCAAGGAAGTCAAAATAGAAGGAAAAAGGCAGTTTCTTGTTAGAATGTGTCCTTGTGTTCACTAACTCCTTTTACAGGTATGTGGAGCAGTATATTTTCTGTGAACCTATTACAAATATGGGGACTGTCCCACAGTTCAGAAGACTTCTGGAAGAGATGGACACAAGACAGAATAGAAGAAGTTGGTGAGAAAATATTAAGCCTTTCATTTATGGTCACTTACTCTTCTGGATGCCTTTTGGCATCATCATGTCAACTACGTTGAAGCCATAGGATCCTCCTAGGATATCAACTTCCCTCCCTCTGTAAAGACTAAGAGGAAGAGGGTAATCAGGGAAATGCTGCTGTAATTACTAGACTTACTAAACCCCTATGGATTAAAAGCCTCTGTCCTTAAGAGGAAGTTTTAGAGGGGTCACACGTTTCTCAGGAAGTGTTTTGGCATTGCCCATTCTCACTCAGACATACAGAACCAAGAACCATTGGCAGAGAATAAAGTTATTTTTACTCCCTGTGCAGAAGATAAACCTGAATATCAATTGGTTAATCAATATTTCCTGGGGTTTTATTTTATTACTCAGTACAGCAATTACTGCATTAGATTCATTCCGGCACGAAGATAAATGATGCCCAGAGGGTATTTTCTGAAGCAATATAGAAACCATGGTTTCGTTGCTAAATCATTTAATATGATAGTAACTATAATTACAGACATCCTGAAAATAAAGAAATACATCTGTGCAATCACGGAAACCACCAAGTCTCTCCTGCTGCACCATCAACCACTTCGTCTGGCAAAGCAGGTTGTGAATTCAGGAAACCACACCTTGTGCCATTTCTATTTTTCACCCACATGTTCTGCCATGTAGCCACCCTGAAAACTACCTGTAGTTTCTAAATATGAATGTATGCCTCAGGTTGTCCTGGGGTGCTCTCATTCTACTGATTAAGCATATGTTCATGTAGCTGTGGATGATTATCAGGTAGAAGCTGCCACTGTTGCAATAGACCCTGTGGTGCCCTGTTGTAGCCCATCTGACTGAGTGGGAGCATATGCTTCAGCCCCATTTACTCCATGCTTGCCTCTGTTTCATGCCATTTCCCTGTGAGGGTATGTAACTTTCTTTCTGACAGGACATTTTCTGAATTGCTTAGTTCCCTTAAGGTGTCCCTTTTCTAGGACTAAAGACTGCTTCTGATGAACTGTCTTCAGGCCAAAGCTTAAGACCATCAGCAGAGCTTGGTCCAGCAGCCACTCCTCCCCTTCAGAATAGTTTTTGTGTGTTTAGTAAATCATCCCAGAACAAACCCTGAGGTCTCCTACACACCAGGACAACCAGAAATGAACATCAGTTAGCAAACAGTTCACCAATTTTTCTCCCCTCCTTTAGATGAAGACCCAGTGTTGCCTACAAGACCCCATGAGCTGAGGACTCGAATGTACACTCCTCCTGGCCCCCTGTCCAGTGCCCTTCGGGGAGCGTTGACTGACCGCTTCTCCGTCGCCCAGCACCACAATTTCCTGAAGGGCTACCAGCTGCATAACAACTACCTGGAGAATGAGCACTTCTGTCGATGGAAAGGTAATGGGGACCAAGATTTAATAAACATCATTTTCAGGTGGTTTTGGAATGGGGAATTCAGGAAAAAACCTTGTCAGGCTTGGCAGGGGAAAAAAAATCTCCTGAAAGATCATTTCTTCTCTGAATGGAGAGAAGAGACTAAGACTTCAGTGTTGCCAGGTATTTAAGACTGTTTTTAAATATAAACATGTGTTTATGTGCTTTAGCTGATATCTCTGTGGTCCAGACTGAGAAGGTAGACTTGTAGCTGACAGAACTGAATTTAAAGTAGGAAAGAGCAGAGTGAACATGGAAGAAAGCTTAATTTGGCAAGACTGTGCCAAAAGACTTCAGAAGCAACTGGAATATCCTGGAAAATATGACATAGGAGAGAAAACTGGAAAGGAATGGAGCTTTGTAGTCCGAAGAAGAGGGGACTGAGGGAGGGGGGCAGAAATCCAAATGTAAAAAGGTATGGGAATATTTTGTTCTCCAAATCAATGATGGATAAAAGATGAAACAGTGACTGGAATGAAGCAAGGCAGATTTAGGTTAATTATTAGAAGTTGTTTACTGGCAATAATGAGTATGACAAGTTACTGGAATACATTGCCTGCAATCTCAAAATAGAAGATTTTTCAGAACAAGGATTTAGGTGGTGTTTTGCGGTCCCTCCCATGTCTATTTGCAATCCAGTAGTGTGGCAATCAAATTAAACCAGGCCTCTGGAATGGTCAGTTCCACCTTGTATTTCTTTTTCCAGTCAGAATACCTACAGATCATTTCTTATTCCAAGAAAAAATTTCTTTCTAGACACTGTGTTAGACTCGCGTCCCAATGAGCTGATGCAAAATGCTGATCACCTGGGCATGATAGATGCTGGATTTTTCATCAATACCAGCAGTCCACCACTTTTAAGGCCACAGAGGGAAGTGGATGTCATCATATATTTAAGTTATACTACCGGATCACATACATCGGTGAGGACGATCTTGTTACCATGTGTTGTCTCTCCTTTTGTCTAGCCTGTGGTGCCTAAAACTGCTAGTTAATATTGTTGCTATTTCTTCCTGCCACTCCTGGAATCTCTCTTGCTGGTTTATGAACATGCTGAATTATTCAAGAGGACATCAGCACGGTCTCTTCCAGAATGATGGGAAGAGCCTCTTCTGCTTTATGCTGAATCAAACAGGTTTCCAGATCCCACACAGGAATATGCGTAAAGATGAGGACGCGATATTTCCTGACTTAAGTTAGAATACAAAAGGGGTTAAGTGGATAGTCAGAGGCAGATCATTTCTGACCTAACAAATAAGATGCTACTAGGAAAATTCAATGACAAGCATCTTCCTGCAGAAACTCCAGTTTCATAGAGATAAAGTTAATTAGCTGTCTACAAGGCCTTGCCCAAAAGAAGTTTGGGTCTTTACATCTCAGAAACTGAGGTTAGTTAGAAACTTGCTATTAAGCATCTTGGCCAGCTTAAGTGGAATTACTTTTTGTGAATGAGAACAGCTGTGATACTGTTAATAAGCCATACTATGCATGAGACATACGTGTAACGAAGTTTCATTTCAGACTCATACATTTTCTAGATTAATTTTATGAAGAAAGGCTGTTGCAATTTTAAGCACTTTAGTAGAAACTGTTTCCTGTTTGATAGCGTCCACTATTAGATGGTGCAGAGTACATAGTAGGACATAGTATTGTAGTAAACATTTCAGGGGAAAGGTACACTATAGCCTAGTACTTCAGACTTTCTCAGTAAAATATCAACCTCAATTAACACTGTGCCATACAGTCTGCACATGCAGAGACATAATTGCACATTCAAACTTAACTTTCTTCTCTCCTGGCTTCCAAGCACTTAATAATATACCTTAAACATTTTCTTGCTGTGGTTTTATTTTCTAATTAATTCTATACAATATATTAAACACAGGCTCTTTCATATACTATAACTACATGCTTTACCCTAAACTTCTGAAAATTGCTTCCATTTTTAAAAAAGCAGTTTTCTGGATGAATTCTCTAACTCTAAAATTGTGTTTACAGCTTATGATTAGCATTCTGGTTACTGTGTGTTGTAATTATGTGTAGAGTAACCCTTGATAAGAAGGAACCCACCCTATGGATCTGAGTCACTAAACCTCAATACTAGATAACAATTTGGGGGCTTTGAAACAACCAAGTTGAATTCCAATGCTGACCGTTTCTGTGATACTCCAGACTCTAGATAAGGCGTACAAATACTACTCAGAGCAGAAAATCCCATTCCCTAAAATTTCTTTGACTGATGAAGATAAGAAGAACCTGAAGGAGTGCTACCTCTTCCACGATTCAGATTTGCCAGGATGTCCGATTGTGATTTTTCTTCCCCTTGTGAATGATACCTTCCGAGAGTACAAGGCACCTGGTAAGTTACAAGTAGTGGCAAAGCATTAAACAAAAGACCCTTACCTGCTTCCCTGGCTCAGACAGACCCTTTTTCTCTGCTGCTGGCTATCTTTGCTGGCTGGGTTCATGGGGGAGTACTTTAGCTAATTAAACTTGTTTTCCCCACCCCCTGGCAAAACTATGTTCATTCATGTCATCCTTGTGACCCTTAGAGGACAGACACAGCCCTTGTCTTCTGGATGGTGTTTACCTTCATCTCTCTCCCATTCGTAACATAAAGTGTTGCTAGCTAATAGTAAAAGATTTTTCCTGGGAAAAGTACAGCATGCTCAGATTATTCTTCTCTTCCTATATTGTCTGTTTTCCAGGGATTTCATTCTACACTTGAGAAGGCATAGTGTCATGTATGAATGGTGGGGGAGCAAGAACCTGACTTTCAGGCTGAAGTCTGCAATGTCAAGATCAGTGTGTCTCCTTTTTGGTATAGCATCAGCCCAGGGGTCATTTTGCTCACTGTGCTGTGCTTGGGGCCTCTCATTCTTTTTCTGCCAGGCCACCTGCTTTGTATTCCTCTTCTTTACTGTCAGTTATTAGGATGCATTTGCTTTGCTCCTTGATAGCAGGGAGCTAAAGTCTAAATTCTGCTTTTGTGGAATTTGGGAGACAGAAGAAATGGAAAGGCAGAGATGGATCCTGGTGGCAAGTCCCCTGAGACTGCATTCAGGATTACAGGAACTTTAAGTTTCCGTATGTTTCTACTACTCCTTTCTCACTTAAATTCTATTCTGTTACTAGCAACTCCCTTCCCTAAGCCGGGGTTCGTAGAGGTCCCGATTTCTCAGGATAAGACCTGCAGTGCGCTGGCAGTGGCTATTGGAGTGCCCTTTCAGGCTGATACCATTGACCGATCCATGGCTTTAATGAGACGGGTGTTAATCAGTAAGCTGTAGATGACCATTACAACGCAATCCCTCACTTCTTCATCTGCCCTCATCACTTCAGGCACATGACATTCTCTTGACTAGAGGTGGAGATACATAATCTGCATTATTCATACATTTAAATTCTGTGAATTTTCTTCCAGAGAAAAGTCTCCCTCTTTGGGCTGCTGTGGACAGCTCGTCACTGATTGAATTAAACACCATCTCACAGCAGCAACTTCTCTTTCTCTCCAGGTGTCAAGCGCTGTTGCTCAGAGATGGAGGGAGGACAACTTGATTTGACCAGTCGCTTTTCCCCCTACTGCATGTTCTCGGTTAGGTATACCGATGAGAATTACCGCCGGCTGCTGAACCTCAGTGAATACAACATTCTGAACAACTCACAGATGATTATGCAGGCCTTGCAGATAGCGATGCAAAGGAGAAGGCAAAACATGTGCTAATCAACCCTCCAACTGCCCCTATCTTCTCAGAGGAGTTTTTCATACTCTAGGACACAGAAGAGACATAACTTTTTGAACACTGGCCATTCTGCACTACAGAAAGAAACTACCCCGGGTGGCTCAGTGGTTTGTTGTTGTTTTTTCTTCTCCATTCCCAAGAAGTGGCCTCTATAGGCAAAGACATTGCCTGGGACATTTTTGCATATGCTTTGTTCCCTAAATTAAGGTTGTCTGTAGAACACTCCTTACCTAAAATCCTTGTTAGATTTTTAAAATAGTGCTATTTTAAGCCTCTTATTATAATGTATGACATATAGGAAAATAATTTCTTACTACCACAGTGCTACAGTAATACAACCCAGCCAACATCCCTACAGGCCGTAAGAAGCGGGTATAAACTTCTGCTCCCCACAATTCTTCTTTGTGGAACACAAGGTGCATCCAACCCTGGAAAATGAAGAATATCTGAGACACAACTGGAAGCTGGCATTGGATCCCTGGATCAACTCTGTTTTGCAAGTGCCCTGAAGAGCAGCTGCAGAGGCTGGAAATGTAAGAGGGACAACTGTGTGCACACAGCCAACCCCATGAATTATGTCCACCTCCTGGGCTGTCTTGGGCTGTGAATGATTCATATGTAGATGGGAAGGAGCAACTTAGGAGGAAGTGGCATAAGATTTTTCACGTAAAGATTTTTTAAAGAGAAAGGTGTAATTTGGACACATGAAAATTTCCTGTGAACTTATGTCAGTTTTGATTGTTTTATGTTGAGACAGTACACAAAAAAGTTAACATTTTATTTTGAAGCTTTCAAAATAAAACACCCTGGATTTTTTTTTTCCCAGTTGAATTACTTCTCATATTAAACTTCCTTTCTTAAATTAAAAAGTTCTTGGAATGAAAATATTTTACTTCCACTACACAATGAAAACTTTGTTGTTCTACTCAATGCAATTTGTTTAAACAGTTTAGGTCATATGATCTTCAACAAAAATTCTGATTTGTTTAGTTCTGCCTGTTCAAATTATGCAGATAAGCAGGAGTGAGTTAGTAGTCTGCAACAACTAAGACCATCTTAAAACAATCTGAACAGACCCTCCATGGCATCTAGCACAAAACCACCAATAACATCTGTTGTGGGTTTGCATTTTAAACTTTCTTCATTTTCCCTTTTATGGAAAGTGTCTTTTCTGAACTGTTGAAAGTGCTGAGGGTGAGCTGTAAAAATTATAAATCCAGAACAAACTTCGCATTCCAGGAGCAAGTCAAATTGAAAGTATACTTTTTTATTAATAATTTTTTGTGTCCTAATGACAACTGGGAAAATTTTGAACAAAGAGTCTATTCAGTGAAAAAGATCTATCAACTAAATGTCATAATCTGGGGCTAAAATAAACCAGGGAAAACGCTTGGGTAAGTTGAAACATTTCATGTTAATATTTTACAAAAGTTCTTTGTTTTGAAACACAGCTTCTTTTTAATAGACCGCCTACCTCGTCAGCCCAGGGAACTCAACCTGAAAATAACAGGTTTCATTTACAGTCAAATAACATGTTTGGCTTGGCGCAAAATGACACTCTGAGGATTTTCATTTTGGCAAGAAGCAATGACAAATTATCTCTACAAATTTGTTCACAATTACTTTTGCCAACACTTTTGTCATTTATGATGTCAAACCAAACCTTTCTTTTTTGTGCAACTGTAGCCTGATGTTGCAAGCCTAAAGATCAAAACATAAATATTAACATTTGAAGCTCTTTAGGTTTTGAAAAAATATGCACTTTTCTGCTGGGTTTTTTTGTTTTATGGTAGCTTCACTAGTCATAATGGTGCTATGTGGTCTGCGTATAACCTGGGAATTGCCTCTGTTTGAACCTGAAATCCCTGGTGTGAAAAATCAAACACAGTTTTTGGCCATAAACCCGTTCCACCTCTAGCTCTGAAGAAATGTTATTTACATGCAAATATTTCGTGTATACAATGCTGGACAATAAAGGCTTGTTCACAAAATTAAAATTCTGCCTTGCTCCACATATTCAGGCATTTCAGTAATATGCTCCAGGTTCACAGTGTGTTCCTTGTTTCAGAAAAACAAAACTGTTGTTATCTCTGCAAAGAGCATAAGAGCATACCAAATACTTGCTGTGAGCTTTGTGGATAAAGGAATGTCTCAGAGACAGATTGCAGGGGTACAAAGCAAGCCATGGTCCCCCCTCCCTCAAGGGCTGTCTCTGATGTGGCTTGCAATTGTTATTCGTGAAAATGAGAGCTTTTTGGCCACTGGCACTGTGGGAGCAACAGTCTCAGAGCCCCAGTCCTGGTGGACAGTCTGGTTTATAGCTTAGCCCTCCAAGGAGATGTCGTAATAAAGCACTGCCTTTAACTATGACTGAAAGATGCCAATGTTGTCAAGGTTTTCTGTGACCTAATGAAAAATGCATTTCATCAAGCTACATCATTGTAGCTGGCACATGGAGGAAACATGTCATGTGTGTAGTCACAACTCTTCATGGTGTTGTGAAATAACATAGCCTATGGCAAAAATTTATTCTACCAAGTTGATCGTGATGACTGTTGGTATTATTTTGCATGGGAATGTGCAAAGGGGAACTGTGCTGGCTGGTAGCAACATTTAACCAGTAATCTCAAGAACGTTCAGGGAAGGGGTAGCTTTTTGGTCATAGGCAATATACAAGGAGAGCAGGGGAGCCAAGGGATTCCCCTCCCTCCAAGATTTTGACCTGTTATGACCTGATGAGGATACATGTCTTTGGCTGCCCTTTCTAACCCCGTTCCAGTGAGCTGGGAGCCATGCTGGTTTCAATGGCATAGGGGTCAGCTCAGTGCTCACAGGGGCAGGTGTGGCTGTCCTGCTGAGGTGGTGGCTTCACAGGTGTGCCAGGGATGGTGCAGAGGGCAGTGGGCAGTTGGTGCCGAGCTTTGCCTCTGGCTGGCATGGTTCATTGGGTCAGTCACGGGCACTTAAATGCAGCTAGATTACAGGCAGAGTCAGTCCGAGCTGGAAAGCGGAGCAGAAGTATTTACAGGGGGTGGAGCTAAGCTAAGGAAAGTCATTGCTTCAGGATTCTTCGTCTAAACAAAAATAATAGTAACAAGGCATAGGAAAGAAGAGACAAAAAATACAATGACTTGAGCAAAGACTCAAGCCTGCTGGACCAAGGCTGAGCAGATATAAACCACCATATGAGTGTGTCTACTCTGCACACCTAGACCTAAGATTGCAGGGACATGTGGTACAGAAAGCCTTAAAATGGCTTCTGCAAGAACCAGTTTAGTCTGAGAGCAATAGTGTTGTCCCTCTTTTTCTTTCATTAGCTGTTTCATCCTGTCTGCTTACTGCCACAGATAACCTAAATCAAATTAATGTACTGTTGATGCATCTTATTGCAGAGTATGTATTTCTGTAAGCTTTGAGGTCTTGCTAAGTGGATAGTTCAGTACTCAGATAAAAGGACATCCTTCTCTTACCATTAGTTATAAAGCTGCCATTGGCCAATATTTGGCAAAGTGACTCAAACAGCATACTTCCACCTACTGTACAGGCAAAGGTATTTTTTCCTACTTATTCGACCATAGGATTCAACTTCCTAGCGTAAGAAAATGGGAGGGGAATAACTCGGTTTAAGAAATCAGGCAGAGGTGGGGCTCTGAGTCAGTTTATAAATAGCTGCTCACCTGCATATAAGACATTTAAACTATCGGTGTCTGTGAAAGTTGGGAGATGTGAAATTGCATTGCCACAGATAACACTGGACGTGTATGTGACAGTGACCACAATGGAGCAAGATGGCGTTTTGTCTCAGGTAAGAAGGGTGCAGAGCAAGGCAAGGCATCTGGGATCTGAGCTGGTTATGCTGCACATAGTGCAAAGATGGTACTGCTTTCTTGAACTACCATTGGCTATAAATGTCTCTGCATGGGGTGAAGAAAGTCAGTGCTTCAGGAACTCATTATTGAAATTTAAAAAATGATAGCAAGCTGTAGGAAGGAATTGAAAACTACTTGGGGAGTAAGACTTTATTTAAAAAGGGAGCATTTTGTATATTTAGGGTTTTTTCTTTCTTTTAGAGATGTATGTAACCTTAGAATAAGTATTAAATAGCATGGAGATGTGCTTCAAGGTGAAAGATTATTGTCAGGGTGTGTTTACAGGAGACAGGTTTGCTGTTCCTTTAACAGCCAGGGACAGGATCTGCCTTCCCCCCTGTGTGTCATGCAAAGGGTGGACCTTCCTGGCTGCTATGCCTCTGCTCAGGCTTACTGGGGCAAGCCTGGTGCAGGCAGTGGCACTGAGCACAGCAGGAGACACCTGTACCTGCCGAGGCTCTGTGGCCAGCACTGACCAGGGGCCACCCTTTACTCCTGTCCTGCAGTTCTCAGTTCCCAATGAGGATTGCTTTTAAGAGACAGAATGGTTTTTCCAGGGGTAACGTTGGCCCTTCTTGTTGCAGGATCTGATCACTCCAACCACTTGGCTAGAAGGAATTATGCAGCTGGATCCTGACAGGGAACAGCGGACTCCTGTTACAAAGGTACTGCACAAGAGAATTTCAAAAGAAAACTGTAAAAGAGACTTTCGTGCTGGGTGGAGCTTGGGTGAGAACAGATAGGGTTCATCATCTGCCAAACAGTCTAATTACTTGCCATAACCCATCCAGCTTCCTCTGTGAAACACTGTCCCGCTTATCATTTTGATCACTTCACTTAGGCAGTCTTGCTTCACGTTAAAGTCCTACTGCTGTTTTTTATCCTTGGCACATGGGAAATGAACCCTGTTTTAACAAGACCAGTATCTTGAAAAGGATGGGTTTGAATAGGCTTTCTGCTGCATATATCTTGCTAAAGTACAAGGGCAAATTTACTGTCGGTGTAGATGTGAAATTGTGCCACTTACTCCCACAAAGAGTGGCACAATCTTGAAGTGGATTTTCAACACCTGATCTCCTGGATTAATCCTTCCTTTGGTCTTTACAAAAAACTAATACTTTTCCAGAAGACTTCAGACACGTTATAGGAAATTTAGGAAATGAGAGGATCAGATGTGCCAAAAAAGATTTTTTAACCTTGTTCTCTCTAGTTTGAGGCCATTTAGTAGTAGTTTGGATCTCTCCCTTGTTCTGTTTTGAGCTGAGTTAAGCTGCTGAAAAACAAGTGTTGTGCTTACACTTTAAGGCATAGCCAAACCTTTCTGTTGATTAGTTGAATACAATGCCCAAAGATGAGAAAATATTCCCTAAAATGCAGCTCTCTACACTGCAGGGATCACAGCAGGTTCAGAAGAACAAACCAGACCTCACAAATTTTTTAGGCAAAACTCACACAGCTGACGGGTTTTGGCCATTTGCTTTATACCTCTGTGACGTTTAAGCCAAAGCTAGCTGGTTATGACAGGGCACAACCACATGCCTGAGTACTTTGTTAATCTGCACTCCCTCCCTGGTGATTTGGGATGACCACAAACCACGAAGGTGGTTCCAGGGGACCCGATCCCTGAAACTCAGTTGAGCCCTTCCAGGAAAGAGCCTTCTCCAAAGCCAGCCACTGGCAGCACCAGTTACTGGCTCTGTAATTACCGAACACTTTCCACCTGTACCTGCCTCATTTCTGTGTCTTAGGAGTTGGGGTTTAGACATGAATAGAAGTGCCTTTGATAGGCTTATCCACAGCTACTCTTTGGACTCTTAGCAGTGGTTTGACATCCTTGATTTACACACGTGGTCACCTGCTGTGCAGCTGAACAGCACAAATGTCGTTGATGCCTTTTCCTAGAATAGGGTGCTTTGGTTACCTGGTGGCTAATGTTACCTGTTTCTTCATTAGCCTACTTGTTAACTGTCCCCAATCTCAACAACGTATATTCATTAGCCCTGGCTGCATGCATGAATACACTCAGGTTAAATATTATGAGAGACATCACACATGGACATACATTCCATTGAGCCTATGAATACTGATCACTTTTTACAGATGGTAAGCATGGCACATATAAAATTGTCTTGCTCAGACAGGCCAACTAGAGCAAAAGTCCCGCTCTCCTTTCCCATGGTACCTGTGTCACACATCCTTCTCTGTGGGACTAATGAGGTCAGTGTCATCTAATGCTACTTCAGGACTGGCAATGGTCTTTTTATAGTCCTTTTGCAGTGTAGGTGGAATGAGCAGGTGGTGTCACTACCAGTTTGTGGCCCTGTACTTGCACTAAATGCCTTTTGCATTTTAGAACTTTTTGAGCAAAATTTTCCTGCTGATTTATATTCCAACATCTTGTGTCTTTTCCCCCTTTCCGTGACTGGAGAAATTAAAGGTTAGGTTAAAATGGAGATCAATGGTATGTATTTCTTTATTTTATGGTAAAAGAAGGAGGGATATGGACTCATGTTTGGACTCTAACATGAGACCAGAACAGCAATATGAGCAGCTAAGAACTCAAGCATGAGGCCTTAATGTTGGAGACATGGGCTAGTATGAAAGAGGAAAGCCAAAGGGAACAAACAAGAGTTTCTCATCAGGTGTAGAACACTGTTTTCACTTCTTATGCAAAACAGTGCAAAGAAACTCTGGTCACGAAGAGTTTACATGGTTCAAAACTAGAGAAAAACTTCTCACAAGAAAAACTTAGAGGTGAGCTCAGCTCAGGGGGGGGCAGTTATGACCCTGTAAATGAAAAACACATGCATAGTGAGTAGCATGGTGAAAGGGCAAAGCAGCGATCTCTGACATTAAAAGCAGTGTAGGGATCAGAGGTCAACATTTAATTCTGGGGAGTACTGTACATTTAAAAGAGCAGGAATATGAGAAAATCATATTCCATAGCCCAGGAGACTGAACATGTGTAATGACTTCTTGGGAGGTGATTCCCACAATGATGGTTTTATCACTTGTAAAAAGCCTAAGGCAGCTTTTCATTTTCTATCTTGAAAATTTAACAAGTAAATCTTCTCTCAAGCTGAGTCTGAACTTCACCACTTTGTGCAGCTAGAAAGCAAATAAATGCTCTATAATAATACAAGTCCACATACCATGCTATAAAAGTAGAGAAGTCTTTCAGTCTAGTACTTGGTTTAGATATTAGTAGGAAAATAAATGTATTGGCCATTTCATAGTCACATTGCCCTGTTCTGTGCAATGGGAGCTCTATAAGGTCACAGCGGTACCTATTGCACATATTTCTCTGCATCCCCAAAGGGAGCAGGGAAAACTCTGCAGTCTGTTGAAAGTAAAAAATGTGGAAAGATATCCTGTGTTTTCCTCTGGAATATATTTATGTAACAAAGTCAACTAAGTTGTTCATGATTTAGGTATTTCTCTCTCTTGATCATATCTATTTTCTCAATATGCTATCTACCTTTAGCATTCCTTCCTGTCTTTTGAATGTTTTTTGGTTGTTTTGTTTTGTTTTGTTTTTTTTTTCCCTGCAGATAGAATCATCTGTGTGTTACTTACTGACTATAAGAGTCATAAGAGCAAGAAATATCCACCAGACAGATGTCTGTAAGTATCTGTAGTGCTCTGTACAGTCCTCTTAACCTTCATGGGGTACTAGCTAGTCCTGCTCAAAGCAAAAGTGCTTTCTAGAGTTCTTCCATGGATGGAGAAAGTCCTCTCATTGTCGTACTGGTTCCAGCAGTGAACACAGTGTGTTGCTCTTTGCATCAGTCCTGTTCTGTGCAATGGGAACTCTATAAGGTCACAGCTGTACCTATTGCCCATATTTCTCTGCATCCCCAAAGGGAGCAGGGAAAACTCTGCAGTCTGTTGAAAGTAAAAAATGTGGAAAGATATCCTGTGTTTTCCTCTGGAAAATATTTATGTAACAAAGGACACAAACTAGTTGGGATAATGGAGCAAATACTGAAAATGGAGTAACCTTATCTCAAATTCAGCTTGAACTCAAACCTTACTCAAACCTAAGTAATCCGAATTACCATACCCCAATTCCCTGTGTACCAGTTTTCATGATAAAACCCCATTAGATGTTTTGACATTTTCTAGGCTCACTTCTGATGGCCTGCAACTGAAATATAATAGAATATTATAGTTTTACTTATGCAGAAATCAAGAGACTTTTTTTTTTTTAATGTTTTGGGCTTTATTTAAATGAACTGTCTGGCTAAAATAGAAGCTATCACTTTGTTTCCTTAACCCTTGCAGATATAGGGTGCTGTGGTTGTCCTGAATTACTTTATCCTGGGTTAAATTGATTGCCCAGGACAAAAGGAGGAGAAAACCCTTTGGTTTTAATGCATTTGTTATGTCCCTAATCACATTCATTCAGAGAAGAATCATGTCCCTCTTCCTTTTTCTCCATTCATAATACTAAATTGTAATGTTTATGTTGGACAAATATGTTATCATGTTTCATGGTGTATCTCTTTGAAAGCAAAGCTTCATGTTGTTCAATTCATTCTTTCTTCTAGGGCAAATCCTTATTTTAGATGTGTTTGTGTTTTTTTAACATACAGTAAGCCAGACTGATTGCTATGTGAGCCTATGGCTGCCAACTGCTTCGACTGACAAATTTCAGACTAAAACCATCAAGAATTGCAAAGATCCAGTCTGGAATGAAACCTTCTACTTCAGGATCCAGAGTCAGGTCAAGGTACTGAGCTGGGACTTCCCTGTTAACCATGACCTAGGGAGCAACTGCCAGGTTTTATCCTTTTGAAAAGGGGACATAAGTAATTTTCTCAAGAGGCAAGGAATATGCAGAAAGGTATGAGAATAACATATATCCTTATGATGGTTTTCCATGCCATGAAAGACAAGTATCTCTCTCAGCCATGGGTAGAATGTGATCTTTGAGATGTCTGTGATTTCCTCTCATTCCTCCTCATAGGCAGATGCCAGATGGAGTTGATTTCCCCTCCACCTCCCTCCCTTCCTGCTCTTTTTCTTTACGTCCTCCCACTCCTCACAGCTGACTCTAAACAGCTGTCCCCAGGATCTCCTGCTTTGAATGAAACCTGACAAATTTCTAAAGTCTTTCCATTCTCTTCCCAGAATGTGCTGGAACTGGCACTCTATGATAAGGATGTGGTTACTCAAGATGACCACCTCTTCACGGTGTACTTCGATATAGCCAAACTTTCCCTGGGAGAGCAAGTCTTCATGCACTTCAAGTGTGATTCACAGGTGAGATCTGAAATAAGAAATGGAATAGGTCGGCATGAATGTGTTTGTCTGCTTTTCTGTCTAAAATGTTATTTGCAAAATCTTTCATTTTTTTCTTTCTTGTGTATGGACTGCCCAGCCACATAAAAGGGAGTTGGTTTTCACTCTGACATGGAAAAGCCTGTTCACATCTGGATCTGTAGACACACTGAAGGTTTTGGTGTTGGCCATAGAAGCTCACAGACTTCAGGCATCTCTGCAAAATTGTCACTTTGCTGAGCCTGCCCCCACTGAGGAGTGTGTCCACTCCAGTCCATGATTCTTTTTGTCATAACTTGTCACTTAACCTAATACTTAGGAAGTAATAACTTTGTGATCAGAACCAAGTGTTGAACCAGACTAGTTGCTAATTATGAACTGTGGCATGGGTGTTTAAAAAAGGTGTCTAAGTCATGCCACTCAACTTGGCAACAAGAAATATTCCTATTTTGAATGTCCACATTCAAAATATGAATGGCTCTGAAAGGCTCTGAAAGTCGTACATCCCACCTCCCAGTATGTTCTGTCCATCCCTCTCCTTTTCCAGTTCCCTCTCAGTCTCTTGTGCATCTATCATGCACAATTCAGCTGATTATCTACATACACCCAAACTCCGCTCTGCAATTCATTATCTTTAAATGCCTTATTTGACTATTTCTTTCTCTGCAAAATACCAGAGGATCAGTGTGTGGACTTCTACTAGCCCTTGGTAAAATAGAAACATCTGGCTAGTTGTAACCCAGCTCATTACTGTCTGGGTGGTTATAGGTGCCATATCCAAGCCTTTCATTACTGCATTTGCAAAGCTACAGTAGTTAGAGTTCATATTCTTCAGGCCTTTGTAATTTTTTTTGGTCTTATATTAATAACTTTTTGATGTCATTAATGCAATAGGTAATTTGAGCAACTAAGTAACCTACAGCGTGATCTCACTTCTCTGTTCATCATCCCTTCTGTCTCCACCTTTGTTTTCCTCTCTCCTGTGCTTTCTTCCTCCTAGGGATTACAGTCTTCTCCACCACCCTACAGACCAGGCCTTAATGTCAGATTTACCTCTGCCCCAATGCCCTCAACACATTGCCAAAGTGGTTGCTTTGCATGCCACCGTTTCCCCTCCTTACATCAGAAGGCTTTGGCTGCTCCCCTCAGCAGACCTTCTTTCTCTTTGCTGACAGACTCGGTATGAGACAGCATCTCCGCCTGGGTCTGTCCCTTGTGTCCCAGCAGAAGCAGGCAAGCCAACTACTTTCTTTGTTAAAAACTGCTATTACAGCCATCCAGAAACTTGCTATCAATAAAGAATCTTGAGGCTCAAGACTCGCTGATGTGAGGTGGTGGGTGCCTCTATTTTAAATGCTCTGCCAGTCACAAATAGTGCATGTGTACCTATATTGTGAGACTGAGAACTTGCATTATGAGAACTGCCAGTAGACAGTGCCAAAACTGTTTTCCTTTTTTTATTTTCCAGAGACAAGAGGAGCTAGAGGTGGGATTTGCATTGGATAATATGTGAGTAAACATGAAATGCAACATAATCTGCAGCAAAAAGAAACAGCAATTCAGAGGCATGAAATGATCTAGCTTAATTGTCCAGAGTGCATCATTCCTTGATGATGCTGATGATGAACATGGTTTCCCAAGGAATCTGTGCTATGAGCTGGGTGATGAATTGGTGCATGCCAGGATGACCTCCCATGAACTTCAGGCAGACAGGGACAACACTGTCAAACCTTTTCTTTGCCTAACGTAATAAATACTATTTAAGACCAGAATACTACTGTTTTGTCACGTGTTCATCTTTGAGATCAGCAGGGGAGTTCACCTCCCTTCAAAGCACGACATGGAATAATGCACTAGATTTCCAGTCTAGAGCCCTTTCTGTTCCACTCTCCAACAGACTGCAATTTTTAAAAAACTGGATTCCATTAAATCATCTGCAGCCACGTCTTGGGACTCAGCATAAAATCACTGCACTGTTTGGCCCCGCAGTACCTTTGTTTTTTGCTGACCTCCAGGACTGGATGAGCCGGTAGGATGACGAATGTGCCTTGACAGAGTAGCATGAGGAAACTTGTACCACGAGTCTCCTGGGACTTTTCTTTCAAATCCAATACGCAACTAAAAATAAGCAAGAGGAAAATCAGGAGAAGGGTGTGGCTCATGAATTATACTGTAATTATACCGAGTTATTAAAAATGTATTTTTCTTTCTATTTCCTAGTTCAGGCCCTCCTGAAACCATCATTACTAATGGAGTACTAGTGGTGAGTGTTATGCTTTGTCACCTTTCTTGTCCTGTTGCCACACTTGTTTTACTTGACTCACAGTCATCAGGCCAACATGCCCTTTGACTGAGCAAAGACAGCACTGAAACACCACGATTTCCCACTTCGTCATCTGCCTCACAACACATCCTTGTGGATGGCACCTGTGGAGACGCTGTTGCTGGAGCAGCAGGGAGATCCCCCATGCTAGCATTCCTCTGGTGTCGCAAAGGCAACACATGGAAGTGGCTTAGGTCTGAGACACTGATGCAGCAGTGAAGTCTCCCTTGGACATCACTGCTTCTGAATTCCCGTCCTGCCAAAGTGACGAGGTTTGTCCTGTCCCAAGCATACATCATTTCCTGCATTCATAACCACGCTTTTTACACAGAGACGTTCTGACCATGACATATGCTCATTTATTAGTTTTGTTTCCTCATTATTTTTGTTTAAATCAGTCCTCTGCATCTCTGTCAGGATCCTGGGAGTGCTGTTTTTCACTTTGCCCTCACCTTCTCCTTTCTTCAAGCCCTGTTCATCCATGCTGCATCCCCAGCCTTGCCCTGCCTGCATCCAGTTTCTCAGAGTCCCCTCCTGTTCCAGCCAGCATCTGAAATTGAGGTTGTGGTTGAGAGAAAATGTTTTCCTCAGGACAAAGTGCACTGCCTGTATAGCATTTGTATCATCATCAGTGGGAGCTTAGACTGAATCTCAGACTGGGAAAATTCCCTACCATGAGGTATTTTATTGTTTGTGTCTCTTAACAGTCTCGCAAAATCTGCTGCTTGGAAGTTCAGGTGGTTGAGAAGAAGAAGAAGAAAAAGCAGAAGAAATCTTTATCAAGTGAGGTTATTTCTCCATCAGCTATTTTTAAATCAAGATGTGTTAATATTGTGAAGGCAATTAGCTTAATGTAAGACTGGAAAAAAAAACCAACCAAACAACAAACCCAAAACATGAGAACAGCCTTGTGGTAGACTCTGTAAGAACCTTTGTTTCCAATTTTGATGAGAAAACTACTCTGTGTCTGCTTTTGTGTTGGTTCCTTAGAGAAAGAATTCTCCTTTAAAGTGCAAGGCTCTTACGAGGGCACCCAAGACCTTATGCTGGGATCTGATCTGGTCTTCGGCTTCTCTGCTCCTGCCAAATTCCACTATGCAAGATACAAGCAGCCAACACTGGATGTTACACTACCAGGGAAGAAACGACAGCCCTCCTTTGTATGTTATAATAGGACTTTATAAAACACAATAATGGCATGTAAAGTAACATGCACCATAAATAGTAACATAAATTTGCATGGTGGAAAAACAGTAACATTTCTTACAATATAAACTTGGATATATTTGTATTTTTTCAGTGTTCCCATGTGTATGATACAGGCTCCCCAAACATGGAACTTCATTCCCTTCCAAGTGGAAAAAACATGATCTTAGCAGAGGTGAGTGCCTCCTCTTTTGTGGAGAGGTTGAGAAGCCTGGGTGTGGAAGTCTGCATCCTCCTGATGATTACCAGGGTACCTTCTGATGATGAAAGCCTGCAGGCAAAAATGCCACAGTCTAACAGTGGTAGGTCTTTAGGTGATAAGGCTAGGTTGTGCCTTGTTCTGTTTGAAGGGGTGTGGGATCTTCCTAACTCAATCCTGATCTTACTTCATGCTAAATTTTGAGGCTTTGCTTTTCTCCTTCTCACGCACCAGTGGGTCACCTGAACTAACTGAGGTAGCACCAGTCTCGTGCTGATGCTGACCATGCTTTGAAAAGCACTTTTAGATTCATGGCTAAAAAATCCCATATAGAATGAAAGGGTCATGGCTGTTGTGGTGTACAAGCCACAGAAAGGGAAGAGCAAATGCTGCTCTGTAGAATAGTAATGTGGCTGCAGCCTGGCTGCCTGCCTCCGAGAGGTAACGTTGGTAGAGGTGGGTAAGGTATACATTGTCATTACTTTCCTCTGTAAACAGCAGTTGCCCTCAGACGTTACATTCACTAGAAAACATTAGGAATTACTGAACCACTTACCTGACAATAAACCACTGCAGTCAATTCACACACTCTGCTGGATTATTCAGAGCTCCCGATTTGTACCTGCATTGCTAGGATGGCACAAGCTAAAATTCCTCCTGGGGCTGCAGGGGAGGGGTGCTAAAGCAGGTTGTCACACTTACACTCCTTCCATTCTTGCTTTTCAGGATAAAGGATTTGATTTACATGCGAAGGCAGAAGACTGGTAAGAGACTTGGCCACTCTTGGAGACTAACTAGTCCTTAGATGAACTTGTCTCACCCTTGGCGCTTTACCAGGGAAGGGGCACTCACAGTAGGACAGTAGGTTGTGTGATCAAGTGATGTGGAATTCACATGAGCTGAAAGCAAACTATATGTGCAAAATTAACAATATGTGTAGATAATCCATACTGATGGATGTGTTATGCTCAGCACAGTTTTTAACATCTTTTTAACACTGTGTAAGAGTGCAGCTGATCACCTGGTGCTGTTGATCATGAAGTAGGTAAACTTTGCTGCCAAATTCAAGACAAACATGAGAAATTTTTACTATAGCTCTCGGTGCAGGCTTAAGTATGAGAGAATCCAGACAGCAGATTTCTCAGAAATTATCTGCAGGAATGTCTTTCCTTAGGTTTTATTTTGATAACTGCTTAGGAATTTAGTGGTCATTTTTTCTGTCATTCTTTCATGCAGCATTGTATATCTGCTTGGGAGTGTAGGAATGGCTCCTCCTGTAAATGTGGTAGTGTTTCCTTATATTTGAAACTCAGCCTGTCTACCAATAATAAAGTGGAATATTCTTTTTTCCTGATCTCTGCTCCAGCCCAGACCACCTTGATGTGCGTTTAGGGTTTGACCTCTGTGTGCAGGAGCAAGACTTTCTACGCAAAAGGCAGAATTATGTTGCTCCTGCTCTGAAGAAGGTCCTGCAGCTGGAACACGATCTGCTGGACCATGAGGTCTGTAGATTCAGCTTAGCAATGGGGGAATAACAGCATAATATGACCTCTTTTTCTTCCCAGTTAATTTTTTTTTCTGGTCCTTCCTCATCTTTAAACTTAAGTACACTTCTAATACTGCCCCATACCTCTAATCTCACCCTGCTGTTTGTGTCTTTTGCAACTGCTATCCTGAGTTTAACTCTTCTCCTGCTACACCATTATTGTCAGCCAACTAGATATTCCTTATATAGAAATGGCTTCTTCCACAGTCTTTACCCTATGATTGTTATCTTTGTTGATAATCCTTCCTCCTCTCTTTGACCTGGAAGGTTTCTGTTTAATTCCTGCCTTTACAACTGTTTTTTTCTCTCTTACGCATTTTCATTTGTTTTTTACCAAACATCTGTGTTGAACACGTTGGAGACAATTGTCAGTTATCTAAGCAAAAATTGTCATTACTTTTACTCCTCTTCTTCTTTATGAAATCAGTGGTAGCTTATGTTTCAGCAGGAATAATTTGGAAAGAAGTCTGTGCCTGGGCATGTGTGGTGGTGTCAGTAGGAAGTCTCTGCCACAGTCAGCTGCAGCCCGCTGCTCGACACCAGCCCTTTCTGTTTGTGTGTTGCACAGACCCCAGTGGTGGCCATCATGACTACGGGAGGAGGGATGAGATCTTTGACCGCACTGTATGGCAGTCTGCGGGGGCTCAAGAAACTCAATATCTTGGACTGTGCCACATACCTGACTGGCTTATCTGGTACTACATGGTAAGTAGGACTGGGCAGCTCTTGGCTGGAGTCTCCCTGATGACACCGATGCACTGAAGCAGGCTGGGGCTGACATGCAGTAGTCTAACTATGATACCTTCTCAGTAGTCCAGTTTTTTTGATCTTCTTCCAAAATTGGCAGATTAAAGTCTTTACATGGGGGCAAGTCACATAATTTGCAACAGCATGAAAACAAGTGTTATTCTAAGAACATCTTATGGAGAATTTCTCAAGCCATTTTGACAGGGATAATGACTATGACTTCTAAGGGAACATGTTAGTTTCTTAGGGAGCTGAAGACAGGAAACCTTTACTTAATTTCAAATCAAGAACTTAAAATAGAAACACAAAATGTAGCCATTGCCTATTTCAAACCTTGGTGTGGTTTTTTTCTCTCTTCAATATATATTTCTTCTTCCTAGGACCATGTCAAACTTGTACAGAGATGCTGACTGGTCACAAAAGGATCTCGACAAGCAAATCAATGAGGCTCGAAAACATATGACAAAGTGCAAAATAAATTCCCTTTCCTTGGAGTATTTAAAGTATTACAAAAAGCAGCTGTGTCAACGGAAGACAGAGGGCCGCAAAACATCTTTTATAGATCTCTGGGGGCTTGTCCTGGAATCTTTGTTGCATGATGGGGTACAGTATGTCATAAAGCAGCATTTACAGTGACTTACAATTTTCTGAAAATTAATTTCTGGAGAAGATATTTTCCTGTTTGTTCTGAGAGAAGTAATTTGTTATGAGACTGTGTATGCAAATGTACAGCTGTTTCCAAAGTATTTGGTAGCAGTCTTTTAGATATCCAACCATGGTGGAAATCAGCATTCTTGTTTGTTAGATTTTGGATATGTTCTTCTGAGAAAACTCCAAGATAAATGTTTTGAAAAAATATTATATTTTAAGATTTTTTTGCTTATTCTGCAAGTATTTCACTTAGAAATAGCAAAATTACAGACATTATCTTAATGCCTCTGAGAGGTATTTACTAGTGGACCTGCAGACTTTTGAAATATGTTGTACATAAACATGTTAAGCTGACTTATACCAAAAGCATTGTTTTCTGCTCTTCATCGTTTTCTTCCATTTTCATCCTAATGGGTCATCAAATAATCTGGCATCAGATTGGATGCCTGCAGATATTTCAGTAACAGATCACTTACAGGGATTTTGAAAAATATGGAATATTCAGAATTTAAGCCCAGCACGCATTATACATTAGTGGCAGAAATTTTTCTGCTCTACAAGCTTAGATGCAGGGAAACCGTTCCTGTGCTAATTTTCGTCTGTGTAACCGTATTTCTGGAATCACAGAAAGACAACCATAGACTCTCTGATCAGCAACGGGCCATTGATCGTGGTCAGAACCCATTGCCTATCTATACTGCAGTCAATGTCAAGAACAACTATAGCACTCTGGATTTCAAAGGTAATTATGACACTTCTGAGGGTTATTTGTCTTTATATTTAAGCTGGTAAATCCTGGGACAGTCTTTTTAGATGCTCTAAAAAACCCCCTCTCATTTAAAGATCAGAACCTCAGCAGATGTGTATTTGAATAATGTCCTTGTGGCCAGGGAAAGGTTTGACTGTCAATGCAACAGACTCAAAAATATTTCAAAGACTTTTCACGTTCATGAGTTTTCATTTTGTACCATGCTTCTAACTCATTGTTATTGGTCTGAAACACTAGACTTAACTGCAGAAACTATTTTGATTTTCAACTCCTTTCATTCCCATGATAGCAACATCATTTTTATCTACAGTTAAGTGGCTGTAGTAAAACATTGTTCTCTTTTTTGTGTTCCTTTTCACAGAATGGGTGGAGTTCACCCCTTATGAGGTGGGATTGCAGAAATATGGAGCTTTTGTTCGTGCTGAGGATTTTGGCAGTGAGTTTTTCATGGGTCGGTTGATGAAGAAGGTCCCTGAATCCCGGATCTGCTTCTTAGAAGGTAAGCTCTTAGAAACATCTGAATGATTTTATTTTTTTAAAATTGTGAGCTATATAGACTAAGCACTAATAAAGCACTAGTGCATGACTGACAGGGCAGTTTCACCAGAGAGGATAAATATCTCATTGCTAAATTAATTCTTACTATAATGGATTCAGTTTACTGTAAAAAAGAAAATTCAAAGTGACAGACACACAGTTAGTTTCATTTTTAAAACTAATTTTGAATAGAAATATAGTATTGCTTCCAGTCCAACAATAAAATTCAGGTCCCTGGGAGTCCGCGGTTCTGCTCATGTGACTCCAGAGGGGTGAACTTCAGAGCCTCTTGCCTGTCTCGTGGGTAGTCAGTAATTTGTGTGCTTCCTATAGACAGTTAATGTGAGCCTTCATGCTGATTCCTCACTGCATCGAGGTGTGTTTGAGCATGCTAGGTCCCCCTTGCTCCAGACAGTCTACTTTGGCCACACATCATTGGCTCCAGTTTCCACATTGCCTGGACAAGCCTGGGTGGAAAACAGCATAGTCATATCCAGAAAAATTTTTGCTACTGACTGAAGTGAAGCATGGATATGTGTTCTCCAGACAAAGAGGCAAGCTGTCAACTTGTGACTAGTTCGAGGTGCAAACTTCTCTTCGACTGGCCACTTCACTTAGAGTGAGGGAGACACTGTACTGTTTTAGCCTAAGCCTATGCTGGATGTTCATACATTTGCACTTCCTGAACAAAAAAACACTGAGAACTTGTGCCCTATGGGATAACCAAAGAAATTGTTTCTCAAGCTCAAAAATGTATAGTCAAAACTGATCTCTCCATGTGTTAACAGGCTTATTCTCAAAAAGGGAAGCCTACAAAAGCAGAAGTTGTAAGATCATGTTGTAGTTAGACCTTTATCAATATAATTCCCCATCAAATCTCTCAGATTGCAAACGTTCCTTCTTTCTTTTTATACAAGCCTTGTGATACTTGGGTTTTTTCCGAAAACTCAAGTTCCTTAAATCATATTAATTCACAAAAATTACACCACTTGTTAAAATACATATCCAGCCCTAAGTACTATAAGACAAAAACTGAAGACCAAAATAAGGTTTAAAAGCCATCAGCCAAATAAAAATGACATATCATCCATTTAAAACAAACTAAGAAAAAGCATGAACCTTGCAGATTTCATCTCATGATAAGAGTTTTGCGATTCATGATGTGTGAATATTTGAGTTAGAAAGCTCTTTCCTTTTACAGGCATGTGGAGTAGTTTATTCTCACTGAATGTGTTATACATCTGGAATTTGTCCCATTCCTCAGAAGATTTCTGGCACAGGTGGACCCGTGACAAAATTGACAATATAGGTAAATATCATATTTTAATCATCTTTCTTACTGTGTATTTATTGTTAGATAGGGTTAATGTTAGATAAACATCACACCCATCTGGTATGTGACATGTGCACAGTACATCTGGCATTTTTTGGAGTCTTTCTTCAAAGGCTACATTGCCTTTCTGAAAGGCATTGGATTCAAAATCACATACTGCAGAGCATAATTGGATAATTTAAAAATCTTCAGTCCTGTGATCTATATGCTCACTAAGGGCTCAACACTGATGTTGGTAGATGAGTAAAATGTTCAGGAATAATAAGACTGATCTGTAAATTATTAATAAAGCAAAATATTTTGACTACATTAAGTAGTAGCTACTGAAACGCAAATAAATACGACAGTTATCCTTTTCCAAAGCCTGCATTCAGTCTGTTCCACAAATGTGTGTATGCCTGGTGCAGATTTTTATTGCTGCCTGATACAGGGTCTTGTGTTTTATCCAAGTCTGGACTGTGTAAGGAAATGGTATTTTGCTGGAAGACTAGCATTTTGTTTTCTTTTTCATTTGGCCACTTGTGCTCATCGAGCCTCTTCATCCTAGGCCTTTTAAATAAAGAAAATGCTGATTTTTGTTACTTACCTTGACATCTTGGGGGATTGCCTTGCTCTAGGCAGGTAGAATTTAACAGTCTTTTCCTGTGCAGAGGAGGAACCCCTCCTACCGTTGAAGCTGCATGAGCTGAGGACTCGCCTGTTCACCCCCCCCGGCCCCCTTGGCAGCGCTCTGCGCAGTGCTCTCACCGACCGCTTCTGCGTTGCCCAGGAGCACAACTTCCTAAAGGGTTTCCAGGTGCATAATGACTACCTGGAGAACAAGCACTTCTGCAGATGGAAAGGTAACAGAAGACCTGTCTGCCTGAGGAGAGAATAAACAATCAGAAAAAAACAAAAACCCAGATTTGATATTAAACCCATTCTCCAAGGTTAGAGGCCAGAGGTTTGGGCAGAATCACTATTAGATCAACCAGTTGTGGCACACCAGGATGTAGCATGGCATGGTGTTATCTCCATGCCAATGGTTTGCTGGTGGCACACACCTCCTGAGGCAGGGGCACCAGGTCCTGATGGTGGTTCTCCCTTTCTCTGTTTGAACTCGGTGGGGAGGCATGAGAAACCCCTTTCATGAATGTTGCCACTGCAGGTCCAAAACTGCATGTGGCTGGAGTTGGGAGAGCAGAAAAGGGTTATCGCGAATCTCCCTTCCACAAAGACATTAACCAGTTAGGGCTCTGTGGTCATTGTGTAAGAGCGGAAAACAGGCTAATCAGTTTTGCACTGTTGCAATTACAGCAGGAAAAATCTTTCCTTTTAGATACTGTGTTAGACACATTTCCCAACCAGCTGACACAATCAGAGGAATTCCTGACTCTGATAGATACGGGATTTTTCATCAATACAAGCATCATGCCACTTTTAAAACCAGAGAGAAAGGTGGATGTCATCCTGCATTTAAATTACAGTGCAGGATCCCAGATACAGGTGAGAGAAATTGAAGCAGTCTCTACTTCTTCTTCAACAACTGTATACCTGGAAGTTTTTAACACTTAGGTGCTTTCTACATTGCTCCTACTAAAAGTCTTAACCACTAGCATTTTTAGCTTAATGCTGCAGTGTGATACTTCATTTATAGGCTGTACCTATTCCCATTTGTTTTTCTTGTACGATACAACTGTTTTGTGCTAAGAACTTGAGGAAAACAAAAACCTTCTCTCAAATGATGCAGTGCTTTCCAACAGGGATTTCAGTGCTTTCACACAGATAGCTTGGAAAATGTCCCGTTTGTTACTGGACTCGAAATCCTGAGCACTGAAATCCTCTTTAAGTCTTAGTAGTTCTGTTCATTGTTCTTAGTGTTCTGTTCATTGATCCAGGCTCTGGACCAGACCTGCAAGTACTGCTCAGAGCAGGGAATCCTTTTTCCCAGGGTGGACTTGAGTGAAGAAGACAGGAAAAACCTGAAGGAGTGTTACCTCTTTGATGGTGCTGAGACTCCAGGAGCGCCAGTACTGCTATTTTTCCCACTAATTAATGATACCTTCCAAAAATACAAAGCACCAGGTAAGTAATCAAACATGTTAAAAAAGGATGACATCACAGAGAGCCTATTAAAGGAGGTATATTTAATACTCCAACTCTTGAACTTCAATGTTGGCTCATTTTAATACATCAGACCTCTCTGTTGTTTAATGTTACTTTTTTTACTATGTCAGGTTTGATGCCGTGGCTGTGCTGTTTCAATCCTTAAACTAGTTAGTTTGCAGGTGACTTTGATGTATCTACGTAAGCTCAGACTGCAGAGTAGACCCATGTAAGAGGAATTATCATCATTTTTCTCCCCTCATGATGTGAAGCAGCTGATATCCACCTGAGCCAGGCACTGAGCTGTTAGTTTGAAAAATAATTATTTGTTTTAATTTTTTTTTTAAACTCACAAGAGTAATTTAGATTATGAATTCTCTCTGTGGAGAGACATCTCCTTTCCCTGTTATGTTGTTTGCTTGCTTATGACCAGAGTAACTCCCATCTATCAGCAGTGATTTGTCACCCCTTCCTCCTAGGTCAGAAGCGCTTAGAGTCAGAGATGGAAGATGGTGAAGTTGATCTCTATGGTTGCTGTTCCCCTTATTCAACATATTCAATTCAATACACTGAGAAGGTGTATGACCGTCTGGTTCAGCTGGGTGAATACAACATCCTAAATAACAAAGACCTCATTATGCAGGCCTTGCACAAAGCTGTGGCAAGGAAAAGGCAGAAAAAGAAATAATGATAGACAAGGGAGGATGCTTTTGTGTCCCTTAACCTGCCAAGAGACTGAAGCTCTTTTAAGATCAGCCAGCAGACTTCAAAGTATTCCTGCTCAACCCCACTAAATGGCAATCTCAGATGAACGAAGAAGAGACTGAAGAGAAACTTTTTTTTCTCCAAAGAATTTCACTGCAGCAATTCATTACAGTTCAGCTACAACAGTGGATTACAAGTCATTGTATGGTACAGAGGATGAGCAGCCACAAAGAAGGTGCTAAGATGAGCATGGTGCTAGTTGCCTTGAGAAAGAGTATGAAATATTTAAGTCTAACATGTTCAGGATAGACCACATTAAAAGCATATTTTATTAACTCAGCTTGTGTTTTGTGTTTGTGAGGTGGTGGTGAGGCAAGCAGCAGCCGGTGGGCTGGGTTTGTGACTGGACCATGGCACATTGTAGGCAAGTGTTTAAAGAAAGAAAGGCACACGTCATATGGCATCCTGTGGGCACATATCACCTCCAAGGGAGGCTTTGGTCAGAGGCAGAGGAGGCACAGGTCATGGGTACCAGATCAACTGAGAAGGCACAAGAGTGTTGATAAAGTGCTCCACTGCTTGACCACAAAGCTCCTCTGTGCACTTCCTCACTGGTTCCTGGCTACCCAACCCCCTTCCCACCCCTGGTGTGAGCAGTAGTAGTGTAGTAGCTAGAAATACAAGCCAGACAGAATAACACTCTGCTGGCTTTAAACCCCCGCAAAACAAGAGCAAGGATGTGCAGGCCCTTGAATTTATTAGCTCCACCTGACCTTGCTGTTGGTCTTGCATGAGGTCGGCACCTGCAGAATTAAAAGGCATGGACAATGGGGGAGAAAGGACTTTACATGGTCTTGGTGCAAGAAGGAAGATTTTGTGGTTTGCAGTAGGGCATCTAAAGAGGATATCCTGCTCCAGGAATGTTATTTTTCCCCTCTTGATATAGCAAAAAAATTGTTTCAATTAGAGTGTTTATGTGAGCCTTGTGCCAGCTGTGAAGACAAGAAAGTGCTGACCTATAGAGATCCTTGGAATCTCTGGGAAGCTTTGCTATAGCAAATACATCCTTCTGCATGGCAAGATGTTGCAGGAGGATCTGTGCCTCCTGAGCTATAATTTCTCTTGGACTGGCTCTGCACCAAATCCAGCACAGACATGCACATACCTGGCATAATTTCCCCATTTGGGCCAAATGTGCCATGATGAGAGGTGGTCCAACCTAGGCTTCTGTCACTGTTCCCAGGAGGGAGGAGACAGAGGGGCACTTTGCTTGAACCCACAGTGAAGATCCTCCAGCTCCTCTTGCATGTGTCTCACTGCCTGATTTTTTCCCTAGGGTTAAGATGCTTTACTTGTCATTGGAAAAAAAAAAGCAGTAGAGAAATAGCCTCTAGAGAGAATATAAAAGAGAATAGAGTACACAAGGGTATTTCTTTCCAAACACACAAATAGATTATTTTGATTAAGTTCATTGCAGGTAACCCATGCTCTAGGTTGAATTAATAACACAAAACACAGTAATACTTTGTGAACCAATTGAGTTATTTCAGGTTTCTCCCAGAGCATTCACTTCTTAGTTACTAATAGACAGTTGAAATACCCTAATTCTTCATAGGTATCTATGTTATTAACCAAAGTAATATTGAAAGCAATAATAAAAATAGGACCATCCTATTTTTACAGGATGAGACTATCTCAAAAATATCTCAAAAATAACACCTACTCAACATATGCATGCATTTCTTTTTTTTTAATGCTGTAGTACTTTTAGAAGGTTAGGTTGGAAGATGAAGTTTAGGTTGTGTTGAGTTTCTCAGTGTATGTAATATTACAGCATCTACAGTTTGTAGCCTACTAAAACCACCTGTGGTTACATTTCAATGTTAAAATTATTTGGACTGCAGAAGGAATAGAATAGAATAGAATAGAATAGAATAGAATAGAATAGAATAGAATAGAATAGAATAGAATAGAATAGAACATTTCAGTTGTAAGGGACCTACAATGATCATCTAGTCCAACTGCCTGACCACTTCAGGGCTGACCAAGTTAAAGCACGGTATTAACAGCATTGTCCAAATGCCTCTTAAATACTGACAGGCTTGAGGCATCGACCACCTCTCTAGAAAGCCTGTTCCAGTGTTTGGCCACCATCTCGGTAAAGAAATGCTTCCTAATGTCCAGTCCAAACCTTTGAACCATTCCCGTGTGTCCTACCACTGGATCCCAGGGAGAAGAGCTCAGCACCTCCCCCTCCACTTTCCGTCCTCAGGAGACTGTAGAGAGCCATGAGGTCGCCCCTCAGCCTCCTTTTCTCCCAGCTAGACAAGCCCAAAGTCCTTAGCCACTCCTCATAGGACATTCCTTCCAGCCCTTTCGCCAGCTTTGTTGCCCTCCTCTGGAGCCATTTGAGGCCCTTCACATCCTTCTTGAACTGTGGGGCCCAGCACTGCACACAGCGCTCCAGGGGAGGCCGCACCGCCGCTGAATCCAGCAGGATAATCCCTGCTGGGGACCGGCTGGTTCTACTTACTGTGTGTGATGCACCCCAGGGTGCGGGTTGTCCTCGTGGCTGCCAGGGCACACGGCTGCCTCCCAGTGAGCCTGCTGCCCACCAGCACCCCCAGACCCCTTCTGCAGGGCTGCTCTCCAGCCACTCCTCTCCCAGTTTATATTTGTGCCTGGTGTACAGGAATCCAGACTGGGTTTGTACAGTGAGGTTTTGGTAGCAAGGTGAGGCATTGCCGGGGTGGCCTCTGTGGCTTCCAGCCACATTTCAAGGCTCAGTGCAGGATTTTATCTCTACTTTCCTAATGAGTAGATAAAGGTACCCACAGTGTGTTTGGCTGAGTCATGTCACTCTGAAGCTTTAAATAGCATCATCAGAGCCTGGTAGAGGGAGCAGGACACAGTGTTTCTGTAATGACAAGCCAGACAAGGACAAAAGTGCTCTATGCAGCTCCCTATTTTAAAATACAGGGGAGGAGGAGTGTCAGTGGATGGGAGAGGTGTCTGTGGAATGCCTGCCTTGTTCCTGTAAGGGAGCTCTCTGGATATAGTCATGCTTTTATTTCTGTACTGCTGAAAAGTTATAGCTTTAATAGTATAGTTTGTCCAGGGTAGATTCTCAGAAGATATTTCTTGTGGATTATGGACAGGTTCTGGCTCTCAGTTCTTCTTCACTTTGCATTTATCCTTCCAGAACAAAACTTTTAGAGTTGGTCTTCTTGTAGTCAGCCTGGACTGATTTTCTCATGACCAGCTCACTTTCTTTGCACAGTTAGCGTGAACATCTCAAGGGATGGTTCTTACAGCTACAAACAGGTCAGATGTCATTTCCTTACAGTATCACTAGTGTTTCCAACTTCAGCTGTTCACACACTAGTGGGGAGCTGGGTATCTCCCATGTGGTGTTGTGCTTGCCTTTTCTTCTAGGTTGCCCCTCAAATAGATAGACTCTTTTAAATGACTATGGTCATTTGCAGAATGTCTCATTTTAGGCATTTTCTGGGGCATGGTTTTGCTCAATCAGGCCTAACTCAAGATTCAACAAGCTTGAAGGAGGCTTTTTACACCTTTCACATGTGAAACCAAAACCTGATGTTCAGCAAGGAGCAGCAGCAGGCTGCAGTAAATAAGACTGGAATGTCTTAGGAGAGGTGAGGAAGCCTGTGAAAGTCTTGGAGGTTAAAGTTAAGCCTGAAGGGGTATTTATGCTGTTTGCATCCTTTGCCTTTGCAATCCTTGTTTGCAAGTACATAATGATAAGCTTTTAGCAAAATGTTTAGGAACAATTTTCTGGGGCATGGTTTTCCCACTGCTGCTTGCTAAGTGGCCCCACAAGCTTACACTTCTTTATTAACTACAATTTATAACACTGTACAGAGCTCTTTAATTGTTTAGTTCTGGTTAGCTCCTATTAGGCGGTGGAAGAACAAAGTAAAACAGCAATACAGTTTTGTATTTGTACTAGATTATTCATCTTATTTCTTCCCATAGATTTATAAAAGCCAGAAGTACCATCTGATCATCTTGTTAGACCTGTTAAATGTCAGGCCTGTTACCTGCCATGCAGTTACTTAAATGTTAATCCTAATCACCTGTGGCTGACCAGAGTCCTTCTGGAAGAAAAATGAGCTCTCTTCTTTTAAAGATATCAGGAATGTTGATATTTCATAGAAGCATGTTCTAGGGGGTGATCATCTTCCAGCAGTAAGTATGTACCTGGTTTCTAGCCTCATTTAGTTTAGCCAGACCCCAGACATTAGATCTTGTTAAATCTTTTCCTAGTAACTTAAAAGCCATTGCATAACCACTGTTTCTTCATTAGGGTCGATCTTATAAAATATATCAAGGTTACATCATAGTCTTCTTTTTGTCAAACCGGTAGATTCAGCCCTTCAAGTTGTCATTACAAAAAACTTTATTTGCTATATCCAGCTGTATCTCTGTTCTTGCACTTCTTCCAACTCTTCATTGTCCCTTTATCAAACACAATCTCCAATACCCTTCCCACTATTGCTATAGACTGAGATGAACATTGTCTTGTTATTCTTATATTCTCACATATAGATGACTTCCCAGTTTCTATATACGGAATCCAGTTGTCCTCATTTGCCATTAGAGATTTCTGCTGAGTTGTTTGTCTTCCATAAGCTGGTGAGTTAGTGTTTTCCACACTACAGTCTTCCCTTTCGTAAGGGGGAGTAAATTGTAACATACACTTGTCCTTCCTTTAATCATAACTTCACACTTCAGTGTGTTAGAATTACCTGTGGTTAATCATGTCAGTTTATCAAGCAGGTCAGATCATTCTGTATGATTGCCTTGTCCTCAGTATTACTCAGCACTCCATCGATCTTTGTTCTACTGCAAATCTGGACAGTCAGGATGTCATGTTTAGTTCCAAATCACTCACGAAAATGTTGAATAGAGTTTGAGACTGGTAAATTCTTAAAAATTCCTCAGAAGAAAACTTTTTTTCAGTGATGTTTCTCACTGAGGACTAATTCTGAAATCAGTTAGCTAACAAATTCTTAACCTTAGTAATATATACCTTTTTTTAATCTTTGCAAACAGAGGTTTTACTATCTGCACGATAGACTATAAGTAAAAAAACCCCTGCAACTGCAGGATAGAAGAAAAACAGTTTAATCTTATTAAAAAACCCACTATTTTATACTGACTGTCTTCCAAAAGGTAGCTCAGGGCTTACCAAAACTACTCATCACCTTACAGGGAACCTCTGGCTAATGTTAACCCCAGAAAGATTTATTTTCCATGCAGTCACCTTGCATCACCATTTTACTATTCCATGCACCTTACTGATGGAACACCCTGTAATTGCTTTGACATCCTTTACAGCTTTATTGCACTCTGGTCACTGAGAGACAACACCAGTACTGTGGTTTGCAAGATCAATGCATCCATAGGAACAGCATACTTCAGTTTTGGCAGTACACTGGCATCAACTCTAGTAAGACTTTTGCAAAGCTTAACAGAAATAGATTTAAAAAAAAAAAAAAAGAAAGAAAGAAAAAGAAATGCACAATTATATCTACCTTTATTCAGATCAGTTCCCAGCAGCTTTCCCATACTTTTTTTCCTGCCCTTTTATTTCCCAGCTATATAGTTCTTAAGCTCTTTACCAAACCATGTGACTAGGCATTCAGTTCATATGTAAGTCAGGTAGGTCCTTTATTTCTACCTTCATGGAAAGGGTTTCAGACATCATTTTTGCTCCAAATCTCCCCGGGTGTTTTTATACATATATAGATAGATATATACACACACACAGATAGATATACACACACACACACACACACACACATACAGATACACATGGAATTTGACTGGGTGGAACCATCTGCTGTACAGACAGTAAATTGTACTAGTTGATGACTGTCCTAGGGCTAACTAATTACACATCATCAATCTTTTTTGGGGAAAACACTCTCTTGTGTGGTGGAGTGCGGTTTTCAGTGAATAATTTGTTTGTATGCTGAAAATTATATTTAATATAAACATGCATACATTAACAAATACTGTACAAAACATATGAAATATAAATAAGAAGAATGTATGTAACTTGAAACTGACTCCTGACTTAAAATAAGTGTTGCTATTAACTATTTAAGGGGTGATGGAGCATTTGGTGTGCATGACTACCAGCCCATGTTTTGAGAAATAGCAAGAGAACCAACAGTGGTAATATATGATAACTGATTTTTAATTAATCAGATATTGTGCCCACTATTGCAATGGCAGCCAGAGTAGCCAATTTAGTAACACATTACAACATCCCTCTTGCTACTTTTGAAAACTGGCACAATATTCACTTTCTTTCTATTTTCTGCAATTCTATGGAGTTGCAAGAATTAAAATAGCTCAGCCATAGGCAGTCAAGAATCCTCCTAGATTATGCTTTTGGAACTAATTGGTGAGAATTATCTCTGTTCTGTCTTAATATGTGTTGTATGGCTATGTGTTGCAAAACAGTTCATAATATTCGTCAATGAAACATGTACAGTTTCTACTTTCTCAACATAGAACACAAGTGTTTTGTTAGCATTCCTGCTTCAGCTGCATCATTAGTAATGATTTTGCTATCTCTATAAAGTAATAAATATAGACCTTTGATAGGATTTTGCTTTCTCTTCATATACATTTCCTTTATATTTGCATATATATATATACACACACACTTCATATTGTCACCCTTGGAAACCATGTTTTTTCTATATTCTATAGGTTTTTATTTATGTTGAAAGTTTGGTATTTCCCATTTTCCCATGTACTGTTTCACATTCAGCTGCTGCCTTCTTATCACTTCCGAAAGAGGTTGGGCTTTCAGCCAAAAACGTGAAATTGGGATAGCTCATATCATACACTGAGATTTCCTCAACTGCAGCAGGAATAGATAGTTATGCCTCCAGAGACATCTTTTAGCCCACCCTGACTTTTCCCACTGGTTTTTAGCATGAAGCTGCAATGTTGAGCCTCCAAAACAATACGAATTTCTCTTTGTCAATCACATAAGTTTTTTTTACCAACAGCTACTTGGACCTTATCATTGTCTTGGACTTGTGGAAATACAGGGAATAATTAATTTTCCTTTCACGTCATATCTGTGCAATGTGATCTAATTAAGTAGGTTTTAGTCATTACATCACATAGGGTCAAAATATCAAAACCATGTGAGAGTTGCATGCAATAGCTGTTTAGACAGGTTTCCACCTGGTTTAGTAACATGTGGCTTGCTTACATTTATTATAATGGATATTCAGCAATGTTTGCCACTACAAATTTGCCTTTCTTTAATCTGTGTTTTCTTGACCTGACCTAAGAGTCACATTTGTCTTTGATGTCTGTGAGTTTTAGTACAGTCTCATGTTGCAATGGTTATTTAATTTAGCAGATAATAGGATGTACTTACATAGTTGCCTATCTTGATCTGGAGAATGTTTCTTTCCTTACGCATTTCTGAAACACTTCCTTAAGATGTTTTGCAATTGTTTCTTTAAAGTCTTTCCATGAGGAGCTGTTAACATAGTTTAATCGTTGTGATCAGCCCTTTTGTGAGTAAGTGGCCACACTAGATTCCTGCACAGTTTTGCATTTTGTTCAGCGGGAGCATGTGGAATGATAGCTGGACTCTTTAGCCTACGAGCCCCAAAGTCTCCTACACTTGGCTCCCCAGACAACTGTGAAGCCTTTTGGGACTGCCTGAGAAATAGCTTTGTTTTGTTAGCAGCCGTGTGGAGTCACACATGTAGCATCACTGAGACCACATCCCATGGGCAGCTGGCACGAGGCATGGGTGATAGCTCAATCTCATGGCACAAAATGCAGGTCTGTGGGGTGTCCGAGTGACTCCCAGCAGAGCCTGGGTTCGTTAAGCACTACTTACATGACCTACCAGGTGCCCTGGAAAGGCTGTCACTCCATCCTCCCAGTAACAACACACTGTATATAGGGCAAGATACGCTGCCATGCACACCTCTTCAGATTGCACAAGGGGTCACAAGGCTTGAAGTCAACATGGCAATGGGAACATGGCTTCTGCACATGTGGATAGATACTGGATGCAAGAACTTTTGCAACAGCCAGGCCTTTCTCATGCAATAAAGAGGCACCAGGAATTTCAGCACCGCAAGATTAGTTGGAGTGAGTGCATCACCTAACCCTGTGCTTCCTCTTCCTCTTCCTCCTCAGCCTGCAAGGGGGATGGGAGCCCACAGTGCCTGGCAACTTTTCCTTGGTTAGGTACGCCTTCCCCAAGTATCTCCTTTTCCCATAGTTTGTGTTTTCTCACCAGGGCTCTCATACTGGAGGCAGCAACCTGCCCTGGGTTGTAGGGCAGAATCTCTTGGCTGTTGCTGTCCCTCTCAGTTAATTAGGAGGGAGAGACTTCATTCTCTTGCAGTACTGCATCAGAAGTGGGCTCTGGTCTCACAGTGCACTGTCCTATCCTCTTCTGTAACATAGGAAATGACAGAAAAGTTAGGAATTTCATCATACCAAAACCTGAGCCATTGTCATGTTGAGAAAAGCAGTCTCCTGATGTCTGCTGAAACACTGGTTATGTCACTCTTGGCTGAAAAGGCAATGTACGCAGAAAAGTGCCATGTTCACCTTTACACTGAGGAAGTAAAAGGGATCCTGCTTAGCAATGGGGAAGGCTTTGAGGAACTGCCAGAATCAGTGGCAAACCTGTCACCTGCATTGGGGTCCCCTGATCCTGCCTGGAACTCTCAAATAACAGTCCTCACGGGAAACCACATTTCTGTCTCTGTAGTCAGCAAATGCACTCTGGTGACCGACAGTTTTATGCATGGACTAGATTCTTGTAGTGTACTTTATCCCTTGGAGCTAATTGCAATGAACACTGTAAATTTAAAGTTGATGATAGCATATGTTATCCCATATGCTAGAAAAGAAAACTCAAAGGCATAACCCTCCAGCACTTGCTGATTTTAGTAAGATACCAAGATACCATTACTTTACTACAGCAGAAGAGGTTTAGGAGACAGTTATTTCAGGATAAGTTGTTTTAGCATACCCAATGTCTTTTAGTGTTTGATGGGAGACCGGTGATGCTGGTAAGAACTAGGATCCTACGCAGCACACACCTTACAAAAACAAAGACTAATCTAAGAACTTCATATATGAGCTCAGTAATAAAAAGGTATTGCACTTACACACATGCACGGGTCTCCTACAAGTCAGATCTATCAGAAGCAGGTTATGTTCTATATATGAATAAGCAGACCAAATAACCTTGCAAATCTGAGCTACTGTCAGTATTTGTCCAGGATATTAAGTACTTCTCGGACTGTTTCTAAAATATTTTCTGAATTTAAGTATTCTCTGAGTTTGGGTAAAGTTAGTATATATTTAACAACAAATATCTATACCCCATATTTGTCATGGGGAGGAGCATACAGAGCTGTCCTAAAAGTAATATTATACTGGTAGACAGAAACACCCCTTTTTCTGCTGATCTAACTTTATTGCCCAAATTTTCTCAAGCTATTTCACTTTTTCTGTCCTAATGTGTTTATATTTGAATTACAGATAAATATATGATGACAAATATATTTATCTTATTAAAATAAAGGGCATATGGGTCACCAACAACAATGATGTGGATCAGGCAAAGTTACACAGCCATTGCCATATTAAAGCCTAATTCTTATAAATGATATTTGGCATTACTGTCATGGAGATTGATGTGATCTCTCAATTTTTGACATGAACTTGAACATTTTTGCTTTTATTCAGATGGGCCACCATGTATTATTACTTCTAATATGCCTGAAGCATCATACTGCTATGAGTCACATTAGCTGCATCTTCCTGTATCCCTGGGGAGTAGAAAATAGCTGTTTCTAGTAACGACAATAATCAGGAGTAAACCAGAAGGGCTTTCAGGGAAGCTGGTTCCTTCCTTTCTTCTATGTGCAGAAAGGTGGTCTAGCAAATCTGAGGGGAAGATGTGCTGAAGCAAGAGGAGCTGATGACATTCCTAGGGCAAGATATGTGAGGGCCCATGATATAGGTATGAGATATAAGAAGAGTCCGTAGGCTGCAGAGGAGCTGGAAAGTATGGGAAAGAGGCCTGAAGACGGTTATCATTGAGAACGATTGAGAAAAGTCAAAAGAAAACACAGTCTCAATCTTTTATTTGTCCTTAGCTGTCACTTTATTAAATCTTTCAATAATTAACTGAATTGAATAGTGAATAATCCAACCCATGTCTTTGAGCATTAACGTTAAAATAGCTCAGTCATTGGTTGTAGTCTTGGATCATGTTGATTTTAGTCTTAGACACCATCAGACACCATCAGAAAAAAGCCTCAAATTACAACCAATTCGAGGCAGAGCAACTTTGGGTGATTTGCATCTCACCAGTACCTCACCAGCTGACAGTCAGACCCCAGAACTGCCATAATTGTGGGCATCTAAGGGCGGCCCAGCATAGTTTTTCTTCTCCTTGACCTGCATTAAATGTACCATTTGACCTCTAGGGCTCTACCCCACAGGTTGGAAGTGCATTACTTTCAGATAGTTGTAGCAGTCCTCTCCTCTCTGTCCTTCCCTCTGATGTTCCTCTTTGTTCCAAACATGTCTCAGATGCTTATGAAGCAGGTGCTGAACTTCCACAGATTGCAGCCTGGGGTTTCATGGAAAACCCAACTTCATATTTCTCCCTTAATATGCCTGGGCATGAGCTACCACTGCACAGCCTGTGCTTTACGAACAGCAGTCTCAATTCATATCCAGTCAGGCTGTCCCATTCATGATCACAGGGGCCTTAGGTGATCTCAAACTGGAATACGGTAGGAAATACGTACATTGTATTTTGTATTCTCTTCCACCCTGGTTATCCCAAAACCTCTTTGTTATTTGAATGAATCCATGAGAGGATTTTTCATTTATATGCTAATAGAGCTTCTGCCCAAGGGTATTTTGCAGCTTCACATTTCGACAGGGTGAATCACGTGTTAACAACACAACCAAGTTCCTCAATGTCAGGTTCCCTCAGCATCAGTAACTTTGGAAACAAGTGATTAAAGAGGATATACTGATTATTTAGGGTGGGATTCACCTCACCTACCTTCAGCCATTCAGAAGTTAGGTGTCAAGTATGACCTGGATATTTAGGCTTCTCCAGAAGAATCCAATATAGAAGGGCTTAGTCACTACCTGAAGTTGTCAAGCTTGCTTTGTCCTTCATTCAGTACACAGGGAACACAGGTAACCAGCTTTGACTAGAAGTCTAACTTTTAGATGGCTTAATTTAGGTGAGGTCAAGCCTATCCTAAGTGTGTGCCTTGTGAAAAGGCCATGTTTGCCTCAAAAGGAATAGTGCTTCATAGCAAAAAGCAATTTGAACTTTGAACTAATTTAGGAAATTCCGTGCCAGTGCCAGCTTTGAGTCAAAGGTACCTTTGGCTACCTCTGACTTGGGCTTAAAGAACAGGTATTTCATATTGGGAAGGCTTGAGTCAGGAAAGAAGAGTTCGTTATTAGGCAACAAACAACTCTTAGTCACCTTCCTAAGGGATGCTGGAGGCTTCTTCCCCCACCTCATTTCCTTTTGTCCTAAAACCAAAGGTGCAATATGACACACGTAAATGAAAACCGGCTCTCATGCAAAAACCTCACATGCATTAGCTTCCATACATTGCAGAAACAAGACCTGGAGCTGATAACCTTTGTGGGGCACAATTACAAATTGTAGCTAACATTCTCATTCCTCTGTTGTGGTACCTCACCTCTTCTAGTGGTACCTCACCTCTTCTAGGCACTTCAATCAAGGATACCTATAGGTTGTTGCAGAAGAAATAGAAAATGTGTGCCCTGTTGTGTGTACAGTTGCTTTTCTCTACACTGTTTCCGGTCACCATTTTTACAGAAAAAAAAAAAAAAAAAGGCAGATTCTACACATTATTTTACAGAAGTGCAAGTGCTCATACTAGGCAAAGTATCGGCCAAAGCATGGGAGAGGCTTGCGACTATCCTTTGCCTATTGCTGTAGTTTATCTAATTCTGGTTTCAGTTAAGTAGTTCCTGTTCCATCAAAAAGTTTCGATACAAACCAAAGTTTCACAGCAAACTTTTTCTTTGCACAATGTGATAAAATAAATGTGCTTATTTAATTAAAACAACAACAAACAAACAACAAATGCAGGCATAAAATTAAACCTAAGAAATCAAACTTCTGTAAGGATGGAATACTTCAGGTAAGATGATCAAACTGTCTTAACTTGTTCTCCTTGCAACACCAGCTTTTCATACTGATTCCTCTGTGCATATAAGAAAAGTATGTAATGAGACTGCTAGAAGTGACTGGGTTTGTGTCTAGTTTCTGTCAGTCAAGGTCCTTGTACAAGACTCATTGCCACAGTCAGAGTGGCTGCGATTTCATACTTATGCAGATCTCTAATAGGAAGCATCATGCTTTGTCATCCTATTAATCTCAAATCCTTTCATAAGCACTACTTTTAATCATTTGGGAGGACTTTCAATACAAATGTATGAGTGCCTAATAATGCTTGCATAATGGATTAGAAAATTTAATCACTGAGCTTCCTAGAGGTGTGCTGAACACATGCAGATCCTTATTAGATAAAAAAACCATAAAATGTACAGGATCAGTCCATTAAATACTAATAATCTGCTAGTAATGTCCAGCCAGCTGGTGATTTGAATAAAGTTGCTCAGAAATCTGAATGTTTTTTGCATCAGAAAATGACAGTTCTGAACTGGGTGGAAAAAAAAAAAAAATGAAATTTCCTAAAACATGAAATGATTTTAGTTTGTTGAAATGTTTCACGATTTGTTAAGGTGAAATGTTTGAATCTCATTTAAATTTGTTAAGATGCATACTGTATTAAATGTAAAGCCTAGAAATAAGTAAAACATTTCAAATGGAGAAATAATACATTGTGTTTTAGGGAGCACAGAAACGTTGCTTTTCAAATTTCTCCATTTCTTTTGAAGTCGAACACTGCAATAAAAACAAACATGTATGAACAAATCATGATGCAACTGCACTTTTCGGGGGAAAATATTCCTTCAGAAGAATTCTTAATATCTTCATACATAAACGTCTTCTTTCTAATGATCATCCTCATCTTTTGTTTTTTTTTTTTTATTATGGAGTCAATAGTGCATGTAATTCAGGGTCTTTGCATGGAGACAATAGGTAGATGTGTGTATTAGGCTATTATTATCATCACTTTTAGACTATTGTTGTAAGGTTACCTCTCATAGATGATCTCTATCAGATCATTAATCAGGCTATTGCTGTTACTACATTTCCACGAGCCCCCAGGTGGGAACAATTTGATCTCTGAGCATATTCTGCTCCGTCACAAGACCTGCAGATATGAACGTTCACACCTTACAACAGACATGCTCTTTGGACAAGTAATGTGGGTGGGAAATTTTCCTGTTTCAGAAATCATGGAGGGGTGGAGCTCTGACTCAATGTAATAAAACACCCATGCAGCAACTTCTGACACTCTTCAAGGGTGTAAATTTGTTTCAGGAGGCACTGACAACTGTGGAGCCTAGTACTCAGGGGCCATGAACAGCACCTGCTTTTAATGCAGCAGCAATCTTGATGGCATCAACCTCTGCCTTCCCTCTGGTAAGTGGAAAACAGAACAAGCCTGGCAGGAGTCTGTGAGTATTTGATTCAGATTTTTCCCCAGACTATAAACAGGTCAAGTCCACTGTTACCTGCAGGACACAAATCTCCAAGAAAACAAAATTGTCTTTCCTTGGCTATTTGCACTATGAGGACCTGGGGTCAATATCTTTCTACATAGCACAGAAACAACTGCCACTTCCCTGTCATGTTCATTTTATCCACCACAAACAATGAGGAGGTGCAAATTGCCCATTCCACATTGCAATTCAACAGTGAGGAGTTGAAATAAGTAGAAAGATTGGTCTTTGCTCTCTTTTTCATCCCTTGTTCTCCCTCCCTCAACAGCATTCAAGCAGCAAATCAAGTCCCTTGGAAAATGAAGAAAGAAAATGGATGATGCAGTACGTAGCCCCAAGCGACATTGATGCTAAGGTACCAACTTCAGCAAACTAAAAATAGGTGGGACTAAACTAGTATTTTTTTGAGACGGGTAGGATTTTTTTTTTTTTCTAAATTTGGTTATTCAAGATTCATGCTTATTTAGAAATAGGAACATTTCATGAAAGAAAATTCTCTTTAGGTGAAACATCAGCGTTCCATTTTTTTTATTCCATTCCTTTATTTACATGAACTGTGTTATTTTCATGGTTTTATTCCTTGGAGAAATTCCTTAGGGAGAATGTTCTCAATTTACTGTAAATGGGACTGATTTGGCCTTGTTTTAATGCTATTTATCTCTATTAACTTTAATGGAATTTTAGCCCAGCACAAATGGAGAACATTGCCAGTGTTGGAAAGTCAGAGCATGGTTGTTGGCAATCCTTTGGGTTTTGGTCGTTAATGCCAGTTTCCAGAACAAATGCCCACCTTGATCAGTGTGCAACTCATCACAACAAAAGAACAACTCTAGCAACCTTTGCAGGGCTTGTGGCAGAGATATATTTACATCACACACGTACCAGATGTATCAGTGATGATTTTTGTCTTCACTCTCAGTTAGCTTGCAGCTGACTATATATTGCATCAAGCTGCCTCAAAGTAAAACCAGGGGATTCCAAACAAAAAACTAACTTACTTCAGATGGTATCTTAAATGGCGTGTGATTCAAGTGCCTACAGCTCATAGGAAACCTGTATGTTTAATTTATTTTTTGTGCAACCAGACTTCCAAATCAGTAGAAAACTATTAACATCATTTTGCTTATGTACATCACAACTTTTTCAAACTGATTGATCAAACTGATCTCTTGTTAGTAGCATTCTGGCAGCTCCTACAGATGGAAATTAGTGTACAAAAAGGGTGACAAACTATCACTGCAGTGTGAAACTTGATGTAAATGGCAAAGTAGCATAACGAAAATTGACATGGCATTTAGGCATTCATAATTTGCTCTCTCTGTTGTGTGCTAAAGCTCAGTAAGAGAATGTACTAAAGCAGGAAAAGCAACTATTGGGGAGTGCAATGACCTGATCTCGGTAGCATTTTTGTAATGGTTTACTGTATTTATACTGAAGTTGTGTTTTTGTTTAGAATATCCATGGCTAAAAGCATCCAATCCTTCTTTACCACTAAGGTAGTTACATGTAAAAAAAATCCTGTGGCCATAAACCCCTGCATATAGGGGCTATGGGACCCTTTCTGTAGCTTTAATTTGTTGTTCTTGTCATAATTTCTCCTTATCAAATGAACCTCTGAAAGTTCTGTTTGCTATCCACGGGTGTTTCACAACCAGGACGTGCTCAGACACTCTTTATTTGCCTCCTGGTTTTTGAATATGTCTTCTCTCCTCTGTAATAAAGCTTGGCAGAAAACTGGCACTAAAGGCACAGACATGTGCAAGCTGGCTAATTTCTGCCTCTTACTGGCACTGGGTTTCCTGGGCAGCTTTTGGTAATTCCCTTAATTTTTGCAAGCCATAGCTTGCCATCTGCAAGAGGAGGATAATCATTAGTAGAGAGGTGTTGTAAAGGATAACATGCTTATAGCAAACCTGAGTCCCAGAACAAGTAAACAGGTGCAAAGCTTTCCTTAACGCTAATGCTCAAATACTTGCCCAAGTACTTGCCTCAGTTTCAGAGGACTTTACATAGCTGTGTGATAAATTGAATAGTTACTGGATTGGGTTTAGAAAAACATGCCCAGGGGCTGTGCATGGAATTTAGCTGTGTTGTCTATTTACAGTGCAAAGCCAAATATGCCCCACTGCTAAATTTGCAGGAAAATGTAGCAACCTTGTGAAACCTCCTTCGTATTTTAAAATGGATAGGAGCATCAAGAGAGCATCTCTTTAGATGTTTCAGGGAGTCCCAAGTTGACAGTTTGCCTTCTAGCACCTTACACAGGAATACAGGAAAGATGAACCATACTAAAGGAAGATCATAAGTAGTTGTGAGTAAGGTAGCCCATAATTACAGTGAATCTAGAGAATTTATCACTGGATATTATTTGTTAGTGCATTGTCTTATACAGAACAAATTGTTATTTCCAAAAATGAAAAAAAAAAAAAAAAAGGTATTTTCCTTGGTAATTTATCAGCTTAAAAAACTAGTTGTTGGTTCATCATCTGTGAATGCACTGAAAACAGATACAGTAATGCAAAGAGCAAGAAAGTAGAAAGCATAATCTCAGCTCAAGATTAGCAGTATTAACATAGGGCGGGGAGGCTCACCAAAGTATTCTGCTGGACATGAAATCAGAAACCAGAGAAGAACTAGGAGAATTTTAATGAGTTTTTGATTTATGTGTGATACACATAAAGTGATGCACATTCCTTAACGGTTTGCTGCAAAACTAGAAAAAGCCATGACATTACCAAAGGCCCTGTCACCCTTCCTTCTTAAAAAAGTATCTGTGATTGAAGTGTGTCATGTAAGGTTACCTTTTGCAGGGGTAAAACTGAGTCTTTAAGGAAGTCTGCTCAGTCTGAGCATCACTCTGCCATTGCAGGGATAAGTTCAAAGGTTCAGGGTACACAGATTTATCTTTATTAGCAGGGACTGTAAGAGGATTTGCTCATCTGTGTACTGTGGATTCTCAAATTTTGGTAACACTTTCTTTATTGTAGGTATCAGGAATTGCTCCTGACTTAACATGGAATGCACATTTTGTGCTGAAAATGGCTGTTTATGATAATTAGTCACTCATGGATATTTGATTACATTACCAATTCCCTGAACTAATCATTTTTTTTTAGTGTAACACAAATTATAATCAGCAGCAGCCACACACTTGCTTTTTAGTTTATTAACATTGTTCAATGTATTATTGCAATGAAATGATGACTAGAGGGAAAAGACAATTAGTTGCATGACTTCCATTGATGGCACTAGGGACCTGAGCTTCAGTTATAAGAAGATGTTATTTTTCTTGTTGAATTTTCTGGAGTAGTTTTCATGTCTGGCATTTGGCCTTCAGAAAAGTATTATACGAAGTAATTTTTCATTAACTACCTTCTCTAAGGAGGATAAGTCTCCTTTTCATCTGTCTCAAGAGATTTTCTTTATAGTTAATAATTTGCTTAATAGTTAGCAGTTCTCCTCAAAAGCATTGGTGTCTCAGATGATGACGATCACTGAATATTGTTCCTCCTTTGACACCCTAAGGAGGGGATGAAAATGTTTTCTAGAACAGATTGGTTTTTTTTCTGAAGGACTTTTACTTGGGTGATATGGCCATCTGAGTGTTATACTGAGAGAAAGCGAGAGGGGTTCAGAGTACAGGCTGGTTCTGAGTGCAGTGAAAACCCTTTTCTAACTGGTAAAAATGTTTGGAATATGGAGACAAAACTAGCATTTTCATTATTCCTTCAAATTTAAAGTAATCATTGTTCTTGGGGGCAGGCTAATACCAGAAGAGATTTTGCTAATGAACCATGCTGACCCTATGAATAGACCCAGGACACAAGGTTCTGGCTGAGGGAAGCTCAGCCATGACTCACCTGGCTGCACGTTCTCTGCCACCAGACACACTTTCTGAATGCATCTCTCAGGTTCACATCACTAGCACTTTCCTCTGTTAATTCCTTGAGTCTCTTTTCACATTCTCTCTGTTGTGGTCTTGGTTCCATGACTGAATGCTGGGTGTGCTCTGGCTGACATAGCCTGTATCTTGCTGTCTCACAGGACTCAGATTTCTCAGGCAACTTGGTGAGATTTTTCTCCCGGTACACAGAGTTTCCATGCACAGCTCACTGGTTTTTCTCTTGCACAGCACCTACTTAGACCTCTCCTCCCGGAGGTGAGAAATAATTCTTGCTTCTCATTCAATCCAATTTCTAATCTGTACATTATGGCTGATCAGGTACTCTGCCCCATTGTTCCCTTGGCAAGCTCTTCAAATTTAAATAAACTCCTGCTCTTTACACCAAGCCATCTTCCTGTGACATCAAATATCTCCATCTATTTTCTCACCATGATTGCACCTGAAATTAGGTGTTTGAACCCTTGCATAATCTTTGACACTATCTAATCTGTGTAGTATCTGACTTCTTCATGGAAACACTGGGTATGTTCTATTGTTTTGGGGTTTTGTTTTCCCTTCTTAATATAGCCCTCCCATACTCCAAGTCTCTTATCAGTTTGTCCTCATTTGCATGTAAAGTATGAGGTTCTTGTGATGCATTCTTCACATAACCTCTACTCTCGTCTGCTGCAATGGCACTCAGGAATGAGTGCACAACCGGTCCTTGGTGTAAACGCATCTTCACCAAACCCACGCTTGTTTCTGTTTCCATCATTCTATTTCTTAAAAAGTCATGGTAGTTCATACATGTCTCTGACAATCTTTAAAAACACATGTTCCAAAATGCTGGCTGAAGGACTGGTGCCATTAAAGAAGGCTAAGAAAGCCCCATGCTAAATGTAATTCCTTCCACTCTTTCCTTTATTTCTCCTTAAATATGTCTGCTGAAGTTTTAGTGTATTTCTCTAATTTGAGTACCATTTTTGAGAAATGCATAGAAACAAACGAACAAACCAAATGAGTGTTTGTTTTTTAAGAAAAAAACAGGTCGAGGTAAGAATACACAGTTATTCCTGGCTGATGAAAAAGGAATAGTCTAACAATAATGGTTGAAAAAATAGTGTGGAGTTGGCTCAGCCTGGATTCTGATAATGCTGAGATCTTACCTCCCCTGTCTAGAACAAACAGCCCTATAAAATATCCTCCTACATATGACTTTAAGCAACAGTGATTAACTTCCTATTTAGTTTTGGAATACACCCACCCAGAAGCCAAGATATTCTACTGCTTGTAGCCTGATAAAGAGAATGCATTTTTTCAGCACTTAATAGCACTGTTGTTGTTTTGGGTGTACTGCTTCTGCACCTCACAGCAAAAAGTATTAGCATTTCAATTAGACAACTTATTGAAAACATTCTGATATTAGGCTTCCTGGTTATAAGCTTGAGCTCATGGGCAAAGCTTTATGGTTATTTTAGACACTGGTTAACTTTTCTTTAATATGCCTTTAAATTAACCAGCATTTTATCAAAAATTTTTTCTTCCCAATTCATTGGATAACTTCATAGCTTGAGAATTACTGCAATTTTTTGCAAATTCCTTTTATGACTTTCATGACTTTCATCCTCATAGAGGTGGAAATGATTTGGCAGGTTAAGTTAAATTTTGTCATGGTCCAATGCTTTACACACTTCAGCTGATACACTCTCTTGTCTCGCTGGTTCCTTATACTTCGACATTTTTAGTAGTCTTTGACTTTTGTCACAGTAGCAGCAACTGTGAATGTGCTTTCTCTTATTTCACTCGAGAGTTTGTCTCTATTATTTTAATTGAAGTTTCTCAGAAAATAGATAACATCTCCTAATTATTTCATCATCTTCCACCAGCGCTCCTCCGTTTTCACCTCGGATAATATTTTCAAACTTTTGGTCATTGACTTTCACAACAGGTTTTTCCTTTGGCCACATTTTGTTGTTGTTTCATGAGGTGACTTTACTAAGATTTACTGATCTATTTACCTTCTGCCATTATCTCAACTCCTCCTTGAGCTCTTCCTGAATAACGCTGACTACCATCAGGCCTTCGCATCACTGAAGCGGCCACCTATTGCTTGATGCTGATACATGCTGTTCTTTCAGGATTACTTGGCTGAATATATTTCTGCAAATCTACAAATGTCATCATAATTAGTTTGGTCATTTTATAACTTCCACAGACCCTTGCTATTAGAACTGCAAGCTAACACTTCCCTATTTGCACATCCACCTCATTTTAATGCTATAGTATTTTGGTTTTATTGATGCTTTACTCAGAAATCCTTAAAAAAATCATTATTATTCCATAACCTGACTCTCTCAAGGTAATTTTTTAATATATATGCTATACTATTTATATCTTCACCTCTTATTGGAGATAGCCAATTCAGAATCTGCTGCTAACGTCTTTGTATGCAGTCAGCCCTCAGGATCTGACAGACTTTGAAAGAATATTTTCTTTCCTGTGCAGACCCTTGCCCTCTGGCATTCACTGCAGTCTTACTGTGTTACCCCATCTAACGAGACCTGTTCCTATTATAATCATACATCAGCTTGGGAATTCATTACTCAATATAGTCTGAAATTTCTGGAATTCCTCCTTTTCTTCTGCTTCTCCATCACAAAAATTTTTCTTTTAAAAACAAGTGAGAAAACCTAAAATGATCCCTCTTTTTTTTTTTTTTTCAACCAAAATTGAAGCATTTCTGAATTCTGTGTTGTTGAATTGGATGCTGATGACCGCGTGTATGATTTCATGTAGCTGGCTCACTGAGCTTTTTCAGTTTATTTACTTCCTGTCTTCATGTTCCTATTCATCCTCTCCTTCCACACTTTCTGTTTGTATGCTTAGGGGACGGCACACTTCAGGAGTTGATGAAGTTTGTGGAGAATGTGTATTTTGTTAACTACTGTATTCTTGTTGTGATGTCAACTGGAAGATATGGGTTCAGCAGAACCTGGGTTCCTTTCAGTGTTTGGTTGTCATTACAATAAATACACACATCACAAACTTTAAAGCATATCTCCTTCGTTGTTTTTTTCAGCAGGAAGAAATGTCGCCTTACTCCCTGCTCACTGTAAGAATCATAAAGTTGAGAAATGCTCATCAGGCGGATTTTTGTAAGTACCAGATTTTCCTACTGATGTTATACAGTACTAAAATTGCTTATGCTAGCCACTACACAAATGCAAAACACAGAAATCATACCAGCTAAGAAATCACAATCAAAGCCAATTTCTGCCACAGAATATCTATTTACAATTTCAGAGGTTTGTTGTTTGGGTTGTGGGTTTTTCTTAAAGAATTCAGCAACAGGTCAATGTCAGGTAGAGTATTGACTAAATATTTAGGACCCTTCATCAGTCAGCAAAGCACAGACAAGTTGGCTATTTCAGAGGTGTGAAAATATCCTAACACCAGTTTTAATACCCAGGTGTTCATATCCCATATCTATAACAAATACATAGAATACAGGGCTGAAATCTTTACACATCGGTTGCTCTTCATTCTCTGCTCTAAAGAGCCCTGCCACATCTCAGAAGTTCAGTGAGGTGTATAGTGTACATGTCCTGAGCAGCCACGTTGTTATGGATTTTTCTGGCTCTTGCTCCCCACTGAAAGATGTACAACAGAAATCTTCGGGGGACTGTAGTATATGGTACATTACAGCTTACATGCAAAGTGTTCTGAAAATATGTGGTATTTGGCCAGCCCTTACCTGGTGCTCCACTTCCACAGAGGTTTTTTTCTCCTGTCATCCCTACATGTGCCTCATGAAATTGGTAGGTCAGTAATAACTAGTTTTGCATATCCCATTACCATACTGTTCTTTCTCCATTTACTGTGTATTTTCTTTCCTTTTTGGGAGATTATGTTGAAGTTCACCAATGCCACAGCCTCTCCACTGCCAAATATTTCATATAAAATGTTACCTCACTCCTCTGTCTTCCCACTTTTTAATATTTTTAGTACATCTAGAGGATCTATCAAAGAGAAAAGTCATTTACAATTGCTGTTTTCAGAGACCAAGAGTCAATTATTTAGCTATGGTACTCCAAAATGTTGTGGTTTTGGTGCAGTTACAAGTTGTCAGAGGAAATGGCTGTACATTGCATGTCAAGGACTCTCATCTTGTCCTGATACACTCCGTGAAGTTAGAAACTTAGACAATATCTGACAGGCACAACCTTTCCAAAGAAATAAGATGAGGCACCCCATGCCTCATGCTACCAGTAAACCAGCAGCTCTGCTCCAGATTCCTTTGGCCTGGAAACCATAACAGGTTTTGCTTCAGAAGACTACTTTGGACTAGACTCCTCACTAGCAGATAGGCAGGTCTAAAGGTCCACCTTTCCATGAGGTAGCAAGTCATCAGACAGACTTTCAGGAAGGCTAAGGACATAGCAGGATACCTTCTTGTTTTCTCCAAGTGAGAACTACTTGACTTCCACTGGATAATTCAGAGATGGAAATATTTTCACCCCAAACACTACCATTTGTTTTTATCTTCATCTTCTGATGGAACAATATTCTACAAAGAAAATTTCTCACCATCTCTTTGTATTCCACTCACTTTGGCATTTCAAGAACATGGATGTCACCTTTGTCGATTTTTCCAAGCAAATGGAGAGAAGTGTTCAGTTCACATGTTCTGTAATACTAGGTTGCAGAGAGTAGAAGAAATATCATAGTATAGCAAAGAAGGTCAAATTACTTTCTATTCTTTTTTACAGCTACGAAATACTGCACATACGTGCAAGGCCTCACCTTCCTTTAAAGTGCTGATTTAATTTCTTTAGTATCATCTTTGATCTAGAATAGAAATTGAATGACAGGATAAGAACCATGATTCAGTGGCTTATGCAAAGGGATTGCACAAAGTAAAATGATGCTGCATTCTCAGAAAACAGTGTTACTCTTATGACCTTGTCCTCCATCCTGAGGACAGTGGGATTTCAGAAGTCTTGCATAATGAGATGCAGACATTTGCAAAATTCCCATTATCACCAAAATGTACATCTCTGGAGTAGGGGTCAAGATGTGTGGACTCAGTTTTTAGCTCTGCCAACTGACTTGTGTAAGTTTAGGCAAGTTATCCAGACGCTCTGTGCCTCTGTCCTATCTATAAAACAGGATAACACGGTATCTTCTCCCGTACATTTTCTCTCTGTTTATTTAGATGATGTGCTCATTTTGAAAGGGGTTCTCTCTTAATAATGTGTAGAGGGATCCTAATTTAAGATGTGAAGTAAGTCCTAGAAACAGCCAGAAGTATCTTCAGATTCTTTTGTTAATTACCAGTAAACAAGATTTGGGGACCAGCAGGTGAAGAAAAGGATGTCTTTCCTTTCTGTTGGTAATTCCCCAGGTACTCTGTGACTTTGGGCCTTTTTCTTAAGGATGTAGTTCCATAATGGAGCACCGTAAACCAGCATGTTGTTGAACAAGAAAGACAAACAAATATTAAATAGCTCTTTGACTAAGCAGCAACCTGCCTGTGCTGTCAAAGAAGCTAGAGTCTCTCAGAAAAAATAGTGTGATACCATGTGATTTAAATACTTCAGTACAATGCAAAAAGATATCTTGTGATTTTTAAGTGCTTCATTTTGCACTGATACTGATGTCCTTTTAGCTTAAGGTTTTGTTTTTAACATTTGAAAGTATTTGAAGTATCAGAAAACTAAAACAGCCATGCATGCTAAAATGTGCTGATGAGAATTAGAAAATTATTTCTACTTAGCCTTGTCTCAGCAATACAATCTTTTCCCCTGGAGAACAGATTATAAGCAGCTGATACAGGTGCTATCTGACTGTGAGATATCAGTAGAAATCTGAGAAGTTTTGTGATAATGTATTTCAGATTTCTCTAGATTTTCATCTTCCAACTATCAAAGCCAGGAACAAGCCACCTTCCCAATCAAGTGCAGCAGCTTCTATGACTTGATTTTTCTGTCCCTATGCTGGCTTCCCATCTTTCTAAGCACACACAGTTATCTGCTTGCTTGTTCGCTTCCACTTGGCTAAAACATGTTCCATTTCCCTGATTTTCTCTCGGTTAGTTGCAAGTGCAGTCACGCCAGGTCCTTCGGCCAGAGTTTTTATATTTTTCCTTGACTTACTTGCCAAATCCTGGCTTCAGAGACTGCCACTTTCTATATACTTCCACGGACATTCCTCACTATTGTGTGCACCTGACTTGATCCTGGGTGTTTTTTAAACATGCACCTTAAGATCTGTGGGATGTGTCTTTCACAAGTCTGGGATGGAGTCCCAGCTTATCCTGAAATCTGATGTTACACCTTTGCCTGTAGACAACACATGCTGGTGGAGTTTGGCAATGATTGGATCTGTTTTCACATGAAAAAAACTGAAAAAAAGAAGAAAACACCCCGCTCCTCCTCAATGGATCTATTAGCCTTTTTCACAACATCCTTGTCTCTAAATTGGAGAAACATATATTTGATGGATGGACCACTCAGTGGAAAAGAAATTGGTTGGATGGTCACGCTCAAAGAGTTTCAGTCAATGGCTCAATGTCCAAGTAGAGAGCAGTGGTGTTCCTCAGGAGTTGGTACTGGGATCAGTGCTCTTTAACATCTTTGTTGGCAATATGGACAGCTGAATTGAGTGCACTCTCAGCAAGTTTGCCAACAACACCAAGCTGTGTGGTGCGGTTGACACACTGGAGGGAAGGGATGTGCCATCCAGAGGGACCTGTACAGGCTTGAGAAGTGGGCCTGTGCAAACCTCACGAAGTTCCACAAGGCCAAGTGCAAGGTCCTGCATGCGGTTTGAGGCAATCACATGCACAAATACAGGCTGGGGCAATGAATGGATTGAGAGCAGTGCTGTGAGAAGGACTTGGGAGTAGTGGTGGATGGAAAACTGAGTATGAGCCAGCAACATGCACTCACAGCCCAGAAATCCAACTGTGTCCTGGGCTCCATCAAGAGAAGCATAGCCAGCAGGTTAAGGGAGGGGATTCTCCCTCTCTAGTCTGCTCTCATGAGACCCCATCTGGAGGACTATGTTCAGCTCTGGGGCCCCCAATATAAGACAGACATGGACCTGTTGGAGCTGGTCCAGAGGAGGTCATAAAGATGATCAGGGGACTGGAGCACCTTTCCTATGAGGGCTGGCTGAGACAGTTGGGATTGTTCAGCCTAGAGAAGAGAAGGTTCCAGGGAGACCTTATAGTGACCTTCCAGTACTTAAATGGGGATATAGGAAAGATGGGGAGGGACTCTTGATCAGGGGTGTAGGGATAGGATGAGGGGTAATGTTTTTAAACCAAAAGAGAGCAGATTTATATGAGATGTAAGGAAGACGTTCTTTATTGTGAGGGTGGTGAGGCACTGGACCAGGTTGCCCAAAATGTTGTGGCTGCCCTCTCCCTGGAAGTGTTCAAGGCCAGGTTGGACGGGGCTTTGAGCAGCCTGGTCTAGTGGAAGGTGTCCCTGCCCATGGCAGGGGGGTTGGAACTAGATGGTCTTTAAGGTCACTTCTGACCCAAACCATTATATGATTCTATGATATACCTACTGTTGCTCCACCACTTTTGTGGCCTCATCTATACTTGGGTAATGTTCAACTCCGACATTTGCTTCATACTTCAGATAACTGGTTTCTGTCTTGTATTATCATGCAAATGCTCTTGACAGACCTGAGCTTATTAGTTTCCACTGTATTCCTAACTGAACTTTATGCCAATTTGTAATCATGGGTCAGACTCAAACACACATTTCTAGCACTCCCTGACCTTGCTATGGACACTGGAAGGCGGGTGCCCAGATAAGATCAGTTACACTCATCCTGCTGCCCTGCAGACGCTGAGCGTCATCACCAGGTTCCAATGTTCATAGGCAGTTAGGCTGGGGAGGTGGTAGGCATGCTGGAAAGGAAGCAATTCCAGTGAAGTTTATGGTACTCTTACAGTCTGGCACCTGCTTTGCAGTGGTATTCCCCATCTCTGTCTGAGACTGCAGACAGCCTTGGGTAAAAGAATTACTTTTTTGGTCATTGGGGTGTTCATTTGTTCCTCTTCAGCTGGAGGTCCCCCTGAGAATTCCCCACATGTAGGAGGAATACCTGGCCAGGATGAGGTTGTGGGGGAAACGGTGTATTAGCTCCTTTCCTCACTGCTAACGCTTCTTCCAGTGACTCTGTTTCCCAAAAAGATGAGAAAGCCAGGTGATGGGAGAAGAGGACCATGGTGGCACAGGCTCTCCAACACCTACCTTCCAGCTGCTCTCCTTAAGCAAATGCGTTACTGAGTGGCCACACAGAGCTGCAGCAAGATCCCAGCCTGGCCCACCTTCACCATCATTAGCATTTACTTGCTGTTTTATGGCAGTCCCTAAAGCCCACAGCCGGACCTGACACCTTACCCTGATCCCATGGACAAACAGACAACCAGTGAGGGGATCTGCCTCATCTGGCACTCCTGAAGCTCAAACACCAAGAGAGGGGATATGTCCTGAGGCACCACGAGTGGAAGCAGACCTCTCCCAGGTCCTCAGGCAACGCCGGTGACACAGATCTGCAGCGATGTGGCCCTCCCCACTACCATTTAGCACAATGTGAAAGAGTGAAACTCTCTCAGACTCCACTGAATCTTGCATAACCCTGAAGAGCTAAGTAAAGAGGTCTCTCGGACAGGCCACTCCCCGAAACCAGCAGCCTATGTGGGTACCAGCTGATACCACATCCCAAGAGCTGACCTTTGCTGCTGGAGAGCATGCTCGGGCTCGTTAAAGCAGCAGGGATGAAGAGAGGGGGGGTCAGATATGGCTTGACATACTCAGCCTCACTGGTGCTGGGTGTTTGCGACACTCAACCTGGACCGCAGAGGTGAATTTGAGCTGTGTGTCCCAATGAGGAATTACTTGGAGTGAGTTTCAGGCTGACAGGTGCTTTCTTCCCAGAGACAGAAACTTCTCTGACAGGTGGTGTCCTGCCAGTCCAGGAGGCTGTGGGTAGGGGAATCCCTGTGATGCAGCTGTCAGAACTGAGGTAGGATAAGGTAAAATCTTGGGGGGGATTGAAATGTGACTGTGCTTATCAGGTATATTTTCTAATTAGAGAAATCAGGTGTATGTGGAAGCTGTCTCAGCTGTGGAGGGAAACTTGTTGGTCTTAGCTGGGAGGTCAGAACAATCACGCTGCTCCCTTTACCCTTGCTTTTGGTTTTGTATCTTTCTTTTTGTTTTCATCTTTGTATGAAGAGAGACCCTGCATATTTATAAAAGAGTAGCTCAAAGCCTTTCTCCTCTCTCAGCTTATGAATATTTTGTGGAAGCTCTTATTTTACCTGTTTGGAAGAAATGAGTTGGTTCTGGGGTGATACACCTGGAGTCTTTGCAAATCAGAGTGGTTCTCCAGAGACATCAGAGTTATTTTTGCTACGGAAAATAAATGGAAGCAAATTAGGGAGAATACACCTAGTGCAGGTGATACTCATGGCCCTGCCCCAAGAATGCAAGTGGTGCCAGTGGTGCAGGATGTAGGGGTGACCCAGGGTGTAAAAGATTTTCTTTATGGCTGCAGCAGGTACTGAATCCACTGAGTCTGTGCTCCAGGGAGCAAATCCTACTTTTCCACTTGATGTAAATGGCTGGACAGTGTGAAGGGCTCATTCACATGGGGACTCTGTCCATTCCTGATAAAGGACACCACTGATTAAGCACAGTAGATCTATGAGCTTTTGTTATTTCCCCAAGCAAGCTATGGAGAGTAATATTATGCTTACAGATGAGACTTGTATCTAGATACTTGTAGAGGACCAAGTTCAGTTCAAATCAGCTCTCAGACAGCAGTTGGAGGTAACATCTTAATATTGTTTGCATCATACTATGCTGGTGAGGGAAAATGTCCCGAGAGAGACCATGTCCTGTGATTGAGCAATGGGAGCGGCTCTCCTCCTCCTTTTAGGTGAACTGTAGTAAACTAGGATTCAAAGGGAACGTGTCTGTGCAGGTGGAGAGGAGCTCACTAGGAGAAAACAGCTTCTTTTTGGCATTATGAAATGCAGTAACAGGACAGATGGGATTTTATAGTTTACATTCATTGTTCTTATAAGACTAGTTTTTCGTATATGCTTTGGTCTTCTGTGCTGTAATTTTCTTCTTACTTGTGATGGAGATGAATGATTTTAGAACATGACAGTTCATTTCAGGAACAGGTCACAGGACTGTACTCTCACAGAGCCACAAACTGTTGGCTGCAGTTCTGGACTTCATGGTTCAGTCCTGAATTTTTAGTCCATCTTTGGCTTGAAGACAGAGATGAGAAACAGTCCCACCAACACACAAATGCAATTGAATCAGAAGAAGATAAAAATTGGGAAGGGATATCAGGGTCACTTAGTACTGACTTCCAAGGAGACTGTGAGTTCAGATGTCTCAGCATCCACATGGGGTGACATTATGTCATCAGGGAATGAAATTGCAACACGTGCACTGAAGTAAGGGCCTGGCATGGCATAAAAATTGCTAATGATGCCCAGCAATTGAATTAAAATTAGAGAATGAGGAAAATGCAAATGTATTTTTTTGTATTAGCTCCCAGGTAGCAATGAATAAACTTGAAGATTTTCAGTAGCTCTCTTGTATGCTTTTTTCAGGGATAAGAGGGAGCAAAAAAAGCTGGTTAGTCGTTTCAGTGCTCCCATGTAATGAGGGTATCGTAGTCTTCATAGTATTCAGCAGACATCCAACTATCCTGTTATTTTTGATTTGTCCCACTGTTTGCCTCACAGCTTAGCCTGGCTTCAAGTGAACTGCCATTTCTACAGAAATACATAAGCTCAGTTAGAGTCACAGCATGAGGAATAGCTGATACTGTCTGTACAGTTCAAGGAATACAGAAAATCACAGGAATTTTATGGGAAACAATAACCTCTCCTCATCAGTAGTGACTGTAGGTGAATTGTGGCACAAACATTTATGGCATAGTCCCCTTTTTCCAAGAGAAGAAGACATGCTTTGTCTTAGTGGTTTCACCTCACCTCATCTTCAAGGTCAAATTTGCACTCAGTAGTTACTAACAATTAAATGTAATTTGTCTGTGACCAACCAGACTTGATATTGCAGAATCACAGAGTGGCTGAGGTATGAAGGCACCTCCGGAGATTGTCTAGTCCAGGTCCCTGCTCAAAGTAGGGTCAGCTACAGCAGGTTGCTCAGAGCCATGTCCAGTCAGGTTTTGAACATGTCCTAGGATAGAGACTTCACAACCAATCTGGGAAACCTGTGCCAGTGTTTGACCACCCTCATGGTAAAAATGTTTTTCCTTATGTTTAAATTGGATTTCCTGTATTTTGGTTTGTGTCCATTGCCTCTAACCTTTCACTAGACATCACTGAGAAGACACTGATTCTGACTTCTTTATTTCCCTCTTCGCCACCCCAGATCAGGTATTTACATACATTGATGAGATCCTCCTGAGCCTTCTCTGCTCCAGGCTGAAGAGTCTCAGCTCTCTCAGCTGCTTCTTCTATGGCAGATACTCCAATCACCCCATTTTTTTTGTGGACTTTTGCTAGACTCACTCCAGTACATCCTTACCTCTCTTGTACTGGAGAACCCAGAACTGTGGCCTTGCCAGTGCCTGAGCAGAGAGGAAGGATCACCCTCCAATTGCTGGCAACATTCCTTCTAACAGCCCAGGAGGCTGTTGGCCTTGTTTGCCACAAGGGCACCTTGCTGGCTCATGTTCAACCTGGTGACCACCAAAGTGCACAGGTCCTTCTCTGCAGAGCTGCTTTCCAGCCAGTCAGCCCCTAGCTTGTTCTGGTGCATGGGGTTATTCCTCCTCATGTGTAGGAATTTGCATTTCCCTTGATAAACTTCATGAGGCTCATGTTGACCCAGTTCTCCAGCCTGTCCAGGCCCCTCTGAAAGGCAGTGCAGTCATCTGGTGTGTCAACAACGCCTCCCAGTTTTGTACCACCTGCAAACTTGCTAAAGGTGCACTCTGTCCCATCGCCCACATTGTTAATAAAGATGTTAAACAGCCTTGGCCCCAGTATCAGCCCCTGGGCTACACCACTAGTGACTAGCCTCCAGCTGGACTTCGTGCTGCTGATCACAGTCCTTTGAGTCTGGCAGTTCACTGGGTTTTTAATCCATCTCACTGTCCATTTATCTAACCTGTACTTCATCCGTTTGACAAATTGTCAATAGCTTATTTTAAGTAAATATTTATAAAAGGAAAACACATATGGAAAAATAAATTTAGGAAATAGACTCATGAAAATGTTTTGTCAAAGAAAACAATCCAGAAAATCAGTAAATTCCAGATAAAACAGTAACAAAAGACATTCATAAACGGTGCAGCTGTTCATTCATGAGTTTTAGCACTGCGAGCTTTCTCAGTTCTATCACGAGTCTTGTTTTATACACTGTGTGGTTGAAAGCTGGAATTTAAAAAAGTATAGAGCATTTTGGCTTTCATTAAGAAGAAGGAAAAGAAAACAATTGGCTTTTGCAACTGCAGCAAAAATATATAAATGTGTCTTTCCTGCATCCTACAATGGCCAAAAGGACCAAAAAGGAGAGAAATTATGTCTCAGATCAGTTTAACATTTCTGAAGTACGTCTCATCTCAGTCACTTTTGCGATTTTGGGGATACTGGACTCATGTTTCTGGAATACTCGATATCAGCAGAAGTGTGTTAATGACAGCAGGGATGGTCTGGATGGCCTGAAGCCATGTTTAGTTCTTGGCTTTTGTACAGGCTTCCTATATGCTCTTGAGAAACTCTGTAGATCAGAGCCAGCAATACCACTTCTTAGGATGAGTACATCACAGCTCAGCAGGCTGTCAGACACCATGCTGAGGGGAGATGTTTCAGTTATCAGACAGATCGGTAACCGCAGCCCTCCCGCATGTTGTAAATTGAATATTACACTGGTAATTGCCGAAGTCAATATATTATTCTGTCACTTCGATTTAGTAAAAAAGAGATGTTGAAATGTTGCCTGTGGAAATAATTTCAAAGACAGAAAGGCAACCTACATCCTTCATGAGGGAAAACTCCTGGCAGTGTCAAGAAATTTCTTCAGATTCAGTGTGAAGAGTTACGTGGGAATCTCCCTGCCTGACAGTCATTGCCCTCTGGGGATGTCCCAGTCACAGGGCCACTGGATTTCAAGCAACACCCTATATCTAGGCAAATTATCCCAAAGTCATATATCTGATATGCTGAGCAAAGACACCAGGGCAAACTTTTTTAACCTTGAGGAACTGACTCAAGACTTGGGTCGTGTTTACAAATAGAAGGTATTTGTCTCTGCTTGTGAGGTAGTTGTTATCTCTATCAATTTCTATGGGACTAGACTTCTCCCCTTCTCCTCTTTTCTCACCGAAGCCTGTGTTTACACAACAGGATGGATCAGTCCTTTCAGCAGCCCCTGAAAAAGTTCCAGACCAAGGTCTGAGAATCTCTTTGGTGTCTGCTTGGCTCATGACCTATGGGAGCTGATCCCTTCTAGTAAGTGCAGGCTCACTCTCTTCATCCACAAGATCCAAACCCTTTCTGTCAGTTCATTTTTTCTGAGAAGAAATGTGGAGTATGAAATAGCTTCCAGGTCTTTCAGGCATTGGCAAGCACCAGGAAGAGGCTCCAGCCACCTACTGACCTCCTGAAGAAACAATTGTACTGCTAGTAAGCTTCTCCCTTCCTTTCCCACCTAAGGAGACAATGGATAGGTGAAATAATTAATTTTCCATTGGGAAGGGTTAATAACCAGGTATGCCAGACATTTATTATCTGAATCAGACGCAAGCTTGATTCTTTTAAGATTTCTCACAAAGTTAAATTGCAGACAAAAAGTGGATTAAGAAAGTCAGTTTTCTAGATCATGTTCTAATCTTGTTCATGGTTTTCTCTGCACATAAGCATAGCACATCAAAATGTTATACTTGCACAAAATCCTGACAAAGAGTTACAAAGCAAAGTAGCTAAAGCTAGGAAAAGCTGGGATTAAGTTTGCTCCTGTTAGGTATGTGAGCCCATACAGGCTGCTCAGCTTCCCCAGTGACTTCCTTTACTGGGACTCGTACCTGCTTCTCCTGCTGTTTCTGCCCTTCACCCGAAAGTCATTTCTCTTCACTGACTCCTAGTGCCAGCCTGGCCCACCCAGTGCTGGTGTTCTCTGGGCTCCAGCTGGATGAGACAACGGCCTGCTCTTGCCACAGAGACAATTTATGTCCAGTTCCTCCCAGGGACTGAGGCTCGCTCTATGCTGCATAGGTTGCAATTTCTCCTACTGCGAAAATTCCAGAGAGCTGAAACAATGTTGATAAGGGGCAATAATGGCCAGCAGGGACAGGGAAGTGATCTTACCCCTGTACTCGGCACTGGTGAGGCCGCACCTCGATTACTGTGTTCAGTTTTGGGCCCCTCACTACAAAAAGGACATTGAATTACTCAAGCGTGTCCAAAGAAGGGCAACGAAGCTGGTGAAGGGTCTGGAGAACATGTTGTACGAGGAGCGGCTGAGGGAACTGGGGGTGTTTAGTCTGGAGAAGAGGAGGCTGAGGGGAGACCTCATCGCCCTCTACAGCTACCTGAAAGGAGGTTGCAGAGAGCTGGGGATGAGCCTCTTTAACCAAGTAATAAGGATAGGACAAAAGGTAATGGCCTCAAGTTGCACCAGGAAAGGTTTAGACTGGGTATTAGGAAGCATTTCTTTACGGAACAGGTTGTTAGGCGTTGGAATGGGCTGCCCAGGGAGGTGGTGGAGTCCCCATCCCTGGAGGTGTTTAAGAGTAGAGTTGACATAGCACTTAGGGATATGGTGTAGTTGGGAACTGTCAGTGTTAGGTTAATGGTTGGACTGGATGATCTTCAAGGTCTTTTCCAAACTTGATGATTCTGTGATTCTTTGTAATGTAAGACTCCTGGCTATTCATATTGTTCTATCCACTGGCTATGGCTGTATTTTTTTAAAATGTTTAGGATTGTGCATAGTCATTCAAATACTCTGCTTGTTAAAATAGTGTTGTGATGAACAACAAATTAATTTATCCATCTGTATGATTCCTGTCTTCCTGGTTTGGCCAGTGTATATTAGAAAGAACTGGTCATTTCCCACCCATGTTTAAGCTACAGAGCATTTCAATGCCTCCACTTTGTGTGTTGTGGTTCCACTGTCAGATATTTTGCGCCTATGTTCCTATAGTAAGCCAATCTGATTGCTACGTGAGCCTCTGGTTACCAACTGCTTCAGATGAAAAATTCCACACCAAAACCATCAAAAACTGCAGAAATCCAGTATGGAATGAAACTTTCTACTTCCGGATACAGAGACAAGTCAAGGTACACAAATCAAAAACTCTCTTTTTCATCTCAGCTTTATGCAGTTCTTTCAGTTTAGCCCAAAAAGAGAATGTCATGTCTTCTAATGCCTTTTTGAGTTTACTTAAAACTCTCCTAGCAAGCTGGAGCGAAACAATTTTAGCTATTGTTGGAATCCACTTCTCTCCTAACAGATACTTACTATTTATATATCAGTAATGTGAGCCTGACTGACTTGCAGAAGGCTGATAAGACCAATGACAGAGTGACAACACAGAGAAACACTGAAATAAAACTATAAAGCTGCATTATAACAGAAAAACACATCCTTCCCTGAGAGGACTTGATATAATGGCATATTAATGCCAGGAATTCTAGTATCATTAAGATCTTTATTCAGTTTGGTACTTCTAATTACACTACACCCAAATACCTATGAACAGATGGCTGAAAGTGGAAAGCCCAAGGACACAGGAAGGTGGTTATTGATATGAAGTGACCTCTATTGTCCCTGTTGATAAGGGGCAATATAGGACTTATAGCTATCCATATTACTTCCTAAAAGATCACATTTTTGGTGAGAGCTACTTACAAGCATAAAAGGTGACCCAAGAGAGATCTCAGTTTGGCCTTAATTGACAGGACTACAAGTTATTTCTTATAAAGAGGATTACACTTGTTTTCTTACTCTTTCTCGTTTGTCATCAATACTTTTCTGTTTCCTCTCTGTAAAGCAAACGCTGAACCTGGGAGAGCTGCAGAATGTCATACTTCCTGAGTATATGCTAACAAATTGGATATTTTTCATTTCGTTTTCCAGAATATTTTGGAAATTACTGTTTCTGATGATGACATCATTCATGATGATGACCACGCAATTGTGCTTTTTGATGTAGCTAAAATCTCCCCTGGGGAAAGAGTGTTTACTGCATTCCCACTAAACCCACAGGTAAGAGCTTGGTCAGATGTTTAGTATGTCTTGACATCCATTCTCTCCCCTCTGATTAGAGAGGTGTGCCATCTCTTCTGTCTTTTACCACCAGGAACAGCTTGGTGGTAAAAATATAACAAATTCATTAAAATCTTGGAAACTGCACACCAGTGACAAAATAGACAGCCTTCTCAAATTGCTGTTGATTTCCTCTGGCACAGATTCTGGCCAAATCCCTGAGCCCCTGCGCAGATGCAATTTCAGGGGAGCTTTGCACTTTTAATAATCTGACAGAAAATGACACACAAAGTGTGTCCTGACAAAGGACCTCACAAATCTTCACAAAGATTATAAAAAGAAAAACAACACAAGGACAGGCAAATGGCCTGTTTCCACAATATTTTACTAAACACTAAGTCTTAGTATATCGTGTTCAGCACATGGAAGCTGGCAGGGAAGAAACTGAAAAGTAAAGGTTTAGTGGGGAGACTGGTGAGCACCAAATACCATTTGCCTGCTAGTACAATTGAGTTCTTTTCCTTGGGGAAGAAAAAGCTGACTCTGTCCTCTATTGCTGATAATAGCAAGCACAAAACAGACGATCATTACTTATTAAAGCATAAAGGAAACTGTGCTTGCAAAAATGAAGGTCACTTTGCTCTCTGCACATGCTAATTGAGACTGATGCTTTTTTTTTTTTTCCTTTTCATTTTCAGAAGAGGGAGGAGCTAGAAGTTGAGTTTGTATTGGAGAGCATGTGAGTAAAACCCCATTATTATGGGCAGCTTGGAGTGTTGCATCAGTGCAGGGAAACCTTGTGTACACCCAGTATCATCTTAATAGCCAGATTCACCCATTTTCCAAACTTAATATGTGCATCAGCAAATCATTATAAGAAAAGAAAATGTCATGATGTCAAGAATGAGTTCAGAATTTTTCATTCAGTGACTTTCTCCTAAAATTTATGTATTACTCAAATAGTTTAGAGTTGGTTTTCTGGGGCTGGTAAATTCCACTGCAGTAAATCTATAGATTTTCTGGAGAGCATTCTCTGGGCAGCTCATGGCTGAGGAGAACATTGCTACCCAACCTGTGACATACCTGTGCTATTAAGGCTGTTACAAGCACTTTCCAGGTGCCTTATTGCAGCTGAATCATTTCTGCTAGGTAGTTATGTGGCATCTAATGAAAAGGGAATGTATCTCTAAAAACAATAGGAAGGACCAAATAAAAAAAAAAAAAGAGGGGAAAAGGTGTCCTGTTCAGGACAGTATCCAGATTATATTGTTTATAAAACACATATTATTTGTTCTTGTTTTCTAGCCGGGGTCCTCCTGAAGCCATCATCACAAATGGGGCAATAGTGGTAAAATATTATTTGCTTTGTTCTCTTGCGTTCTTTCCCACATCATTCCTTACCTTAGCTGACTATGATGGCAGTGAGGGAAAAACTTCAAGTATTCATTTTTTAGTGATACCTTTTCTCTTAGGAGCTTTATCTTTGAGGAGGCCAGCATGATCTTAGAAGAGCCATCAGACTGCTATCATTTTGCCTTGTTTTGTCTGCATCCATTGAAAATTACAATATGTTTAGCATAACACCATCTTCCCATGTGACAATGAAGTTAATTTTCACTTTCACTGGGTCTGGCAGAAGTCTTCAACACAGTTGGTCCCCACATTCAGGCAATGACCCTACAATGACCCTTCCAACATCTGCCAGCACTGGTGGTGAGATGACTGGGTGAGTAATCTAATTCTCTGCCCCCATCATGTCTATTCTAGTGTCGTGAAGTAGCCTGCTTGGAAGTTCACTTAAACAGCAGACTGAAAAAGAAGCATTTTTCAGGTAAGCTTATTAATTATTTAACTGGATATTAGTGATTTTACCCACTCTAACAATACCTAGAAATTGCATCATCCAAATATTAAGGCTTTAATTGACCATATCTAAGGTGATTTGTAAAAATTTTGCAGTAGGGAACGCCACCAGTTCTGCAGCAGCTATAAGTTCAGGGTTCTGACTTCACCGGGAGCCTTGTGCCAGACTAGAAACAACATCAGATGCTTGTACAGAAAGTATCTAAACCCCAGGCTGAGGTCCTGAAAACCTCTGCTGTAGTACTGCTAAACCCTGAAGAAGCTTATTTCCTTAAGTGAGATAGCCCATGGCCTTAACTTTCCTAAGGATCTCTGACAGTTTGACTTCTGCATACACACAGAAACACCTCATTTTTTGCAGGGGTTAGCCACTCAGCAGCTGGCTCCCGCCTGACCCTGATCAAGATCCAGAATCTAGAAGCTCCTCTGCCCACATCCCCTGAGGGGCTGGATCTGGTAGGCAATCTCAGAGCATGCATAACACACTCCAGCAGGATTAGCTGATCTCTTCATATAAGTAGGGACATCTGCTGCAGAGTCAGGTCTTATTTTAGGGGACTGAGAACTTCTCTTGCTCATTATTTGGCCTGGGATGAGGATGATTTACAATGCAAAGTACCTGGTTGCATTTGCTGTGTCATGATGCAACTGCAATAGAAATGCAGCAGTCTAAAATTCAGTGCCATTCACGTCATGCTCCCATCCAGCTTCTTGCTCAGACCAGTATAAAGATACAACCACTTGTAATGTTTGGGTCTTGGATCACTTTCAGAAGACAGCTTTACAGGTACAAAGAGGAGAAGGGGTTTGTTCAAAGCTACCTTTTGCTTATTTTTTTCCCTTTCTCTTTTTTTATTTTTTGCAATTAGAAGTAACTTTTTATGTGCTGTTTATCTCATTGTTTTAGAGAATGAGCTAACATTTACAGTAAGAGGATCCTTTGAAGAAATGCAGAGAGTTTCAGTGGGCTGTGACTCCTGCTCCTCTCTCCCAGATCCCATTTTCTTCCACTATGCCAAATACAAGCAACCCTCCCTGGATGTTGCCCTCACAAAGAAGAGGAGGCTTCCCACCTTTGTACGTTGCCCCAGAACATGGTAGACAACATAGACTGTCCTATGATCTGACCTTTACGTGTGAGTAGGCAGCAAGAGGAGAACATTTCTGTCTTAACCAAAAGGCACTCCGTGCTCCTTTTCAGTGCGCTTGTGTGTCATGCGGAGCAGGAAGGAGGAGAAGCATCCCCCTGACTCTCCCTCTGAAATCGCTCCCCTCCGACCGGGAAGTAGTCGGCGAGGTAAGTGTCTGCTGGCCATGAGGAATCATTTACAAGCTTTTAAAAATTGTTGCTGGTTCCCAAGAAGCAGAAACCAAAGACCACCTCTCTTTATACAGAGCCAGTTGTTTTCTAACCTACTTTGAATCTAGGGCAATGCATAATGAAGTAAATTCTTTGGAGCAAAATAAAATGGGAAATCCAGGGGAGAAGGAGGAAGAAGAAAAATGTCTAAGTTGTTGCTCATCCTCCTTCTATTGTCCATGTCCTTAGACAGGCTGGAGGTCACTGGGTGCCACCGAGACAGAGGGGTGAGGGTGCAGCCTGGCACACTGCTGCAGGAGGCAAACCCGTGCCACACTTGCAGGGTGCTCAGCCTGTTTGGCTTCCCCTTGTATCTCACATTGTTACGTGAGAGACTTTAGATTCAAGACCCGTGTTTAATGGTGGACCCTTCCAGGGAGGTGAGGTGTAGCACTGCAGCTCTTATGCTATTTATTTGTGTGGCTAAGTAGTACCAGCACAAGCTACACCTGAGTTTCACAACAGAGAGAAGATGCAGACTATAGATGATAATACCAAAGTCTTAATTTATTAAATTGGTGCACATCTCTGGGTACTAATGAAACACTGAGCGGAGAGTCTTATCTCCTAATCTCAGTTTACTGGGGTTCAGAGTTTGTAGATGTAATGATGACCCAAAAGAGCTATGTCCCACTCTGAATGGGAGAAAAGGACTGCTTTAAACAAAATATCAATATTCATAATTTTACCTTTTGAATTTTCAGCACAGAAAATTTGATTTGCACTTTAAGGTGAAAAAATGGTAAGGTATCTTATTTATCTTCCTTCTGTGTTTTTCTCCTCGATTCTTTGAATTTGGATATTTGTCAATTGAGTTCCAATCCCTTTGGATTGGCCTGAATCCTGAATGTTGGCTCATCCTCATTTCAGACTGTAAGATAAAATGGACTCAGTACACAATACAAAGATTTTCAGCAGCCATGAGTTTCTGTAATGGGACTATACAGTGAGTTAAGAGAAGGTTTTATAAGGAACACACCAATATTCTATTGATATTTTTCTGCAATCAAAATTACATGCTAAGGGCCACTGTAGACCCTCTTTGATACCTCTATAAATTATTGCCAAATGCAGATTTTCAATAAAAGCAGCATTTCAAAACTAATTAAAAGAAACCTTTCCGTTTCCCGAGGTCAGAGTAAAAAACTAAAAGACGAAAGTCAGAGTGCCTGGCCACTCTAGGATACGAAAAAATCAAAATAATAAGTGTTCTTGCATTTATTTTTTAAAGTCTACTCAAAGAGATAAATTCACTCAATCAAGTGATTGCTTTTTTTGAAACCAAGGCAACACATTGTGTATTTTGAGATATGGTTAAGGCCTTAGTAAAATTTCTAAGATGAATATGCTACATGACGTAACATGTCGTAAGGGAAGTTCTATCGTGCCGTTTATTTTAGGTAAATATGCTATGAGATATACATCATTTTACAGGTGTCATTTAAAAACTTCTTCCTTACCACACCTAAGAAAGATTTTCATAGCAGTTTCCAAACTGCAACTGTAGTGCTTATAAATATCCATAAATTACTATATACACCCACACACAAAAAAAATCCAAACATGAAAGTCCACAACTTCAGTCCACAATTTGCAGGTATCAGTGGAAGTTTGCATGACTTTTGAAGGTGCATTTAAAAGCCACCTTTAAAACACTGCCCTCTTCAGACTTTAGCCTTTATGTCTGAAAGGGAACGATTCTGTTACTTGTAGCTATATTTAATTTCAGATATCTTCAGCAAGGAGCAAAACACCCCCAAAACCTCTCAGTCCAAAGGAAGACATACTGTTGTTCTCCAGGAACAAACTAAAGCATTTCATCTCTTCCTGGTTTGCTTTATGCAGACCTGATGGTGAAGGCATGTCTATTTATGGAGTAGAAGCAATTAAAATGCTGAATTAAACTATAAACGTGATGTGAGATGCCTGATCCTCTGTTCCAGCCAGGAAGACCTAGACATACGCCTGGGGTTTGACCTGTGTGCTCAGGAACAGGATTTCATTCGCAAGAGGAAGAAGGTGGTTGCAGCCGCTCTGAAGGACATTCTCCAGCTGGAGGAGGACTTACAGGAGGATGAGGTATCTGAGACATAATTATTCTCTGCCTTCTCCACAGCTGAATGTTAAAATGTAGCATTTGTGTTCAATTCTCATTTTCCTGGAAACAGCTTAAAGTTTCACATGCCAGCCACGGTTGACTTATTTTCTCTATTTGAGGGAAGAAATGAGTACTCATAGGAAACATTAATAAAAAAACCCTGTAGCTCTGTTGCTACAGGATCTACTTTTGTGTTGACCATCAGTCTGCACAATCATGCAGAGAAGGGTTAGGTGCTCTCAGGCCAAAGCCAAAACTTCTTTTAGATCTCACAATCATCTTGGCCAGATCTAAACCATAGATTCAGCACTTCTTTCCCTCACAGTTCAAACTGGACTTTATTTTGTTGTGCCTTTTGTGCCGGCATTTAGGCTCCCATTGTGTGAGCACAGCATGCTGCCACTCTGACTTCATCATCAGATGCAGTTAGAGTGAGCGCTTGCTTGGCAAATTTGAATGATAACAGAGGGTCCAAGGCAGAGAGAAATCAGTTTTCTCTTTTTTAATTATACTCCCATGACTGCAGTGTGAAGCCTGAACTCAAATGCAGACATGACAAATTTTCCTCATTTTGCCCTAAACTGAGCTCAGCAGGTTTTTTGCACAGCTGGACCTTGCCTTTAAATGCCAGCACTGAACCATGGGCCATTTCCTTCCCCTCAGATGTAGAGGCACCCTTACTTCCCTGAAGAACAGTCTCCCTAGATTCTCCTGATGATTTGCACAAGAGACTAATTCACCCCAATGCATGGTAATTAACTTTACTGTTAATGGAGCCAATTCCTATTTATGGATTAATCCTTTTTCTAAGAGTGCCAGACCCTGGATTTCTGTACCATCACAGCAAGAAGTAATTGCAGTTCACTCAAATACCTAGTACATATACATATGTCGTAGGTAGAGTGAGTATGGTTTCTCTTTCCCTCTGGAAACTGTAAAAGGGGATGATGTCACCAGCCTCTGGTCTTAGGGGATCTGAACCGGTCTGTGCTCTTAAACCCAACAGTCATGATACACCTAGTATGGCCTGTGAAATAACTATACAATAATAGAAACTGGCTTTAGCAAACTTCAGTAACAGAGGTCATTACTACACACTTGGAAACTGTGAGACAGCACCTATGTTTTCTGGCCTATTGCATCTGATAAAAAACTGGTTCAAATGGCAGGAGGTACCTTTTCTCTAGTCTTTTTTTGGTTTGTTACTGGTTTTGCAATAGAGCACTGAAAATGTGATGTTTGAGATGATGGCTTTCATTTCCTAATGCATAGTTGATTGGAAGAGGAAACATGAAGTATTTCTTACTCCTTCTATGCCTGATTATTAATTCAGGTTTTTCTTCTCCTTGCAGACTGGTGGCATGTAGCATCTTTATTACTTTATCACTGCTCTTTTCTAATCAAGATGTCTGTCTCCCTTCTCAGATCATGTCACTAAATGCATGTATTTTGGGATTGAACAGGTACCTGTGGTGGCAATCATGACAACGGGTGGTGGAACCAGAGCTCTGACAGCCATGTATGCTCACCTTCTCAGTGTGCAGGAACTGAATGTCTTGGACTGTGTTTCATACATCACTGGTTTATCCGGCACAACGTGGTAAGCCCAAGATAAGCAAAGTTTTCACAGGAATTTTCTGTATGTGATGTCAAGATGTGATCTGAAACCTATCATCTATCAAGAAAGGGCTTTCTTTCTCTGTTGTGGCTTTTTCTTGTTTCCTTCAGTGGGTATTTGCCCACATTTGGAATTAATGCAGTCCTGATTAAATATGTGGATGGTACCACACACATATGTGCTTTTTCATGTAAATCAAGGCATGATACACGAACCTCCAGAACTTCCCAAAGCTTTGCTTCAGAACTCATGCTTTTCCTTGTGTGGTTTTTTTTTGTTTATTAGGACCATGTCAAACTTGTATGAAGATCCTGAATGGTCCCAAAAGGATCTTAAGGAAACACTTAATGATGCCCGAAAGCATGTGCTCAAAAATAAATTCTTTACTTGTTTTGCTCCTGATCGTTTGAAATACTATTTGAAAGAGTTGTGCCAGAGGAAACGGGAAGGACATCAGATATGTTTCACGGATCTGTGGGGACTCATCATTGAAACCATGTTACATGAAAAGGTACAATAGCAGCACCTTTCTCTTCAGATTTGAATATTTATTGAATATAGCAGTGAGGGCAGACAGCAAATTGAAAAATAGTTGAGATCAGAAGGGGCCTCTGGAAGTCGTCTTGTCCAACAGCCCTGCTTAAGCAGGATCAGGTAGAGCTGGCTGCCCTGAACCATGGGCTTTTGAATATCTCCACAGGTGAAGACTCCACAACTTCTCCGGGCAACACATGCTAGTGTTTGACCACTCTTAAGGAAAAGGGTTTTTTTGCTTGCACGTTTGTTTTTCAGATAGATGCCTAAAGCATGTGCCTCTGCAGTATCATTCTTTGTGTTTGTTGGCTGCATTATGCAGATCTTAACATCACACCTGATACAGAAAGGTTGGGAATAAAGAGAAATAACAGGAAACTTACAGTATGAACAATTTTTAAATTAATTCATATGTAAATATTTAAATGAAAATCCTGCTGTTCTTTTAAAAGAGATGCATGGTGTGACAAGGCAAAGAAAAACCACAAACCCGAAGACAGTATCTCTGAGTTGTTAATGGAATTATGTCACTCTGTAAACATTTCCACCAAAAGGCACTGTTCAGGCTCTGTTTTAGTAGTCACGAATCTTTCCTTCCCAATAGGCCATTTTTACCTAAGAAAGAGAAAACATTCCCCTGTAATATGATTAACCCCACATGCATCCAAATTTCTACTGCCTGAGCACTGCACAGTAGTAGAGACCTCCTGGGGATGGGCTCAGCAGGGAGCTGTGAGTGTCCCCACTGTGCCACAGCCCTGTCCCCTGGCCAGCACAGCCCAAGGGAAGCCCAGCAGCACAGCCATCCTTCCAAGGGCTGCCTCAGTGAGGAGGAGCACCTGCAGCTCCCCTTCGAGGAGGATCTGAACTCAACACCCTCTCAAAGTTGGGTACTGCTCCCAAACTGTCCTACCCTTTCCACCCTGCCTGAGTATGTAAGATGCTCCACAGCAGAAGCACTAAGGGTCAAGGTTCATTGAGCATTAACTCTGCCTAAGCCTTGGCTCTGTCACAGGTCTGAGGAAAAGATGATTTTCTGGGCAGTCAGTGAAGGGATTACTCTTTCTAAATGAAATATTTCCTGTCAAGACTGCTTTTCAAATATTTCTAGACATTTTTCTGAAATAAATAACATGAATAACAGCATTTTTTTCCTACTATTGAATTCTCAGGTTTTTTTCATCGTGTGAATTTAATTCAAGACTATTTGTGTGCTGAAGTGCTGGGGCAGGGGAGGATCAGAGGTAGGGTTGACAGCACCTCTCTGAAGTAAACCAGTGGGGAGCATCCTAGCTGGAGTCTAGTATGCACCACGTTGTCAGAACCCAGGCTTAGATGAAGTGGGAGGCTCTTTGTGTCATCTAACTGTCCTCAGCTACTGTCCTTCTTCAAAACAGGAGAACTCCCATAAGCTCACAGATCAGCAGCAGGCATTAAATCAGGGTCAGAATCCCCTGCCCATCTACCTCTCTCTCAATGTGAAGGACAAAATCAGCGACCAGGATTTTAGAGGTAATAATACTCCAGAACTGCATTTAACATTTAATCTCAATAGGGGTCAATTTAGGATTAGGTAAAGAAATCAATTCAAAGCACAAATACTCTAAAAGGCCAATACACCTAGGAGCAGAAATTTAATAGTTAAATTTTTGAAGGCCTTAGTATATTCAGCTGTATTCAGGATCAAAAGCAGGATGATGGAGGACATTATCATGAAATTACCTGCTATGAATTTTTGTAGAAAACTTCAGAAATCTAAAGTTTGTAGAGAAATTTTATTTTAAGAGGATAATTCACTCTTCATGTTCTCTACTATGAATAAATGTCTGCTTGCAAAGTGTGCTATTTAGAAGCCTTGCCTTGCGTTAGTGTACCTTAACCTGGCCAATATCACATGTTTTATTCAACTAATTTGTGCCTCTGCTGCTGTAATCAGTCTGCCTTGTGCTGCTTCTTTCAGAATGGGTGGAATTCACCCCTTATGAGGTAGGATTCCCAAAATATGGCACCTTCATTCGTGCGGAAGATTTTGGTAGCGAGTTCTTCATGGGTCACCTGATGAAGAAAATCCCAGAATCCAGAATCTGCTTTTTGGAAGGTGATTTGTTACTCTGGGGAACTGTAATGTAATGTAATATAACCCACTCCTGTGCAAACCCCTCTTCTGAAATTAAGCAGTTAGTGTATTTTTTATCTGCCAGGAGCAGCATATGGTAAAATATTACAACTAATAACAGGTCACCATCTGCAGGATTTTTTTATTTTCTCTGCAGTCTTATTCAGTTGAACAGCTTTATCTGATTTCATATGTGTTTATGCTTACTGACATGAGGCCTTCACAATACTTATTCGTCTTTGTCAGCAACAGAAGTTGTGTAACATTGCTGCTAAGTTAAATCATCAGTCTCTTCTGCAAGCCAAGTCTCTAAAATAAGGCCTTTTATCTACAATGTTCCTGCCGCAGCTAACTCTGAATAATCCTCCAGGATAACACTTGCATTTCAGAGTGCAAACAGGTCATAATATTTACCATTTTCCCCCTCTTGCATAAGAACACTAAAAGCAGTAAAGAAACCTTTTTTCCCTTTGCAAAAGCAATCTCTTGCCTCATTGTTCTTCCTACTTCCACCAATTGCATAAATGAAGTTTCAGGGTTTTTTGAGAAGTTCAGACTTCTTGCTTGTATGGAGATTTCACTACAGCTAGTGGTGAGATGTGAGGAAGAAAATCAGACTCTCTCTATCCCTGGCTGCAATGTCAAACAAGGCACCCAGGTCTCCCTTTCTGTGGTCAGAAATGCCAGCGGGTCACCAGCCCCCTTCCTACACCTCCCACCTTGGCATTTTCTTCCTCCCTTCCCTAGAGTGATGCTAGGATATTTCTGCCCCCGTTCCCTGCCAGTGACCCAGAGTCCCCTCATTCAGGCAGTGACACAGATATTTGAAAGGTTTTCAGCAAATTCCTTTGCAACCCAGCCCCCGAGCAGAGCAGGCAGAGTCCCTGAGGACTACAATGGTCCTGCAGCTCTTTACTGCATGGCTAGACCCGTCCCTCTGACTGCAGGCTGGCACTGCTGGGGCACGAGGTGGCCAGGCTGCCCGGGTCCAGCCTCTTCTATCCATCACTCAGTTCCTCCCAGGAGCACCAGGTTTAGTTCTGCAGTTTGGAGGGCTCAGGAAGGCATCATTGCACACCAAGCACATCTAACCATACCAGGTAACAGTGTTCTATCAGCCTGAAAAGATGATTGCAGGTAGGTGGCAATCTGGGCTGCCATCAAGTTTGCTCCATCTGTTACTAGAGGAACTTGAAAATGTTACCCAGATATGCCTTAAACCCTCAAAAATCAGAAGACAAATCAAAAGACTCATATATTTACACTTTCTATTTTCAAAACTTTTAAGTCAACTTCCTCATTCTAAGGGATATTAGTGTATCAATCTTGAATGTTTTGTGATTGACAGTTCTGCATAACTGCATACCTGTAACAGGATTATGCTAGAAAGAAATAAAACTTTTAGAATTACGAACGCTGAGAACTTGGGGAATAAGATATGTTGAGGACAGGTGGAGAATATGGAGATGTACTTGACAAAACGTTATTTGCCACATAACAAAAATTAATGTGTTAGCAGCTATACTGAAAATACTACCAGCCCTCTTCATATATCCCAATAAATACATTATGGATTCATATACCAATTCATAAATACATTCCCTTTTATTTGTGCACTAAGATAATATAATGAATACAGTTTGCTGGAGAATTCAGAAGGTACTGAAGGTTTTTGTGAATGAAAATGCTTCCAGGTCTTTACCAGTTTACTGTCTGTCAAATATATCCTATGCCACAGGGATCTGGAGCAGTGTATTTTCCTTGAATCTTATGGATGCTTGGTATATATCTGTTAATTCAGAGGACTTCTGGCACAAATGGACCCGAGACAAAATTACTGACATAGGTGGGTTATTCTTACACCATTATGTTATTTTATTGTCTCTTTTTTTTCTTTCTTTCTCTTTCTTTTATCCTCTGTGCTGCTATTCTCTCACTTAATTTTTCAGAGTCATTTTGGAATTCCCTCTTCAGGGCTTCCTGTAATCCACATGGAAACCAGGAGGAAATTCATGCCATGTATTTCAGTATGGCAATCATTTCAGTTGTGTGAAAAAAGAATACATGGGATCTGTCACAGGAATAAAAAGAGAGAATGGCCCTCATATGAGCCATTTGCAGAGCACAAGGGTAAAACTGGAGAAAAATATCCCTGTAAACTAGGAGAGGCTGGAGGCCTTCCCTAGCAATCCACAGTCTTCCAGTTCCTCTCTTGGAAGCTGGAGTATGGCATGAGGCTTTACAGAAACAAAAGCAATCACCACCCCTGCCTCTCTGGAGTCTACAAAGCATGGATACAAAATTCAGCACTATCTCAAGTCAGTCCAAACTAATCCTAAGGATGAGATTTGCAAAACACACTACCAAATTAAGAAAGATCTGCAGGGTGGGATTTCAAGGAGAAACACACAAGACAGACATACTGCAGAGAAAAAAGATGAGAAGGAAAACAAATGTAGCAAAAAGGGTGATTTATTTTATCTTCTTGCACTTGTAGGGGGTAGTTTCTGGTCGTTAAAACAAGGAGCTCGCCTTTGCTAGTAAGGAACATTAATTATGTTTGTGTGGCCAAGAGATTGGGATTGTGTGGCTTTTTTGTGTGCGTGGCTGAGAGATAAACTGTAACACAGAGTAGCAAAGCAAGACAGGATAAGTTCAGGATATTGTAGTGGATAAAATCATAGAAAAGCAAAGGAAGTTATGGTAGATGAGACACATTAATTTACAGTACAAACAAGGCTTTTACCACTGTGGACTAAGAAGAAGAGATGGATTTTTTCAAAGCTTAGCTGAAAAACTGAGATTTGTGGAGATCCTGGAAATAAAAAGAGAAAGAAGTCCAAATTTTGCCAAATGCGTTAAAACAGATTATGATTGCACAGATTAACCTCAACAATGAGACCACATACAAGAACTGTTATTCTTCTGCAGATGATGAAACCCTATTCCCTGCAAGACCAAATGCGCTGGATACTCGAGTGGTTTGTCCCACTGACAGCTTTTCAGGCATTTTCCGAGATATTGCCATGTTACGTCCAGCAGCTTCAGAAATCCATAACTTTCTGAAGGGCTTCCAGATGAACAACAACTACCTAGAGAGCGAGTTTTCCAAATGGAAAGGTATGATAATAGCACCCTGGTTTTAGTTATACTTTAAACCATCCTCGTGAAAAATGTAACAATGCTTAGATTATCAAGCCAACTACCTTTTTGTTCTGTTCCCATCCTCTGATAATATTTGAAACTGTTTGTTACCAAAATCTGAAACTAGCTAGCAGGAGAGGCTTCAAAAACAAGTTCTTAAAAATTTCGTGAAGATTGGCAACTGATAGATGAGAAAGAACCAGCGTTATGTCTGCTGATGTGACAGCCAGCCAGCCTGCACACTTGTGGCATGGCACCCGTGTCATCATATGCAGTCTCTTGCCCGGTCAGCTATCAAGAGATGTGCAAGGGAGCCTTGCTTCATGTTACCATTTTACTTAAAAGTAAGATAGAACCTTAGAAACAGTATTGCTTGATACACAGTTTGGGAATTAGTGCTCAGTCTGGTACCAGCTCTGCCATGTTGCACAAGGGGTTGTGCCTGCCTCAGCTGTGTACCTCAGTAGCTGTGTGCCTGTTTTCGTAGCGTGCAAGGCACCAAACATCTTTAATCTTTAGTAAGTTGAGACAATGAGGCAATGAGGTACCATTTTAATTTTTTCCATATTAGAAAAAAATAAAAATTGACCTGAACAGTCACACACAAGACCAGGAAATGGAATTAACTCTATTCTCCTGAGCCCCAAGTTAATCCCTCTTAATTAGAGGAAAGCCAAAGAAATTGCAGAGTAAATAGTGAAAAGAGGAAGCCAGATGAGGAACTGAAAATTACTGAACTGCAACTATCAGCTATATAGGTAGGTCTAAGACCCAAGAAAAGCTGAATTATCTTTTTGTTAACAATTGACTTTCCTCAGCACATCTCTTTTATTGAGCACCACCCCTGAAAAAAAAATGCTTCTTTTCTAGACTGTGAGCTTGACTCTCAGCCCAACCGCCTGACAGCAGCAACAGACTACCTCATCCTGATTGATACAGCGTTTGCCTTTGCTACCAGTTACCCACCCCTTATGAGGCCGGAACGGAAAGTGGATGTCATTTTGCATTTCAACTACAGTTCAGGTTCCCAGACAGGGGTGAGCCTTGTACATTCTTCTTTAGTGATATCTCTGTCTCATCACTGAGTTCCAAGAATGGCTGATCCTCTACTCGTAGAAACTTTTTTCCCAGTATCGTGGAAGTGTAAATAAGCTAACAGTTTACCAGGGTCACATATCTTTATTGAACAGTACAAGTGTCATCAGAAAGTAAGCATTTAGTAAGCTAAATCTACTCATTTGTATGTGTAAATGTGTTTTAGCTGATTTGAAGGCAGTCAGATGTTGAATGAATGAAGCTAAATGTATTTTAAAATTGTCTATAACTTCTCAATCCAATCATACATATTCTTATGCATGGGAAAATGTACATTCAGAACAACACAATCATAACAATAGAAGGGTTTGATGCAGAAGGCCAGATATGCAAACAAATGCAACTAAAGTGTGTATTTAGGAACTTTAAATACATTTGAAATAAAAAGTCCTCTAAAGGTAACATTTTTAATACCCAAATGGGGGATGTAGATTTTCAAAGACAAGCATGTGGACCCAGATCCATCCCATTTAACTCTGACTTTCCAGATCTTGGCTCCATATACAGTGTACAACACCTAAATTGGGTATGTGCCATAATCTGTCAGAACTTGTACCTTACCCCACAAAAATCCTGGTGAAACTGGGTTCTGGTGAAGTTCTGTCCAAGTGTTTCCCACATGTTCTGATGTTTTCTTTTGGTTTGTTTTCCTATTGTGGCAACCAGCCCCTGAAAGAAGCCTCCAAATACTTTGCAAAACAGGGAATTCCTTTCCCTACAAAGGTGCCAGATGATCAGGAAACTCCACATCTGAAGGAATGCTACATTGTTGGTGACAAGGAGACCCCAGAAACGCCTATTGTGATATTTTTCCCTCTAGTAAATGACACCTTCCGGGACTACAAAGCACCTGGTAAGTTTACAACTACCCCTCACATTAACAGAGGCAGTGGCTGCCTTCTTTCTTTTTTTTACCGTGCAATATCTGTTCTTCAGATCATCCTGTAAACACAGATTCAGACTTTGCTTAGATCTGAACCATACTAAGAAGCTTAAAATATGTAAATTTTCATTGACAGTAGAGCAGCAGCTGGCATCAGCCTTTAGCATATATGCCCCTCTTCAGATTTTTTTGGGGACAGATTTTTTCATAGGTAGATTGTAGAGTTTACTGATGAAAAGTATATTGTATTTATCTGCAGAGGCAGAAGTTAGCAGGGTTATTTCCTCTCCTCATACTTGTCATCCTTTCCTGTTAGAGAATGCTCTGGGGAATCTAAGGATTTCATTGTTTAAAATAATTTCCAGGCTTACAGTTAAGCAGATAACCTTGAAAACAAAAGTGTGAATGAGCAAAATGATGAAAATGATGAAAATGTAACACTGACCCATGCTGACAGCTTCTGTTCACTTCAGTGAGTCCTACTTTGAAATTTAACAAGAGTTTCAGTAGCAACATTGCTGGTCACTTCAAAATAGATTGTTTCTAATTCCTGGTACTATATCCCACAACTCCATACTACCTCTGTTGGTTCCAAAAAGTCTCATTTAACACATTATTTTTTAATCACTTCAAAGCCCCACAGTATACTGAAAACAAAAAATTCTGGGCTTGTTTATGGTACATTAAATTTAATAACAAATTAACAAACACAGAAACTACTGTTCCAATTGTATTAATTATTTTCCTTTTTGTTTAAAAAAGCAAGTCATCAAAAGTCATGCTGTACTTTTGATTTGTAGATATTCTGGATTGAGTTCATGCACATTTGAGATATGCAGCTGGGGTTCTGAACAGGATTCAAATACTCTAAGTGTATTCACACAGGTATACTCCAGCTCTTCACACAGATCAGATAACTGAAAGGTTGTTTTTTGTAGTTGCCCTTTGTAGAAAGAACTAGAGAAAGGAGAAAAGGAGAAAGAACTAGAACAGGAACTGAGAATTAGCTTCTGTACTGCTCTGTGAGGGAGTTTGCCTTTGCTCTCCCCATCAGTAATTTCCAGAACCCAGGGATGTTACTCCTAACTCAGCTATCTAATGTCAGGTGAACATCAGATGATGTGCAGATGCTACACGTCAACACAAATTATCAGGGAATCTAAAAAGGGGTGTTATTAGGTGTGTAGAAGATGTATACAACCTGCATAATATCTGCATATTGAGGCAAGCCTGCACTGCCTGACCGGTTCAGCTGGTAGCTACAAGCTGAGACTACACAGAAAAAAAGAGAACGGGTCCTTGTTGGGCCTCTACAGGTGAAGTCTCAGCTGAGCTGACATGGAAGGACTCGGCCCATGCATTTTTTTGGGACGGCTGCCATCTCTCAGCTGACAGCCAGCCTCCACAGTAGCAGGAGAGATGCTGCAAAAAGGCCTGTAGGCTGGGGATGGATGTCTGCCCTTTGTTAGTGACAGGCAGAGATCAGCTTAATTTATAGTGCTTCAGTACCATGCCCTAGACCAAATCTGGATTGTACAGCATCCAAAGTATTAGTTCAGTTACATGAACAGGCAGTTTTTCCATAGCCAACTCATCCATCAGCTTGTTCAGCAAAGGGAATTTAGACCCTGGGCAGTAAATGCGTAAAGCTGACATATTCAAACTAGGTTACTCCCCCACTGGTTAGACTACTCCATAACTGGAGTAGAAAGGGGAAATCCTTCGTGTGAGGTGGCTCAGACTGCTTCACTTGAGTAGTAACAGTTGCTTAAAACTCTCTCTGCAAAGCCTGGAGGAGTACATCTATCAGATTTGCAGAGACCCTTCCAGGAAAATCAGAACTCTGATCTGTTCTAGATCAATGTTGTTAGAGAAGATCTCCCAAATGCATGTGGTCCTGTCAGTAAGAGAGATGCTGACTTTCCACAAAGCCTACTGCCCTGCTTTGGTACAGGTATCTGTGACTGTGGAGGTGGATTTTTTTGCTATGGTAACAACCTCCTGCCAATGTGATGGTCTCACTGGAGGCTGACAGAAAAATTCTCCAGCCTCTGATGCTCTCTTATCTGCGATGAGGGGGGATCAAGCATTTTACTTTCTGCCTGTGTTCACCTGTGTTGTCTATCTCTGACAGTATTATCTACCATTAGTGCCCATTTCATGGTTGTTACTGCTCTCTTTTCCTCACACTGGCTGTTAGAAAACCGAGGGGTCTGTGGTAATGATGAGGAAGGAAAAAAAGTGCATGAGCCCTCATGTCAGGCGTACAGGCTAGCGTACAGCAGTGGATCTCTGCATCTTCAGGGCTCTGGCCCAGGGCTGGGAGCCTCAGCTGTCCTTTAGCAGTGAAAGGCATATACTGGAGCCCAAGAATCTGCAGAATGTAACCAGATCAATTGATCTTTTCCCTTCCAAGAACCTGTTTATTCTATGTACAGGTAGATATAAATTCAGCTTGCCCATATGTTGTGTCCCACCAGGACAGAGTCTAGCCAGAACTAATATGGCCAAGCAGGCTTCTCACGCTCTCTGAGTGCAGGCAGAGAGCAGTCACTTTTGCTGAGTTCAGGAAGGGCAAGCTTGCCTACTGTGCATTGAGTATATCACTTAAACACACCCTCAGCTCAGAGGGTGCATGTTGCATCTACTATATTTAGTGTACAGATGTATTCCCACCAACTCAGTAAGTGGCGGTGTGTCCAAAAGAGCAGCTAAATCAAACGCTGTCTAGAGCAGATGGCCAGGACCAAGCTGAGATCAGCTGTTATTCTGAATCAGAGGTGACTTATGAAGGTTCTAGAAAAACAAGTGAGGAGATGAGTTTTACATCTTCTGCATCCATAAATTTGTTGAGATTTGCAATTCCCATGGTAAGCCTTGGGTAATTTTCTCCCTGTACCAGCAACCTACTGTGGAGGTCCCTATGAATATCTTCTCTGTGACAGCCTGCAAATAAACTTCTGCATTAGCTTTGGATCTGGTTTCTACTGTCAAATTAATTAAAACAAATAAGTTAATTTAATTTGTCTTCAGATCTAATATTTCCAGAGATGACACTTGTGGGACTACCTGTCTAATTATTTTGCCTGGATCTGTGATGCATATGTTGATTATCCTGGGATGATGAAATGGGCATGAAAAGTTCTTTCAGTATTCCTGCCAAATCTTAGTGATTCGGGGAATATCAAGTTCATTCTCACTGCTGAGGTTACCTAAGGCCTATAGATCTTTACAGTAGTAGGTAGCTCAATGAAATGACAGTAAATATTTGTGCCATCTGCTTCCAGGATATGTCCAGATAATGGCTCTGTGAAGTCTTTCAGTTTAGATAATAGAACCTAGGTTTTTAGGTCTGTTTTCTGTATTTTTTGATAATTCTTCCCAGTAGGAACCAAGAGTTGATGTAGCAGATTGTGCCGGGGGATGTGCTAGGTTGTGCTGGGTAAAAGAATATCTGTCAGGTCGCCGAGAAGGCAGGTGTGCTTTCAGAAAGCTTGAATCACTGAAATACATGGATTTTAAGCAGCCTATTTCTGAAGGCATGAAAGCATAGTAGTGAGGAAAATAAAACGATGTAGAGTTGAAGATGGAAGGCACAGAAAGTGGCAGTGGCTTCAGGCCCATCACCCACAAAGAAACCATGCTGTCACGAGATCCTTGCTATAGTTATCTGCTTTGGGAGAAGGAAAGAGAAAAAGAGTAGTTGCCTTTTACTCACACCTTGGCTAGAAGCGTAGGGTGCTGTGATGGCTGGGAGACAGCAGCAAGGAGGGGGCCAGGGCTGGGAGAGCATCAGTGCTGAGGGGCACCTGGGGACCATGCTGATGGCTCACCCCAGAGCTAGAGGAGGGAGCAGGGAGACTCACCCTCCTGTGCTCAAAAGAGGAGCTACTCATTTTGGCATTTCCAAGAGGACCCAGGACAATCCCTACTCCCCTCACCACCACCAGTTTCTCCACCCCCTGCTGCCAACCAAATATCCCATCAATAAAACACCTATGGAGGGAAGATTTTGAGTTGTCATCCACTGTGTGAGCATGCCTGAGAAACACAGAGACCCTAATAGCTTTTTGCTAACTAACCGGAGTCATTGTTTGTCCTTTAGGTGTGAAACGTAGTCCCTCAGAGATGGCGGAGGGTGATGTTGATGTTGCTAATAGCTGTGGTCCATATTACATAAACAATCTGACTTATTCAGAGGAAGATTTTGACAAACTGGTGAACCTAAGTTACTACAACGTCCAGAACAATAAAGAGTTGATTCTTCAGGCCTTGTGTACTGCCGTGCAGCGGAAAAAGCAGCATAAGAAAGATCAACCACTGCGAAAACCATCCAGTGGGGATGGTACATGTGTGCTGGATAGAGAGGGAATCCAGCATTTGGCCGACTGCCCAGTACTAGGGAATATGAAATAAAATATCTGTGAATCCTGTTAATGAAGAAAAAAATGAATTTGATTAGGAAGTGAAGAAAAGCCAAAGAATGCTAAGAATAGCACTTTGTCATTGAAAATGCTAAGGCCTGTCTGTCAGTGAAGGGAATAAACACAAAAACCAGAGCTCTTCCTTAATGAATTAATGTGCTTCCCTCGTTGACAACCTCAGGAGTGTGGCTAGGTGAGGCTGTGCTCTGCTCGCGCTTGCAGATCTTTCGGGCCAAGGCTGAAATGCGTGGACAAGGAAGTGTGAGGATATCTACGTTGACTGTGTCTGTGCTCTATCTGTGCTATAAAAAGAGAGGACTGTCAATCCAGAAATGCAGCAAGGAACAAAATCCGTTGTCTCTAAAACAAAATCAAGAAGCCCAGTTATGAACTAGGGAGTTTTTATGTGAATGTAAATAAACAATAAACTTTGTATAATAAAACACTTTTTTGGAGTCAGTTACAGCAAATAAACATTTTTTCACAGCAAATACATATGAAAGTCATTTCTTTTAGGTGCTTCTTCCTATACTAGAAAGACAACTAAAGACAACATGCAGACTTACTTCATAGCTGCTGAAAAATAACTGAAGAAGAAATTATGCTTGCTCCAGACCTAGATTTGGACTGCCCCAGGATCCTGGGACCCCTTGAGTTTATGATTACATTTAAAACCCATCTTTACGAGAACTGACTCATGCTAATTTATTTTATTAAGCTTCATTTAAATGTTATTGACATATACCAAAGGTTTAAAGCTTTACAGTTTTTGAGAATGTTAAATCTGAAAAGATGGAAGAAACACAGAGCAGATCTAAAATTGTATACCTACTATCACTCACCCAAAAGCAATTTTTTAACTTGGTGTAGAGTATTGCAACTGAAGTTAACAGATCATTAATTTTCAACTTTCTGACACTCTGTTCATCACAGCAACATGGCTTCTTTCAAGCAAGCAGTCTGATTTTTGACAGATGGAATCCCACGTCTCTATTCTTTTTCTGAATTAACTTTTATTCAATGTTATGATTCATCTACTAGACGTCTTGTATCTACCAGCCCATGTTCCCTACAGGCTTCCCTGCTCCTCAGCTCTGCTATAGTATCTTTTGTCAAGAGATCCTGTTATTGTGGGCCAAAAATGGAAGCCTTACAAATCCCTTTGCCCTCAAGGGTCTCCTCCTACGTGGTGCACAGAAACATAATCCTTCTGCTTACCACTTAGGTCGGTGAACGTTTACCTGTGGTGCACACTACAGGAGCCCATACCGCTCCTGTGCGGGCTATATGCCCAGGGTTTACCTTCCATGGAAACAAGAGAGCAAAGGCAGCAGTCATGTTGATGCATGCTGGATCTCATCGCAATATAGCATGGGATGTAGCCAGAGGGCACAGCCAGACCTGGGAATTTGGAAGCACTCCCAGGTTCCCATAAACAGTTAGAGCTTTATTGTGTGAAGGGCAAAAATTACCCCACTGATAGCAGGAAGCACCTAGGCAGGAAGTCTGAAGACAAGCAGAATGAGGTGTGTAAGTGCAAACACTTCCCTGCCCTTCCTGCAGTTTTCCAGCAGCCACGAAGGGGTCATGGAGAACAATGAACACTTTACCTCATTTCAAAAAGCATACAGTGGAACAGAAATAACTATTCGGTATCTCTGAGTTCTCTCTATTCAACAACAATACAGAGGAAAATGTCAGGGCTGATCAAAGAGGTGGAACAGCTTCCACACAAGGGACAAATAGATAAGGAATCTGCAACCTAGAAAAAGGACAACAGGAGTGAAAGGCAGAGAAGAGAGAGTTCTACAAAATCTGGAGTGCCCTGTGGGAGATGAACAGGGAGTGACTGTGCACCTCTCTTCTAATACAAGACCTGAAAGGGATCAGACAGAACTAGCAAGCAGCAGGTTCAAAGTTAACAAACTAAGGTAGTTCTGCACACAACATGTAATTAAGTTACAGACCTCTTTCACCCTGGACCTTGCAGTTGATAAAAGCTTATGAGTTCAAAAAAACTGATGGATGTATCCACTGGAAAATTTTTAAGGAGTATAAAATACAAAGGCTCCGCATCTGCCTCAGTCCTGCTCTGAATCATCAGTTCCCAGAGGCTGGGAGGACGGTCTGAGACAGTATTGTACCTGCTCTCTTTCTGTGATGTTCTCCAGTCACTAAATACTGGACACATCAAAGACAAGCAGGAAAGCAGTCTCACCCCGGCCTGCAGTGCTTAGGTTTTCCACAGCTGAGATATTTTTGGAGATAATAAATGGTCAGGATTAGTCAGAGCTCCTAAAGATGCAATGATACAAGATTCATTTAAAAGAAAATACCAAAGTAACGTGGAGAAGATGTAAGTAACTGCAAGCATAACTTAACTACCTGTGGATTAACCTATGGTGAAAGGTCATGAAAATGAGAGGAATACAAAACTAAACTGTAAAAAGGGGATTTCAAAAAATGAGGAAGCCAGTCAGCAAGACCCCACATGAAATGGTATAAAATCTCCAGACTCAGCATGGAAATTGCAACAAAAGAGTTGCAAAACACGTGCACAGCCCTAAATAAAATGTGAAGCAAGGAACCAAGAAAAGGCAGAGTGGTTAAATGCTCAGGACTGAGCATGATTAAAGCCTAACATCTCCTTTGAGGAACAGCATGTGGAGGAGGGAGATGGAGAGCGCACATCTAAACCTTGTGATGTATTTAGAAGAGAGCTGGACCATATAGAGAAAAGGTAGTATTGAAGATGGAAATTAGGAGGAAGAAAGATACATAGCTAAAAATGTGAGTCAGTAGCTGTACTAGATGAGCAAAAAGGGATTAAAATGATTGGGATGCTGCAAAGGAATCAAGGCCCTAAGCGTGCAAGATGGAAGATACCCTTCTAACACAAAGTTTACACACATATTCAGCAAAAAATGCCTCTCATTTGTTTTTAATTGAGAGCCTAAGCTTTTGTTTTCTAAGTAGTGAGTGAGCACAAATTTTTGTCAGAGAAAAAAATACTCATTTTACAGATTTCTTCAATGTTTTACAGAATATGGCATTATATTCCATTAAAATCTCTTGTTAAAGCAATGGAAAAGGTGATCCTCCCACGTGGCTTAACACAGTATCAAGACCTGGGGTTACATTAAAGTCTGTATCTGCTACACAAGTCCCACAGCAAAATTCCGATGTATGCTGTGTTAGAATCAGTTGCCTGCTGCTGTGGCTAACCCCCACAGCGCTCAGTCGCTCGCTTCTTTGGCATCCAAAGGCGGCAGCCATCATCAGAAAAACACGAAAAGCATTTGGGCGATTCTCCGTTCAGACCGGCTTGTCAAAGGGTTTCCGGATTTCATTTCAGGGGGCTGAAGTTTTAGCGTCGAAGAGCAGCAGGTGCAATTAACCTCCAGAAGCGGATTTGTGGAAAAAAAACCCCAAAACCAAAAAACCCAAGCCAAACCAAAAAGTCGTCTGATTCTTAAGAAATAACACCCCCCTCAAAAAAAAAAAAAAAAAAATCCTAGAGGCACCCGACACCACGTGCGTGTCCTGCAGGGGGACTGGCGCTGCTGGCGCCGCCCCGTCCCGCCCCGCGGCCGGCTCTGCCCGCCCCCCCCGGCGGCTGCCTCGGTGGGGCGGCGGCGGGCGGCAGAGTGGCGGGGTGCTGGCGGCGGCGGCGGGCGGGCGGCGGCGGGATGTTCAGCTGGCTGGGGAAGCAGGGCGGCGGGCGGGAGCGCGGCGGCGGCGGCGACGTGGTGCAGACGGTGACCGGGGGGCTGCGGGACCTCTACCTCCGCAAGCTGCTGCCGCTGGAGGAGCATTATCGCTTCCATGACTTCCACTCGCCCGCCCTGGAGGAGGCCGACTTCGAGAACAAGCCCATGGTGCTGCTGGTGGGGCAGTACAGCACCGGCAAGACCACCTTCATCCGGTGAGCCGCGGCCCCGCTCGGGGGACCCCGCCCTGCCCTGCCCTGCCCTGCCCTGCCCGCCCGGTGATCCTCGCTCTCCTCCCGCCCAGCGCGTTGCTGCTGCGCGGTAAAGGCCCGCTCCGCGCTAGCAGCGCGCCCGCGGCGAGCTCCGCCGTGAGGGGCAGCGGCCGCCCCGCCCTCAGCGGCCTGCCGGGCGGCGGGGCGGGGCGCGCCCGGCCCGGCTCGGCTCTGCTCGGCCCGGCCCGGCGGAGGGCGGCTCGTGGCTCGGAGGCGGGGCCGGTGCCCCTCCCGAGGAGCGGGGGTGCGGCCGGTGCCCCTCCCGAGGAGCGGCGTTTGCCGCGCTGTGCCGAGGGTGGTGCCGCTCCCCATCCTGTTAGGTGCTCTGTAGCTCTCCTGCCAGCTTCCTCTTTAATAATATTATCTCGGTTTATGTTCTGGTCAGAAAGTGTAACCTCGTTGTCTCCTTCCTCTTAGCTTTTTTTTTTTTTAATCTCCTACATTTTTTCTTCTTGTTAAAACGGCATGACTGCATCGGCCATCACAGACCACTTAACCTTGTCTCCTCCCCTTCTTTCCCAAAAGTAGTTTAATGCATAGGTTGGATGTAAAGATAAGAAAGAAATGCAACAACACTTTTTGGGCGAAAACCACATGGTATTTGGATAGTCATTTTTTTCCCCCCTTCAGCTCTTTTGGTGAATTGCATTTAACAAGCAATATCGCTAATAAGGCAGCTTAACAATGTTGCCGCTGTTACAGTATTTTTTGTCTTCCCCGTCTTCCTTATTGCTAGCTTTGTTAGTAACTGATTTGAGGAAGCTGCAGTGTGACTCGGGTATTACAAGCATATGAATATTTTGTATGTATTTGAGTGTGTTTGCCTTATATGCCCCTTACAAATCAGTCTAAGGTTGTACAAAACTGTAGAAGACACTGAGCAGTCACTTGGATCAAATTTTGACCTAGTTCTTATATCTGAAGTTCACTACAGTCCTTCTGAGAATTTTACAAGTGTTTCTCTTTCGGTTCCAAAGGTTACTGGCAGCCTTGCCATAACAGTTTTCTTTTTACAGTGCAAAAGACCTACCTTCCTTCTTCATTGAACAGTGGTGTTTACTTCTAGTCACCTGAGAGCTTTTCCGATGTTTGCAGAGCTAATCATGTTTCTTTTCTGGTTTTACAACTAGCTAACTTGGAAGCTTGAAGCTGAACTTGGTTCTTGACCGATTATTACTGAATTCCTGTGAACACTTAGAGTGGTTTTGCTCAGAGGAATGTTTTAAAAAATAGAAATAGGGCTATAATTAAAAGAAGAAAAACTTAGTTTCAGGATCCCCAAAGGTAGTCACAAGAAAGTGTTTGTGGGGAGGGCAATTTGGGGTTTCCTAACAAAAAGTTTTCTAGCTGTGCTGATTTATTTTCTTTAAAATTACAGTTGCTTTGGTAGTCTGTATATATTTCCAGGTAAGTGTTGTTACCTGGCTTATGGACAGGACCATGGATAATACAGAGACAGAACGGTCCCAAATATGTGTACCAGAACCTGTTCTGCCTGTCAGCTGAGTTGCTCTGTCATTTGCAGTTCATAGGAAACTTTTTTCCCCTCCTGTAAGAGTTTCCCTTGGATGAGAACACACGTTCTTGATTTATGGACATTCAACTTTTCTGTCCTTTGCAGTTGCCCATATTTGACTGCAGTGCGAGTCAATATTGTGCCTAGGAATGTTGGTATTCCTTGCGGTGCCTTAGATCTGGTTTTGGTACTGTTGCTTTGTGAGTAACTTATCACCTTAACCATAAAGTACTGAGCAATAGGGTTGACTGTTACTAATGTACAGTCTGAAGGAGAAAAGAAGTATCATTTATTACAGCTATTTCCAGCTTTTTTTTTTTAGCATTGGTTTATGCTGGGCGAAGATGCCCAGACATATTTGACAGAGATGAGGTTTTGTCCTGGTTTCGGCTGGGAGAGAGTTAATTTTCTTCCTAGTAGCTGGTACAGTGCTGTGTTTTGGATTTAGTGTGAGAATGATGTTGGTAACACATTGATGTGTTAGTTGTTGCTAAGTAGCGCTTATCCTAAGTTAAAGATTTTTCAGTTCCCCATGCTCTGCCAGTGAGCAGGTGCACAAGAAGCTGGAAGGGAGCATGGCCAGGGCAGCTGACATGAACTAGCCAAAGGGCTATTCCACACCATAGAACATCATGCTCAGTGTATAAACTGGGGGGAGTGGGCCAGGAGGGGCGGATTGCTGCTCGGGCATTGGTCAGCGTGTGGTGAGCAATTGTGTTGTGCATCACTTGTCTTTTCTTGGGTTTTATTTTTGTCTTTTTTATTCCTTTTCATTACAATTATATTATTTTAGTTATTAAACCGTTCTTATCTCAACCCGTGAGTTTTACTACTTTTTCAATTCTCCTACCCATCCCACTGGGCAGGGGAAGGAGTGAGTGAGCAGCTGTGTTGCTTAGTTGCTGGCTGGGGCTTAACCATGACAAGTTTTCAAAGATGTTTTCTCATGCATTTTTAATAAAATACCTGACTTGATGGAGCAGGTATCTTCCTCCATGGTGTGCCCTTCTCTTCACTCACGCCTTTCTCTCATCCCTGTTTTGGGTAGATTGCAGAATGGTTTAATCCCTTCCTAGGTACCGCAGAAGGCAGGAACAGCTGTAACTGCTTCTAAAGGACCACAGTCTGACCTCACCGTGATGAACATTCATTACATCAGTGTTCACTATAGAATAGATAATTGGCTGAATCAGCATGAGAAAATGCTCCATTCAAGGTGGGCGGCGGGCAACTTAGACAATAATGTCACAGTGACTGTAAATCCAATTTAGAGAAAAAAAAAGGAAAAGTAAAAAAGGTAAGTGCTTGTATGCTGAAGGCATGACTTAGAAGAAGACATGGGAAAATATTATAGTGTCCAGGTCAGCTACAATTAAATTTCCCCTCTGGTAGGCTGAATTTCCCATGGAAAAATGTCATACACTCTCAAGATTGTTGTAATTCCGTGTTTATTATGAATAGTTTTTCTTAGTATGAAGTTGGACTACAGGTGGGTTTTTTTCCTGCTAGCCTTTTAACAAGCAAACATTCTTTCAAATCTTAATTAAACTGCTTTTTGTTCCACATTTTTCCATTTCATAGTCAGGAGGGCATGCTAGATATACTTAAGTGTTTACTATTAGGTTTATGTGTGAGCATTACAATTGTGTTTAGCTGACAAATATTCATTTGGGATTTACTTTGATTTAGACATTATCGTGAGAACTTCACATTTTCATACCTCTGACACATCCACATCCACCCAGTTCCTTCCACTAAGTCTTCATGGAAAACACTGATCTAGCAATGACTGAATGTCCCTGGGGAGCACGATATGCAAACAAACGCTTCCAGGTTTCTAACAGCTCTTCTGGTTTTTCACTTGATGCTGTTTATCCTCTTTGCACTTGGAACAATGCAGCGAAACTGGCCAGTTTCGCTGTTTAAGGTGTAGCATGGTGATAATTGTTTTATTCAAGTATCTAACAGTGCTGACAATTCAAACAAATATATCCAGGACCAAATGTCTGATTGTTTTTAATGGGGTGGGAGGATGGGTGAGAGCCAAATGCTTATCTTGCATGTGAGCTGCTTGGCCTTGCAGCTTCTGTAATTCTCTCAATTTCTCCTGACTGCTTTAGAGAAAGGAGTGCGGGAAGGAAGGACAGGAGAGGCAAATTGCAGTGTATGAAAAAGATAGGAACTGGTCAGTGCGAGTTTGTTGTTGCTGACCTTTTTCTTTCCTTCTAACAACAAATTAAACTTCTAGTCCGATAATGTTTAACTTGTTAATAACTTCTCTATTTTAAAAGCATAAGAGACTGACTTTATTTTTAAAGAACTTACCAAGATGAGGAAAAACAGAAGTAAAGGCCTCAGCTTGCCAGGCTGTGCTTTTACTTTGCTCACAGGTATTACTCAGAGGTTAAAATGGTAAACTTCCTTCTATTTAACTCAACCAGAGCTGGGTTTTCTGAAAACACCCTTTCATACGAATAATATCTGGAGTCAGCAAGTAGTGTGCAATCACCTGTATGGTAATAACGAGCTGCATGTATTTCTTCTGGGTAGAAAAGGTCCCTCTTAATTTCTTTGGGTGAAAGCTGGAACTTGTTACTAGCTCTACATGAGAGTTTTATTTGAGTTATTTGGAGCAGAATTCTTTACACTAAAACAAACATCTGCTGGTTTTGTTGTGTTTAAAAGAAAAAACCCCAAAGCCTAGAGGATTTGGTGCAATATGTAGCATGGAGGTGAGCAGCCTTATGAAAGGAGACTTGAGTTTGTCTCCCCACGCATCATCACACAGTATCCCTGCCCAGTTGCTGCTCTGTCCAGCTCACCTGCATTCGTGCATTGGTATGGCTTAGCTAAAGCATTTAGACTTCAGATGATTATCAGCTCATGAAACTATGAGTAATCTTTGCTATCTCTGGAACTTTGTAAACCAGTTTCCCGTAGTCTGGCTATAGATCTTGCAAAGGAACATAGATGAATGTTTATTGGCAAAGCAGAAAGGTTATAGCCCAGGTAAAAACAAAGGGAGAAGAATCAACAGGATGTCTGTTGTTTGATCTAGACTGTCTTTGGGACGTTTGCTATTTTTAAGCATTCTTCCTGTGAACCTTTTTGAACTCCCTCTCTGCTGAAAATTCCTGAGAAGGGCATGCAGTTGTGGATGCTAAAAATCCAGGTATCTTCCTGGGTTCATATAGCATGCTGTACAAAAACATCTGCAGCTTTTCAGTTTACAGAAGACCGCTCATCCCTTTTGTGTGGCTAAGTGAAACTGATATTTTCATGCTGAGAGGAAGTGTCATATAGCTTGTACAGCCAGTGCTCGAGAACAAGGGTTTATTTTAGTCTGTACTGATTCTTGACGTGCAACTGTGAGCCAGTCTTAATGGAAAATACCTGCCTTGCACAGTGTTTCCTATCTCTGTTGAATAGCTGTACCAGGCTCAGCTCTGTGACTGTTGGGTGGGATTCAGTATTTGGAAGGAGATCTTGCCTTCCTGGATTGTTATCACCATAAAAGCCTGTTTTTAATGCTGCATCCGTGACATTAACTTGGAAGCACCATTGCAGTTCAGTAGCACTTTATTCTTGTTTAGTTATTTCAATAAGCAGCTCATCTGAATTTGCATTGTTTGAGGTCTGGGCTATAAATACAGATGTTGGAGATTCTGAAAGGTGCTCCATACTGCAACTCTTTGGAAATTCAGCAAGTGTTACATGTGCAGCAACTTCATGAGCAGGCCATGAGATTATTTCTAGTCACCTAATAGACCACCACCACTGAATGTCCATAACCATGCCTGGCAGGTTCATGAGCTTATGGTGAATAGCAATTATCCTGTTACCCTGGAGGTGTCTTATCCTACGTTCAGATCCCATCATGTAGTTTTCTGTGACCTGGGATCTGGGACTTCTCTCATGTGTATTTGACTCAGTACAATGTTCTTTACTGCTGCTCTGGGAGCTTCTTGTCATGTGTGTTGCCACCTTATGAACGGCTGCTGCTGTCAGCAGAAGTCTGGGTATGACAATTCATATCAAGAGAACAACTTAGTTATGAGTCTCATAGAGACCCTTTCTCTTTAAAAAGAAGGGCAATGAGGAAAAGCAAAATTGAGAGACTTTGAGGTAGAAGATTTTATTGTGGCAAGTTAAAATCTTATTGTAGATGATAAAAGTATAATTGACCTTTCAAAATCAGTGCTGTGGATAAGTCCAGTCTGGAAAATTGTAGTGGCTCTTGTGAGTTAGCCTTTGCATCCTGTTCTAGATGGCTCTGGTCTGCAGTGGTGTTCTGTGAGGAGGCAGGAACGCACTTTTGTGTTTCGGGTATTTAGCTGTTTGCTACAACACTTGAAGGTCCTGGGTTTCCATGCATAACAGGTTCAACTGCTGAGCTATCAGAGTTTTGTCTTCATTTTGTTACATGATCTACTGCATAAGATGAGGGATCTGCTGGACTGTACACTCCTGCATGTGCAGAGAGGTTTGAGTGTTGGGTTTTCTGAGTGTTTGGAGTGTTTTATTTCCCTGTTACTGTGCATTAGGTACAGCTTATTCTAGAAGTAGAACAAACTGACTTTGGCATGTTCTGGCGTGACTGTTCTTATGTTCCTCCTTTCCCACAGTTTTTAACATTGGCCTTTTTTTTTGTTTGTTTGGAAGCAGAGAGTTGCAGGAAATCTCATATAAATAACTGTTCTATACTTTAAGCCTCCCAGATCATAGGTTGAGCTGATTGGAGCCAGTTTGTTAAGGGTAGTGGAAAAGGATCTTTGAAATGTGTAGTATATATTTAGTTCCTTAAATTCAGCTTCTGTGCACTGATCTATAAAGTCTGAATGTTTGGGTGCTGAATTTAAAGACAGATTGTTCAGCAAGTACAGACACTTTGTAGAATTTTTTTTGCAGCAAAAGCAGCCTGCAAGTCCTATCGAAGCAATAGTGGTTTATGAAATGATAGCAGAACAGGCATAATGCCGTTAGGAATAACGGCCAGAACAAACCTATTATTCAAAGACTGATGTTAATATAGAAGTACTCAAACCTAACTAGTGCTGTCATTGGATGTAGGACCATCACCTGTGCCTGAAGAAGGTTTCTCATTTAAATCCAGCTTTGATTATGTAAAAAGTAAAATTGTAGTTGGTTAAAATTGTGGGGGTTTTTTAAGAACTCCAGGGTGACTGGAGCCCATGGAATTAATAAGTACGAGATGACTTGAGTTGATTGGAGAATTCTAATGCTCCTGTAATGTCACATTACAGCATACTTGAAAACAATTTGGTCTTAGTCTCAGGGTGAACATTTTCAAGATGTGCTGTCGTGAATGAGGACAAAAGCACTCGTACTTTAAAATTAAGCAGGGTTGTCTGGTTCTGTTTTTGAAAACTGGTAGTTGTCACAGTGTCAGCTGGAAGAATGTTGTAAGCAGGAGGCTTGCTTGATAGGCTTGGGGCTTCCCTTGCTTCTCACTTGCCATTCAGGAAGGGATGCAGACAGGCTTTTTCTGTAAATACATGCTCTGGTTCCATTAAGTTTTAGCATTTAAATACACACGTCCTTCACTTGAGACCTTGTTGTCTGGAAAGTCAGGACTTGGTGTATCAGACATGGTCCACTGAGTATGTGCTGTCTGCATCTCTGAGTGGACTACAAAGGGAGATGCAGGATGGTTTCTGTTGGTACAGCGCTGCCTGACTCCATGCCTCTCGGAAGTATGTTACCATTAGGCCTCAAGTTCTGCAGGTCTGACTTACTAACAATTACTTTTCAATATGCGGGTCAAAAGAAAAAATCCTTTCCTCACTCCCAAACAGATGTAACTTTATTGTCTCATAACTGTGTTACTTATGCCTGTGGTAAGATGAGTTAAAGGCAGTAAAATCATACTGAGTTCATTGAAGGGTTAGATGTCAGCAAATGGATGCTGTTCATGTGCTGTTACAAAACTGCTCTCTTTTATTAGAAGCAGCACTTGTGTAGACTTGAAAACACATGTGAAAGCAGCAATGTCATGTAGTGTGGAACCTACCGCACTGGGATCCCTGGTAGAAGCATCCACTTGAGTGGTTCAGGTGCTGCGGTTGAAGGAATACATTCCACCCTGTTTTTGTAAAGGGATTTACTGTATCCCTTTAAAAACCTAGTTGTTGTGAAAAACTGGAATGAGGGTCTCCGTGTGTCGTGTGTGTCCGTGTCCATACCCCCCCCCCCCCCCCCCATTTAATAGAAACAGTGAAATATGGGAAAAATGTAATTTTATTATTCTAGAGTGTGTATATCCTTGGGAATTTTCAAGCAAATTATAGGTATTTGCTTTTGCCATAGTTCCCAGTCATTCATTTTGTTACTTTGTGTATTCTCCATCTCTAGATACCTACTCGAACAAGACTTTCCAGGCATGCGGATTGGTCCAGAGCCTACCACAGATTCTTTTATTGCTGTGATGTACGGAGATACAGAAGGAAACATTCCTGGAAATGCCCTAGTTGTTGATCCTAAGAAGCCGTTCCGCAAACTCAGTCGCTTTGGAAATGCTTTCCTTAACAGGTGAGATTTGTTTGCTGTCTTTTGATTTTTATGTTTAAATTTCTACTTGATACCATCCTCAAGCATCAGTGTTTTTTACCAGTTTTATTCTGCTGGATTTGTTTTGAAGAGCATGGGATAAATATTCAAATACAAGCAGGAGTGGTGGCAGTTCAAGTGAATTGAAGAAAAAATAAAAGGCAGTACTAGGTAGAGTAGCATTAGCACAGATAAAATTCAGTTATCTGAACAGAAAACCATTGTTAAAAGCAGTTCACAGAAAGTTGCTGAAATGTTCCACCAGCTGACTTGTTTGTAAGGCATTATGCCGGCTGGAACTCAGGATCAGTTTGGGTATAAATTGTCATGCTGAATAAAATTGATAGAGTAGTACTATTATTAAAAACTACCATCCAAAAAAGGAAAAAACCATCTCTCCTTTGATGCTGTCTTGTTCTTTTCCACTAGTCTCACCAGAGGTCTTGGTATAGATCTTTAAAAGTGTGAATTGCTGGGATATGTGAAAAGGCCTACAAGAATTGAGAATATTTGAATATGCCTTCTGGATAAATACATATTCAAGTTGTTAAGTGTTTAATTTTGACTAGCTGCTCTTCAAGCAGTCCCATAGACCAGGATGATATTGTTAGCTTCTGGATGGCTGCTGTTTAAATATTTCCAGTTAGAAGTTATTAATAACTTTGTTCGCATTGTGTGAGCAATCACCTTGTTTTCTTCCTGTATTTGATGGTAGCTTGACATGGAGGCCTGGCTTTGCAAGCCAATTAATCTAAATTAGTTCTCTTTTAACAATAAACTTTCCTGTTTAGCTGATAAGTGCTGGCATATGTGTTAAAAGTTCATCATGTATGGTCTTATCTCTTGCTGTTCTTATTCACAGAAGAAAGTTTATAGCTGCTCATAGTTGGCTTGGCTATCACTTTGCTGAGAGATAAGAATATGTGCTGTGGGAAGCTGCAGTCAAGTCCCATTTTAAATAATAAATTTGTGGTCCAAGACCCCTTTCTGTGGGATTACTGGCTAAATCCTGTTCTCCAGATGTTTCTCTCTTTCCCCACCATTGTGGTCTCCACAAAAAGTTAATATAATTATACTGTAAATTGTATTTTTAACAATAGTAAAATAATTACACGCAACATGTAATAATGCTACGTGTTTGTTTGGATGAATGGTACACACATCATTTTTTGGCTAAATCATCTGTCTAGCTGGTTGTGTCAGGTACTGAATCTTATGCAAGCAGGATTATTTGCAAGCTAAAAAGATGTACATTCAAAGTAACCGACTAAATTATTCCAGTTCTTTTGGTGACTGTGATACTGTTATATTGCAGTGCTGTGAGCAATGTTATCTTCCCCAACAGTCACGTTTGCTCCTTAGTTTTGCAGCAGAGATCTAGGTGTTTATAGGCCCCTAGCATCACCCTCGGTCTGCCACTCTGATCATACTGCTGCTATTTCAAAACTTGTCAACTCCTTTCTTTTTCCTACTTCACCTAGTTGAAAATGTCTTAGGCTTCATTTCAGTATCTTTGAGTAACTTCCCCCTGTTCTTACCTGCAATCATATCCCATGTTTTTACTTTGCCTTTTCTCATCTGCAACACTGACAGTCCTTTATACCCAAATACATTTTTCACTCCTGTCTTAGTAGATTTTTCTCTACTCCCTCCCTCTTGCCCATCTTCTTTTTAAACGATTTCCCAATCTTAGTGTTTTGCTTTGTGGAAGAACTTAAGACTATGGATACTTAAACTGCGAAGTTAAGTGCCCTTTTCATCTAAATATAACATGAAAGGAAACAGTGACTGAGGTAATGGAGAAACGGAAACCAAACAAGAACAAGGTAGCACAATCTAGGCTTGTACTTACTAATTAGCTGCATTAATTTATTGATGTCACCTTGCTTCTTTTTTCCATGACCCCTTCTTATTCTTATTTCCCCCTGTATCTCACTGCTTGCAACAGATGCCTTTGTAAGGCTCCTGAGTGTAGAAACTTGTCTCTTATTTCCCCTGAGTACTTTTAAGGCAAGTTGAGGGGGAAGGGGATGGGGACAGGACCTAGTGTGCCCCTCGATGCTGGTTACAGTTAGTGAGGAAAGAATATTGCAGTATACCAGAAGACCATGAGAAGAAACACATGGTCCTGCTCTATTCTAATGGGTATCTGGACACAAAAAGGAGTATAAATTCTTACTAGATTCCTTGAGTCATCCAAAGTTAATCTAAAAAAAAAATCAACAACAGATGTTTACAAGGTTGTTGATTTCATTTCTGCAAACAATGTAACTTATTTTTGCAAGGATAGTCTAATATTGGTGGTTTTCTTTAACAATAGTTTTATGATAATATGAAAGACACGACAGTATTTCAAAGGTCTAATGTGTCATAAGCAGTTACAGTCATCTAATTCGCACAACTATTTTTGTAACACTTTGTGAAGGTCTGTTGTCATTTAGGTATATAGTATGCCATTTTGCTTTTTATGATGCAGTACTTAAAATCACAGTTCATACAGGTCATGTAAGAAAGAGTAGTTCAGAGCCAAGTCTCAATGTCAAAAAGATATTCAAATACAACTAGCATTACAGTTTTGAGTTGTCTGAAATGTTAGTTTGATGTAGGATTATTAACCCATCTGTTGTCTTTAGATTATGGATATATTCTAAAAGCTACAGCCAGTTAATTCAGTGTTTATCCTTTTATTTCATATCCTTTTCCTATATACTTTCCTTCTCCCTTTGCCAGTAATGACTATTGTGAAGACTGCAGCATCTTTACATTTCTGAAGCTTGTAGTTCTAGGCCTTTTCCAACTGTCCAGCAGTTTGGGCAATGCTTGAGTCAAAATACTGCTGTATTGTTCAGATGAAATAATGGTGTCTGTCTTTCTGTAAGATAGGCCTGGAAACATCTCAGTGATACTAAACAAGAGCTGGGCTTTCTAAAGTTGAAATAAAGTGATAAGAAAAAACATACAAAAATTCAGTCTTCACACTTCCAAATTTATGAAAGTTACTTCGTGTTGTACATACTAGTGATGTGGTTTTTGTAATGTTTGACATGGTCAAATGTGTTTTATTTGTTGCTTATGCACATCCACTATGCTTCAACAAAATGTGTTTGCTTTAACATAGTGTCTCCTTTAGGTTTTGGAAAGTTCAAAAAATGTTATTTTATTCAGTAGTAGCTCACTGCTCTTTGAAAAGCATCTGTTACACTGGTAGAAAATCAGCCTTAGTGGAAGAGTTTGCTTCAGAGATGCAGTATTTTATAGACAACCACAAAACAAAAAAACGCCCACACCCACAAAAAACAACCAAAAAAACCCACCCCCAAACCATAAAACAAACAAAAAAACCAATGAACAAACTAACAAACAAAACCAAAATCCCAAAAGGGTAGTGCTGTTTACATACCCTAAGGTTTTATCAGGCCAACATGGCTGCTGTTTCCTTACCCCCTCTTGAGTTTCAGTGAGAGGCGTAGCTCATGCTTCTGTTTCTGTTGTACCCATGTACATGCTATGTGCTTTTGTTAGTCTTATTACTACAAGGTCACCCGAAAAACAAGGTGAAGTGAGATGTAAGGATTTTTTTTCTTCCTGATTTCCTTTGAGTCATCTGGATTGTTATCTGTCGAACAATAGCTTCCAAATTTTGATATATCTTGCATTTTCTATCAGATATTTAACTGCCTGAACTCTTCCTAACTCAGATTATCCTTGGTCTTAAAGTTCTTGTTTGCCCTTGGCACAGTTAAAATTTGCTGTCAGCGATACCGTATTTCTTGCGGTAGTGTGCCTTCTAAAGTGATGGGTTAATGCAGGGCAGCCATTTTACAGCCTGAGTCTGCAGCTTATCCTTGTGCTAGGCAGCCTCTGGGCAGCTTCACGGGAGGAGGGTAGGTTACATTGTGTGTTTGTTAGTACGTCTTCAGCTGCTACCCCATAAGAAGATTAAACTCTTACGCAAATCTCTTAAAGGCAGTTTATGATGAAGGGTGGTGAGTCTCTTCAGTCATGAACTATCCCAGAAGCATCACAGTAGTTTGGATTTAACACACAAAGTGTTCTGCACAACTCTCAGAGGCCTCGTGAATTATTTACTTTTCATAATACCATCTCTGAATTTGTCTCCCGTCACAGAGGCAGGAGGTTATTGTTTAGAACATGCTGTGTGTAATCTGAACGCTTGGTTCTGGCAGTGTGAAAGCTTTTGCTCCGTTTGCGGGTATTGAAATACTGTTTGTTTTCAGTCCTCTGCAAGCTCCACCTAAGGAGGGTGGTGGATTGGAGACAGAGTGTTCAAATGCTGCTGGAACAGGTGAGACAGTGACATGCCAATGACTGGAATATTGTCAATATGGCTTTCTGCCTGCTTCCCTTTTCTTTTGAATCTCTTTGAATTTGGGCAAAAGTTGGAGTACATAAAGAATTGTTTCTTGTGTGTACTAATTTTGGTCCCAGCGAAATGTTCCATGGAATCTTTTTAATGTTGCCTATACAGCCCATGTTGTCAGCTCTTGCAAAATTTGGAATTTTATCAGCACTTAGGCATACAGTTTCACAAGGTTTTCCTGTGTTTTCTTTTTTATGAGAAGCTCTCTGTTTACGTTTTGTGTTCTTAAACATGTATGGTTGCCAAACAGAGGGGTTCATTAGGACAAACTTTTCAAAATCTCACTTGAGTCTTTCTGAAAGCAGGTACATAAAGGGGAGTTCTCAAGGGACAACCTATGTGTGAGCTAGAGCTATTGTTAATGTTGGTTTTTTCACCTCCTTTCCTGCAGGTTCATGTGTTCTCAGTTACCTAACCAGGTATTGAAGAGCATCAGTATCATTGACAGCCCTGGCATTCTCTCTGGAGAGAAGCAGCGCATCAGCAGAGGTGAGCTGCAGGGCTTGGAAATAAGAGCTTGCTATTTTTGCTATACTGGACAAGTCATCATCCTAATCTGTTGGGGGCCTGTTTTAGTGGTGATGTGTGCCAAACTTTCTTGCTACAAGGCCTATTAAACCCATGTTTTAAAGCTGGATGTAGGGTTTGGAATTTTTCTCTTGAAAACTGGTTGGGTTGGGATTTCTGTTGTCCTGGTGCTATGGCTGCAAATGGCTATGGTTGCATGGTCTGACAAATTAGTGCTTTGACGCCTCTGAGAAAAAGCCTTATTTCCATCATTTTAATTGCTCTCCACAAAGTAATAATGTCTAGACTACTATATATGCTACTGAAGTTCATGAATGAAGAAATGTTTCATAATAGCTATAGCTCTTCAAGCTGGTCATTTTTAAAAACTGAGGGGGTTGGGCTATAAATAAGGTGCTTTTATTGTAGGCACAGCTGCTAGTGTTGCTTCTTAAGGTTGCTCAGTCATGCCACAATATAATTTTCAGTCAAAAGAGTTAAGGTAGCAGGAGGAAGAGGGAATGGTAATATTTTTAATAAAATAAAAATTCTACAAAGAACTGAACCCTGTTTTTTTAAGAAACTAGCCTGTCTTTGAGAAAATATTAAAGCATCATAATGTAAATAACTTTCTTCCTTGCTTCCTTCAGCTGCATTTAAGTTCGTGTCAGAGATTTCTGTGGAGTTATAAATGGTAGTGATCCAGTGTGTGGCTTATGCTGCCGTCTGTTTTCAGACCTTCTCTTAAGAAATGGTGTGGTGGTTTAGCCCCCGCAGGGGTCTGAGACCACGCGGCCGCTGCCCCTCCTCCAAAAAGGGAGTGAAGTACAAAGCCCCAAGACTGAAATAAGGAAAGGTTTAATACAACAATGCAATAGCAACACAACCAACAACAACAAAAACAATAACAGTAATAGTGATAGCAATGAACAGAGCAAAATAGCTACCAAATACAGCAGTTTGAAGCACGATGTACAAAACCACGAGTGCACCGCGCTCCGCGCCAGGAAAATGTGACCTGCCAGGATGTGAAGTCTGCATGGTATCTGAATAACCCGGCTAGAGCTCCCCCCCACTGCTGGGGAAACTTAACCCTATCCTGGTTAATCCAGGACAAATGGAAACGTCTGTTTCATGTCTGTGGGAGGGGAAATAATCAGTTTTTTAACATGTTACACTTGGAATTTTTCGAGGAAATCCTGGAATAAGCACAATATATCGCAGCTGTGCAACCATAGTCTTGTCCTTTAATTGCACTAATATAACAAGAGATTAATTTAGGACTGTAATCTAAACTATGCTTGCTTAGTAAACGGGTCTACTAGATGTTTCTGGATTCTTTAAGTGACAATGTGGGTTGTTTTGTCCTCTCTATTGCTCATAGTCATGTTAAAGCGTTCATCATGGGGAGAGCTGTGTTTTCCTGTATGTGATATATTGGTGAACTAGTAGAGATGAACAGCACGAGTGCTACATCTGCACAAGCAAAGGCTTGAATATTGTGAAACAAGATGAGTAAAGCAAATACTGTGTGTTGGCACTCTTATTTCTAGGCAGAAATAACCAAGTGTATAACTAATGATCTTTAATCCTGAAAAACCCTCTCATAAAACGTCCACAAAATGTTTCAGTCTCAGTTTACACAGAGTCTGATAAAATCAAAGATGGTCTTAAATCTCCTACTTCTGCTTCTCCATTGTTTATTCCAGCTACCTTTTTCCTCCACCAAGAAAAGTTAGGCGCATCTTTCTCCCTCTCTAGGGAAAATGATGCTTGGCAGCATTCAAGTATCTGTTACCACTTTCATAACGGTATGGAAGTGAACATGAAATAAGCAGAAAACTAAAGCATCATATTAATATGCCACTGAAAAAGTGAGCAATTGTGTGACAAAATTCAACACCATTAGGGATTGCTGTGGAAGTCCCAGACTTCATGTGTGGGACAGAGCTGTGTTTCACTCCAGATAATGTTTCACTGGTAGTCCTGTGTTGCTTGAATGACCATGGCTCTTCACTGCCATCTAGAATTGCTCGTGTGACTTAACAAAACATATGACTGTTCCCTTATCATTCAGAAACTCCTTTCTTGATGGCATGTGCCTTATCGATTGTTTTTATGGCCTAGCTGGCCTGCCCTTTGATATGGTAAACTTTCACCTAAGTTGACAGTGCTCAGTGATAGCCTCAAACTCTTACCTGTTTCACAGGCTTTAACTTGACTAGTTTGCATTTCATGAATCGGGGGGTTTTTTATGTGTTATGGGTTGTCTTGAATACATAACTTGGCATAGTTCTTTTGTCACAAATGTAGTCCTCCTGTATGCTGTTTAGCTTTAACCAGTGTGTCTGTACCATAAATAAGGTTTTGGGAGTCAGCTTTAGAGCACTGTTCTCTCTGTGCCCCAGGCTTGCAGGGCAAGTGCTGCCAAGGTTTAAGGTTTCATATACTTAGGCACTGGTGTACGTGAAGTACCTACAAGTCACTGTGTGGACCCTATTGCATGTACCTATTACATGCTCTTATGATTAGGCAATACCGTGCTCACCCATGTCTGAAATACTGCATAGTCAGATACATTTCCTGTATATGACTTTTGCGCTGCTTACGCAGTTTCCGTACGGGTGGTTTTGTGGAGTACAAACTTGACTTGTCCTGTGGCGCTGCACAATGCGAGGCCTGTCTGACCTGCTTCCTGAAGGAGTCAGACTGACTTCAATGTATTTATGCTATAAGTCTAATTCAGCATGTTTTGAAGTTTGAGCTGCTTAGGTTACTTTATAAATCACTGTGTGCAAATGTAAGCAGGATTCTACAAGATGTTTTATGCTGTCCGTAGTTGTGTGTCTGTCAGAGAAGGTTCTGTTTGTACACCTTCAGACCAACAAAGGTTTTTTCCCTACAAACTGTGTGTTGTTACCCCTTTAATTCACTGGCTGCTTCTCACTGAAAAAGGTTGCAGCTGGTGTGCTTCACCATGGGAACTGCCATTTCCTTTCAATGTGAAGGTGATTATAGACTTAAACATAGGGATGCTTTTCTGTGCTTGCCCGGAAAGCTCTGGATATACAGGGTGATTCTTCAGAATTTCTTTCCTGATAGTTTCACAACTTCATATTTCAAAATTTTATAATTCAGCAAATTTTTTTAAGCTTTTGGTTTCTTTCTATTTCTCTCAAACTTTTGTTTCTTATGAATCTTGCTGTGATTCTCTAAATAATATATACAAAATGAGATTTTTCATAATTCAGTAATGGAATATGTCATTTAATAACACCTGATAAGTATTTTTAGATGCTTTCTGTTCTGCACATTGCTGGTGTCTGTTCATATCTGAGTTTTTAAATTACCTTTCTAGAAGTTCAGTTTGTTTCTAATGTCAGTGAGCATCAGCTTTTCTTATCGGTGATGTTTTAATGTGTTTGATGGAAGAATAATGTTACAGGACCTCAGTGTAAAACCCTCACTCTTTGCTGTTGGTGTTTTCCATCTTCCTGTGAGCTACTGCTTAACCATTTACCTATAAATTGATGTAACACCTGCATAGTGATAGAATTTGGCAGGTATCACTAGGAGTAAGGTGAAGCCTTCAGAGACCAAGAAAGCAATCAAATGTTAACTTTCAGTTTTAAAATGCAGGAAAACAGTAAAGGGACTGTGTAAAAATAAAGGATGTGCACTATTTCCCAGTATGTTTTATTTATAACTCTGGAAAGCATCCAGGCCATGGATGGAGCTGATCACTTTCTAAAGGGTCAAAAATATACACAGAGTGCAACATTCAAAGCTGTCTCTCTTGACGCAGCTTTCCAGCTCCTCTTGTCAGCAAGAGGATGTGCCAGAGCCTTCCTGCCTGTCAGATCAGGGGCTGCCTAAGTGGCTGGATGGGAATGTGCAAATGTGTGCCAGCATTGTCCCTGGTCAGAAAGTGCCCATCCCTGTGCTGCTTCTGCAGCATCACTGGTGACGTTCACAAAGCCTGTGTCAGACAGAAATGTGCGTATGGTCTGCAAGACTTGGAAGGAAGAAGGAGAGGAGGAAGGAGAAGCAATGTCTGGCGGGGTGTGGGGAGGAACTGCTTTTAGGAAGAGGGGGGGCTTGGTTCATGATCGAGTGGCATGAAGGCAAGGGTTTCAAGAAGTACAGCGAAAGAGCTCACAGGAGTACAGAGGATATTGGTTAGCTTGCATTTTTACAACTGGAGTTACTTAAATACGGGTAATTTTCTCAGTTCAATCTGGCTTGTGAAAACGTAGTCATGGATTAAGTAAGGTGACGTGTATGTAGTTGCAGCATTGTGTCAGGCTTTGCCTTGCAGTGAGACGCTGTACATTCTCTTTAGGATCAGTCCATGGACAGAAGTGCAGTAAGAGTGTTAACCAGGAGTGGTGGTCTGAGACAGGCTTTCATTAACATAACTGCAAACCTCCACCCCAGACAGCAAAAGTGCATCTTTCCATGTGGGACTGAGCTCTGTTTGAAAGACTGTGAAGTTCAGATGCTCACCTGTGGCAAAGCATTAGAAGAGCAGCAGATTGGGTAGGGTGGGAAAGGCTGCACTTGTTCACATCCAAATTGTGTGTTGTAGCCTTGGTTGTGTGGTATTTAGACAGCAATGGCAGGAGGGATGGCTCCAGCATTCTGCCCACCCCTGATTCATCTTGTAGGTGGGTAGTACTGTTCTCTAAGTTTGGAGGCTCCTCACTGCAGCATTCATCTGAGAGGCGCCTCTCTTTTGCTGTGCCAGTAGTGCCAGCCCCAGGAGTGGAAGAACTGGACACTCTGCCTGTCTGTGCTCACAGAGGATGGGTGGAGCCCAACAAGCCTCCCTAATTGTTTTCTAAATTGCAAAAGCTTTGGGAGATGCCATTAGGGCAAGTTGGAAATTATCTACCATGGGCCAGTAAGGGAAAGCCTACTGCTTGTTTAAATCTTTATTACAAACTGGCACAGAAAATTGACCCACGCTCATACTGCACGATTGCGCAGCTGTATCTTTGAGTGTGGCTGGTGGCTGTCATGCACGGGCCTGGCACTTTGCCCTGTGCTAGTAACACATGAGAGCTCATGATCATTCCTCGCATCAGTGTTTCCAGAGCTGGTAACCATGTGCAGTTTCTCTCCAGCTTTTTCATCTCTTCGGCATTGTTTCATTTTGTTCTCCTCTGTGTGGTCTCTGCTCAGCCCGTTACTGATGCCCAAGAGTTATGCCTTTGTTGGAGGCACCAGCTTGCTCCCTCCCCGCAGCTCGGGATGAACTCAAGAGCTCTGCAGTGCTGCTGGTGGGTTGCTGCTCTCCTCTGTCCCCTAGCTGGGTACAAGGGTGACTTGGGACTTCTAATATGCAAGTACATGATGTACCTGGTAAGACACAGATCCTCAGGCTGGATGTAATTGCTGACATCACTCATTGGGAACAAACCTTTGAAGAAAGAGCAATGGTAGAGCAGCAGGAGGCTGAGAAGTGTCTACACTAAATTTTTTTGGTCAAGTTTTCCAAACTGGTCAGTGTTGACCTCGTACTGTTAAACTTTGAAAGCCCTAATCCACACACATGTACTGTATGTGACAGGATCCTAAGAGTGTTGTGTCTCAGCACTGAAATATTTAGCTATATATCACTTCTTTGTAGTTCAGATATACTCCAATGTGTAATCACTGAATTTGTATCTAAAATAGGTTCACTTCTAATGACAAGTTTTTATTAAAATTAATAGATTTTTTCAGATTTTTTTGAGGTCTTTTTCTTACCCATTTTCAATAAGTGGACTATTCTTTCTTAAAGCAAATGCTTCATTAATATTTAATCCCTATTTGAAATAAATTTATTGCTAGTTAACATACACTTGTGCCTGCACAGTTGTCTTTACAGTTCAAAATCCATCAAATGTGTGGTGGGAATGTATATATTTCACAAGCCTTAAGTCACCTTCTCACATTCATTTGTGGGAAACTTAATGGAATTTAACATGCTCCATTTTGCAATTTTATGTATTTCATTTCAAGCCTATTTCCTTCTACGTGAATGAAATCAGAACAGGTTATTGCATAGCTCAGATTTGTGCACTGTTTCAACTATGTCATGACATGCAAGTGACATACAAGATCTCTTCTCCCTTTCCTGCTAAATTTTTGTAACGATAAATTATACATACTGGTTTTGATTAGTTTGTTAGTGTAAAGTGAAAAGAGTTCTCTTCCAGCTGTGTTTTGTGCAGCTTTCCTCCTTGCTGCACCTTTCATCTCGCATTCAGCCCTCCAGGAACTGGTCACAGGAGAGAAGTATGAAAGCGCCAGAGCAGTATTATCTGGAAAGGGGCTGGATTTTGCGTTCCTTACGAAGTAATCCTTTCAGTGGGAAAGATTATGTTGGCTTTTTTTTTTTTGTATAGCTGGTTAGTGAGTCTGACCTGCATCCTTTTGGATCCTAATAACATCTTTTTAACATAACCCTCTTCTTTCAGTTTGATGTTTCCGTGTTGGATTTTTAGTGATGTTTTGTGGTCTTTTTTTTTGGGAGGGTGGTGGGGCAGGGAAGACGGGCAACTGGGGACATTTTGTCACTATTAACTAGAATTTCTGGATTTCATTTCATATGCTATTTGCAATTTTTAAATAAAATATTTAAGACTGAATTATTTCCTGTGTTGCTAAACATGCATAAGTATTCTCCATGACAAATCTGGCATTCCCCATTTTTTCCTATTACTTTCATGTATGTTGGCCCTAGTTATGTTCTACTGGAAAGCAAAAAAAAGCTGATTTGCTTTTGGGTTCCCTGTTAAAGACCAACAACCTGAAGGTATAATGAGTAATGACTTGACTGAACCATCATTGTTTTCAGAAAAGCTAAGCAACTTAACAATGTCCCCATACCCTTTTATTTATACAGTTTAAAAGGTACTAGGAAGAATGAGGAGTGGTGAAGAGGCTTTTTTTTGTTTCTGGACCAGCTGTATGAAGTGTTTGGATAATTGGTTCACATATTGAGTAGTCTAAGTGGGTTTTCTCTGCTGGGGCATTTGAGGTTTAAAGGCTTATCTTGCACAGTTGAGAAATGACCAAAGACACCCTGGAGGGCTCACTGGTGGTAACTGAGCTTTCTTTGCTGTTGGCATTTAAATATATGCTGCTGGGAGCGAAGCTGTTGATTCTGTTGGGGTTACTTTATACCAGTCCTTGCATTTTGACTGCTCCCTCTTTTAGCTCTGATTTGTTTCTGAGAGGAAGAGGAGGGGTGGAATGTGAGCTCCCAGCTCATACCTTACTGTTCCTTACTCAAACAAGATGAGTCACATCCACACCAAGCTCAATGCCACATCACTAGTGGTTACTCTCTGCGGATTAAACGTGTCACTTGTGAATAAGTAGTTCCTGATACTATTTGTTGGGTGGATTAGGTACTGGCTGCACTCATAAAAGTGTTCAGACAGGTGCTATGAATAGGCTTTCCTTTAGAACATCAAAAAGTTTGTTTCAGATGATCAGAAAGGTCACTGGTCATGTTCTGTAACCTGTCACATCCCCAAAGCCATCAGCAACGCAGGCACATTACTCTGAGTCTGCTGTGGGAGAAGTAACAGCAACTGTTGCAATGAGCTGAGTTTGGAAATGATTTTAAAATACAAATATGTTTGGTTGCTGACTTACACTGGAGTGCTGCACTTGTACTGTTTTCCTTGTCAGTACAGATAGGCAGTGCTACCAAAGTGGTCAGTGTTACCAGTGATGGAGAGCTTGTGGTAAGAGCCCCACAGACCTCCTTAGCTTGGGCACTCTGCTGGAGCCAAAACTCCTGGGAGGAGGCAAACATAGGTGTGAGATGGTAACTCACAGCAGCACAAAAGATAGTGATGTAAGAGAGGGATGAGAAGGTTGAGGGAATGGGAGTGAGAAAAACAAAAGGTGGTAATAGTGAGACCAGTCTAAGAAATGTAGGATACAGTTGTCCTGACCTCATCGTCCACAGACACTCTCCTCCGGGTGGCCCATCTCTTCTTTTCCCCCAGGTAGATGCTGTGATCCCCTTGTTCCCTGTCCCCAGCCCTGCTTTCTCTGAGACTCGCTTTTCTGACTGGTAGGGCTGTAATAGTGTATTCTTCCTTCAGGCTATGACTTCTGCCAAGTCCTCCAGTGGTTTGCAGAGAGGGTCGACCGCATCATCCTCCTTTTTGATGCCCATAAGCTGGATATATCTGATGAGTTTTCGGAGGCTATTAAGTCATTCCGGGGCCAGGATGACAAGATTCGAGTGGTGCTTAATAAGGCTGACCAAGTGGATACACAGCAGCTGATGAGGGTCTACGGTGCACTCATGTGGTCCCTGGGAAAGGTGATCAACACTCCAGAGGTGCTGCGGGTCTACATTGGCTCCTTCTGGGCCCATCCTCTCCGAAACACAGAGAATCGAAAACTGTTTGAAGCAGAGGCACAGGATCTTTTCAAGGATATCCAGAGTCTCCCACAAAAGGCTGCTGTGCGGAAACTCAATGATCTCATTAAAAGGGCAAGACTTGCAAAGGTAAGAAAAGATAAGAAAACTACGTCAATTGAATGAGCAGTCTCTTCTGTCTCTCTCATTGTGTCCTTTCTCACCCTTCACAGTCTTTTTCTATACATATAAACTGTGTGTTTTTCAGCAAATGGGTTGAATTGTCAGTTTTTCAAGGAAGAGGTAGCCACTCAGGATATATAAATAAGTAGGAGGAAATCGAGACTTGTACTGGGATGCTTCCCTAACTTTAGAGAAGGGTTTTGATGATTTTTAGGCTGTTAAAGCTATTGTTTGCTTGGAAGGGGTGTGAATTTTTTTTACACTGTGCAGTGAGGTAATCTTAATGTTAGTTTTTGGAGATAAATCACTCTTTTTTTTCTTTTTTCTTTTTTTTTTTTAACAATAGCTGGTATGTAGAGAACACTATAAAAAGTGAGGGGGAGCAAAAAACCACAATGTTTCATATGCTTTTTTGCATATTCACATGCCACCTTCCATACTCTTTTTTGCATATTAATGCCTTAATGCACACTGTCAATCAGCTGCTGTGAAAAAACACTTTGACTAAATGCATTTATGTTGCACCCTGGCATACAAGACTGATTGAAAGCCTCACTCTCGGTGAAGCACAGGTACTGATGAATTGGAGAGGTGCTTCTGCATTAGATTGAAACTCTTGAGCCTCTCAGATTACGTCTTCTTCATTCCCAGTCAGAAAGACACTTGGGTGATACAGACTTTGTGTCGTCATATCCAGAAAAACCCATCTCTTGTTATCCAGGAACATGAGTTATGTGCCCCGCTGTAGGCAGCCCCTGTCACCGTTCCCCTTGGTTTTGGCTCTGGAGGAGCACATGCACTGTGTGCAACTCACAGTCGCTAACTAGTGTGTGCAGGCAGGGTGTGTGTGTCAGTGCTGTGACTGTCTACAGCTGACTGTTGAAAACCTGTTTAAAACCTGTTTAATGTTTTTGATAGGTCTTTAGTTATCTTTGAGTGGATGTCACCTTAAAGCTTTGTGAATTATCACCAAGTTTTAATTACCTATTCATAAAACCCTCTGGTTATATTTTACACTAATCTACAGACTCCCTGCTTAACAATACTAGCTTCATCTGTCCTTTCTTCTCACAGCCTGACTAGAATAAGCTTTGCAGTCTGAAATATTTCTATGCCTGTTTCTCTGATTCTGCAGAGAGTTTCTTTTACTGTAGCACTGCAACTGCTGTTAGAATAATAGTTAAAAGCACTGCCAAGCTGCTTCTTGTTTTGAAAAGCTCAAGAACAAAATGAAAATTGGTGATTACGATTTGTCATTTGGAAAATTGGAAAAGAAGGAAAACTAACCTCAGAAATACTTGGGTACTTGGGGAGAAAGCTAGTGGTACCAGACAGAAATTCTAGTTTCCTATGCAGTTATCAGACAGAATGTGAATTGAGTTAATGAAGTTGTCTTGGAACACATTTTCATGTGGACTTTAAGCAAAAATGAAGAGGACTGGCAGTTACATTGATATAAGAATAGTTGTTTGGGGATGTATACCACTTCCTATGTTGGTGTAATTAACTTTCTGGATATAATGACACACTTAAAGCTTTTTTTTTTTGTGGCCTGAGCTTTACGTAGCAGTTGTTTCTTTGAAAATTCCATTTAAAATCACATTCCTGACTATGTTGTGTTAAAAGTTATGATCTCAATTATTTTTGTGAATGTTGTTGGCAGCTTTTTGCTTTCGTTAGTTACAATCATTTTGGAAGTGGAAAAGTGTCAGATGAATTGTCTTTAGGTGTTTCTATGTAATGTAAAATAAAAATGGATAAAGGTAAATACAAAATATAATGCTCATAGGGCCTGCTGATTAGACAGCTATGGAAGGGGACTAAACTGTTTATCTGCAGGAAAGCAGCAGTGTAATCTTTCCAGTGTCGTCATTCTGTCTTCCAGACTGACCTTAAAGTACTGACACTCAAAAATAATTTTTTACAGCATTACATTTTTTGGTCCTATTTCTATGCCCCTCTGTTCTTAATCTCTTCTAAAACATGTATAGTAACTAAAAACAAAAGCAAACTGTCAACTTGCTGCCAAATTTGGGCATTAGGCTTTTTTCTCTTTTTTAAGTCCTGTGACTCACTATCCAATTTTGAGGATGGGAACTGTTCTTATCTACAAGAAACACATGTGCATGCTGGCAGACCTTAGACCGCTTAGCATACGCATGTGAAACTGTTAGTGCTTGTGAACTATAAACATACTTTTCTAGTTTTGCTAGAAGTATTATTTTAAACATAAGATCCATAAAATTACTTACAATTATTTATAAATTCCCTTGAGTGAAGTGGAATGTCCTTGTTGAATCAGTTCTATCATTCTGGAGAAATAGTTATATCTACCCTATTAGAAGATGTCATGGGTTTATGCAGAAACCCTTCTTATTTATGCTCTTTATTTTCTTTCTCCTCTGTAGAAATCTAAATTTATCTGCAATTAAAATGCATGCACTCCTCTTAAATATGAGGAAGTGATGTTGTGTGAAAGCTGTGATCTTAAGACGTACAAATAAAAACTGGTAACACTATTTTTCTTTAAAAACAAAGAGATTTTTTTTTTCCCCAGTTTCTAGTAAGCTTCCTAAATAAGTAAGGAAAGTAGGAGCACTTCCCCTGTACAGATTGTGTAAGATTTGTACAGAACACTATAAAGGCACGTTCTGGCATGTTTTGGTAGGTATTCAGTATTATACTTACACCACATCTACGTAATCACTTTTTTGCTACTGATGCGTTTTTGTGGTAGTCTGTCTTTCCCCAGTCTTCAAAATTTCAGCTTTTTACTGCTCAATGGTTTGATAGACATCTGTGGTTTTTTCAGTGTGTGAGAAAATTGTAAGTAACCTCTGTTTTGGGAACAGCTTCATCCATTTTTAATGAAGAAGGACCTGAGTTCTGTAAAGATTTATCCTGTTGCGGAGGTCATTTGACTTCAGCGGTCAGAGTCAGACCTTAGGAAAGTGGTTTGATTACGTTAAGTTGACAGATGTTCATTGCTTCTAAAATAAAGCTGCCCTTGCACTTCCCTCTCACGTACAGAATGAGTATCAGTGTCCACAAAACAAACTGGATAAGTGAACTGACCTCAGTTAAGAAGCGCAGCCACTGTTTCTGTCCTGAACCAGATCACTTGCTGTGTGGCCAAGCAGATCCTTTTGGTGGTGAAAGGTGGTGGGAGGGTGGTGAAGGAGAAGAGATGAATGGTTCAGGGTAAGGGTGGAAGGAGGGTGCATGGGCAGGATGGATGTTTTGATGGCAGTGCTGGATTATCTTGATCATGGCAGATGGGAAACTGTTAAGAGTTCTGTAAGTATCAATGTGTTTTTTAGGACTTGTCATCCTAAATTAATGTCTTTCCTTATTTGCTGGAAAGGCTCTACTTTTCTCCCTAAGGCCTTGCAAGGCAGCCATGACATGCTGTTCTTACACTGACTGTTCTGTCATCCTCTGGTGGCTGCGTAAGTATAGACTATAGGTACTCACTTCTCTGGGAGTAAACAGGTAGGAATGCAGTGTCGCTTCAGCTGGATAGCCCTGCCACTTAGCATACTTGGATTACTTGAGGCATTATTCCATTGCTTTCTGCAATAATTGGCAAAGCAAATGGAGTTAGAGATCTCTACTGCTGAGACAGATGGACCTGTGTGGCTGGTGCTCTGTATGATCCATGCATGTAGTGTCAGGACGTGGTTTCGGGGCCTTGCTTTTTCTCTCACTGTTGGTACTGACAGAATGCTGTACCATGCTTCTCCTTAAACTGCAGGTGTGTATCTATATTTCTTTTAAATGTGTTTGCTTTTTCTCTGCCCCTCAAAGGAATGCTGAAAGCAGCAAAAGCAAGTTGATAAGCATGATGTTCCAGAAACAATTGGTGATAATATCTTATCCTTGAGCTGACACAAGGCAACGTTATTTCTGTTTCTTTTTATGACCTGAGTGAAGAACACTAATGTTAAGTGTAGATAAACATTAGTCTTGATTTCAGTTTTGCTTCTTCTTAGGTTCATGCTTATATCATCAGCTATCTGAAAAAAGAAATGCCCTCTGTATTTGGAAAAGAGAATAAGAAGAAGGAGCTGATCAGCAGATTACCAGAGATCTACATCCTGCTGCAAAGGGAATACCAAATCTCAGCAGGGGACTTCCCTGAAGTCAGCAAAATGCAGGTAAGATGATAGATTACAGTTCCACTCTAATAATACTAACTTTACAACAGGATCGCCATATTGGAAAAGGTAGGACAGAGCATTATAGTTTAGGGTCTTCAGCAGTAGCGCAGCTGAAGTGACAATCAGTCATGTGTCATGGGGTTAGCATGACTTGGAAGCAGTGCAGAACAGAAAAAATTAGTTGCTTAGTGTACATCCACTGATACAGGACTATAGAAATTGCCATAAGGAATCAGACCACCTGTCCTCTTAGTCAATATTTGGTGTCTCATGGCAGATAGCACTAAAGGTTTTGTACAAATAAAATGGCAGTGGACACTTATGGATGTTGTGGTTTTAACCCCAGCTGCCAATTCAGCACCACACAGCTGCTTGCTCACTTCCCCTCACAGTGGGATGGGGGAGAGAATTGGGGGGAAAAAAAAGTGTAAAACTTGTGGGTTGGGATGAAGACAGTTTAATAGGACAGAAAAGGAAGGGAAAATAATAATAATAATAGAATATACAAAACAAGTGATGCACAATACAGTTGCTCACCACCTGCTGACCAACACCCAGCCAATCCCTGAGCCGTGGTGACCCCCAGACAACTCCCTCAGTTTATATACTGGGCATGATGTCATATGGCATGGAATACCCCTTTGGCTTGTTTGGGTCAGCTGTCCTGGCTGTGTCCCCTCCTAACCTCTGCTGGCAGGGCAGTATGAGAAACTGAAGAGTCCTTGCCTTAGTATAAACACTGCTCAGCAACAACTAAAACATTGGTTATCAACACTATTCTCATCTGAAATCGGAAACAGCACTATACCAGCTACTAGGAAGAAAATGAACTTTATTCCATCTGAAACCAGAATAGGTTAAGCTGGTTCTTGTTTTGTGTCCCAAATGTGGGTATTTATATTGCTTTTGTAATGCTGTCATATACTTGTGTAGGTCAAGATATCCTTAGTCACATATTATTAGTTTTTACCCTACTCTGTTTTTGCTCTTACTGATACTGTTTGCCAGTGAGCAATAAAGGCAATGTGTGGTCTGAAAAGTTCAACTTAAAACTGATCTCTTCTGAAAATGGTGCCTTTCATTTTTCTCCTGTCTTTCTGAGTGTGTATTCCATGAAGGTAGAAGTTCTGAATTTGTACTCTTATTGTTAATTTTTAAATGCCTTTTGTCTCTTGTTTCTCTTTTGAACTTTATGCAATCTACCAACTTTCTGTCACTTTTCTCACCTTTTTACTTCTGTCCTGAGATTTGAGGTGAGTTGTTTAGAGAGTACCCTAGGGAAGAACAGCTAATGTTGTGTTAGCAATACTTGTCAATTTATTCCTCAAGCCTCAATTTGCAACTTTTGGATCTCAGATCATAAGCTGCTTAAATGGCCTTTGAATTAGAAAATAATTCAGCTTGGAAGCTGAAGAACATGAGATCAGGAGCCTGCAGTTTGGTCTGACCATGGGCTGGTGATGGGTATGATGGAGGAGATTTTCCAGATTGACACTTGTGTATCATTCTGACAACTTATGTGGTACACTTTCACTGCTAATCGTAAAGAGTGATGACTGGCTCATTAACCTATCTATAGGGATGCACAAATTTCTTTTGTGAACTGAAATATTTAGCTTGGGAATCAATTATTAGCATGAGGCGGTCAATTATAGATGAAGCACAATATCTTATTTCAGCTAGGTTTTCACAGGCAGGATTGTTGGAAGGGTTTAATGAGTTAGGCTTTAAAAGGGAGTTGTGTGGAAAAAGTTGTCTCTTTCTTCCCTTGCCACTTTTGTTGGTGATGTGAAATGAGAGAATGAGAAGTGATCACCTGTCAGTTTGAACAGTGAAACAAAATTTGAATGGAACTTTATCAAACTAATAGTGCATGTCGCTACGCCTCAGCAGCAGATGGCAGCAAATACATACATCAGAGATCAGTCACTTCTGTAATGGGGAGCAAAATTGTGAGAAAATAAAATTGTGCCAAAACAGATAGCAGGTTTGACCTTTGCTTTCTAAGATTTATTGCATATCATAAATTTATATTGATCAGTTTCTGTAAATCAGGTGATTGTGTATAAATGTCACCTGATGGCTGTTGGTTGGTGATTTTCCTCTAAGAAATCGAAAGTTCACTGTACATGGGCAAAGCCACTTGCCTGTGCTTCAATTTTCTTGGGTTTGTATCATTATGGTTCTGATATGTATGAGAGCAGCTCTCTGAGGTGATAGATGTGACTTGTTAAAGTGGTTAATACCATTTTGAGAGGGATTTTGGAGGGGGGTTGTTTGGGGTTTTTTTTTAAGTTTCCATTGTAACTCTCTCTCTTCCCCAGATAACATTTTGCCTGTAGAAATCATTTAATAATTGCCTAAAGCATTTTTAACTTTCCAGTGCTCTGGTGTAAAACGTGCTTGGTCTTGTGTTGGAATAGCACATATCACCTAGTTAAACATCTCACTGAGGTTAGTAGGAGTTTATGTACAAGATGAAAACTTGGTAGGGACCATACTTCATGAATTCTGACAGCACTTCTCTAAAAACGCTGCTGCTGTTATCCCAGCTCAGTTTTTCTTTACTGGTAAAGGATACTTCTTCATGACCTAACCACAAATGAGAAGATAAAATCAGATCAGTCCTGCAAACTCTTGGATTTATTATTGACGTTAAACACTTGAGTAAGTGCTAGCAGGACTGAGGATCTACTTGCATGCTTTCTTTGATGTTTGGAAGAAAATCACCAAATGGAAAGTTGTTGGGTAACATTCATCAACTGTCATGTTTTTATGCATTGCCATTTTGAAAATTGTAAATGTAATTTAATAGATGGGCTCATACATGGTTGCAAAATTGTCTTAGTGTGTTTCATCAATATATTGGGTATATGTCAGCTTTGCTTCTCCTTCAGGAGGCCTTTCAGTTACGAAACCTGCTTCAAAAGATTACAGATTATTTTAATTTAAAGTCCATTCTTTAACCTCTTCATTGTATCTGAAATGTTCCTAACTACTGTCCCTGAAACCTTTGTTATTGACAGGAGCTGCTGGAGACTTGTGATTTCACTAAATTTCATTCTTTGAAACCAAAGCTAATTGAAGCTGTGGATAACATGCTGGCCAACAAAATTGCCTCCCTGATGAGCCTGATCAGACAAGAAGAGAGCAGTATGCCCACAGAGATGGTACAAGGTGGAGCATTTGACGGCACCATGGCAGGACCTTTTGGCCATGGATACGGAGAAGGTGCTAAGGAAGGAGCTGATGAAGATGAATGGGTTGTTGCCAAAGATAAACCTGCTTATGATGAGATTTTCTACACTCTGTCACCGATTAATGGCAAAATATCTGGGATTAGTGCAAAGAAGGAGATGGTGACTTCTAAACTACCCAACAGTGTCTTGGGGAAGATCTGGAAACTTTCAGACTGTGATGGTGATGGGATGTTGGATGATGAGGAGTTTGCATTAGCAAAACATCTCATCAAGATTAAACTGGATGGGTATGAACTGCCTGGCATACTGCCTTCCCACCTGGTGCCACCATCTCACAGGAAACCTTTCCAGACAGCAGAGTGAAAAATACAACGAGAAGAATGAGGATTTTGGAAATCTTTCAACAAATGTGTTGAAACCACCAAAATTTGAAATTAGGCTTAGATCCTTAAATCTCACAGCACATCTCACGCAAGTTACTGAAATTAGAAGCACGGTAGCAGGGAAACATTTGTGTAGCTGTCCCTGCACCTTCACTCAGACATGCTTGTCACAAGTGCCTTGTATAGCTCTGTTGTAAGGTGAAAATGATTTTGTAGTCTTGCTTCGGTGTCTCGCTGCCTTTACAACCATGAAGCAGAAAAGACCATGTGTAAAAATCACTGACCTTCACCAAATCTAAATACTTAAGTTTCTCCAAACTATTGTAAATAGTGCAGGGAAGCTCTAAATGCTGAATTCACCTGCCTATGCAAGGAATGTTTTCTGTGCTAAAAACATACTTTAGGCATCGAGTCATCATATCTACAGTTTAAGAAAAGGCTGATGTAAAAGGAACTTTTTTTATTCTTTTCATTATTTAATAGGGGATTAGTAAAAGAAGAGTAACAGGGAGAGTCTTTTAAGTGCTCAAAATGTGAGCAGACTTGTTTTAAAACTTTGCTGATTATAGCTAGAACTGCAAAATATTAAAATGATTCTTTCAGTCTGTCATTGTGTCTTGTTTTCTGAAGAACTGCTTCTTCAGTATTATCATTAGAAGTTCTGAATCTCCTTTGTTCCTTGGATTTGGAGTTTCTTTTGAGGTTTCAGTTTAGCTTCTCTGTAGACAGTAAATTTCTGAATTGTTCGAAGTGACAGCAGAATGTTTTCATAAGCTTAAAAAAAACCCTCATTTCCATTGAAATGAAGCCTCACTGTTCAGAAAAGGTGCATTGCTCAAAGTCAGCCTCTTCAAAGCACATCTAATTGTCTCGGGAAATTTTCATTTGTATTTAATTTCTATTTACAGGTAATGATACAGTTATCTCTGTATATTTTTTTATATAATTTTTAGAAAAGTTTTTAACTCTTTCTTTTGCCAACATGTAGCTGACAACCACAAAAGAGAGATTCAATTCCTATGGTGGCAGATTTGAAAGATGGGGAAGCTAACAGGAATCTTTACATTGACTGTAATAAAAGATAGCCTGGTCCCTCCAGATATTTTTCCTTTCTTGAAAACAATCTGTGAAAGGAATGGATGCTTAATAAACATCCATTTTTCTAACACAATCAAAGTTGAACATACTGGCTGCTTACAACTGATTTTTATCAGTACCTTAAAAGAACACAAATTTTTGGCCCTATGAACTTGAGTCTTTCAGGGAGGGCCAGTTCTTTTCTAAAATCAAACTTGGCAGTCAGTTTTGCTCTGTGCATGTGAGCAGGAATGGACTTGTATTCCGTTTGTAGTATGAAATACCCTACACATCAAAGGTACTGTAGTTTTGAGCACTTTTTGAGTCTCGGTAAGTGGTAGCAACAGTGCCTTCTGAGACAGAGCAAGCCAGAAAGTGTTTTAGCATCTTTGCAGTAGGGGCGGGGGGGGGGGAAGTAGATTGGGTATTGTCTGCCAGTTAAGATTTTAGTCACACTTAGGTGTTCAGATTTGTAGGTGACCTAAGAAGAACCTCAGCTTCTTTTTTCAAATCATACATTTGTAAGTTGTCGGTCAGGTTTAATACTTAAGATCTTTCTGGACTTCTTATCTTCTGCATCTGTTCTGTTCTGATGTGAAATTACCATGAACTTTGCCAGGTCTCTACCATGGGAAAACAATAAAGCTATTATAAATAATGACAGAAGAACACCTTTACCTTGCCAGGCTTCCAGGCCTGCATCAAGGATATCCTGGCATAATTAAATTGTTCTTGAGGACTTGCTTGCCTTTTTTTAATTCTTAGGTTTTCCTCTCATTCAAGCATACCAACTTTGTTTCTGTTAGACCTAAATTAGGAGCCAAATTAGCCTTAGTGCATCTCTGTGCACTTCAGTGGAGCTGTGAAACTGGACCACGAGTCTACCTGTGTGACTGTGCATCTGCAGAGTAACTGATTTTCTGTGTAATTTATTTTTGAACAAAAAGTAGTCTATAGACATTGCAGGAGTTGTTAAAAAAAACAGGCTGCAGAAGTGGTAACGTATGCTTGTTTGTGTGTAGTGCTTGTAGTCAGCAACAAATTCATACACCAAATACCAACCTGACTAGCTTAGTAAAGAAAGCCACCAGGAAAAAGCAAGCAAGCTTGTGTATTGTGACTGCTGTAGTATGGGCAAAGCTGAGAGGATCTGGGAAGTTGCTGATCTTCTGCCTCTGTCTGCTTTACCTTGCTCTTCAGTAGCACAGGTTCCAGGGGTGGACCCATGTTTGAGTTCCCACCATGTGTAGCTTCCAGGGGTGATGCTCCAAATCTATTGGAGCCATGTGATCCCCTGCCAGTAGAAATATCCTCCCTGCGTGAGAGGAGCAGAATAGTTTCTCGGTGATTTTTTTTTTTTTTTTTTTTTTTCCCCTAGCTTTACTGTAGTAAAAGGGAGAACACAGCCTTTTCTTCAGTCTCAATGACAGTGTGCTAACTTGGGTTTAGGGGAGATGAATTGAATTGCATCATTTTGATAAGTTAAAATATTCTGTCTAGATGGGATTGAAATTTCTTCCTATGTTTTCCTGTAGAATTTGGAAAGGGAATGCATGAAGCATGTTTAGCAGTAGAGGTGGATTTTCTCTGTTTATCTGGAGGAATAGAAGTGTTTCGGGATCGGCATGCAGAGCTACATGCATAAATGTATTTCTAGATATGTGGTGCAGTGCACTAGCATCGTACTTAGCTGATAGGAATAAAGTACATTTCATGTGGACTTTAAACAGCAGCTTCTTGCACAGCTAAACTGATAGAGTTGGTTGCTGTTGCTGAGGGGAAGGGATCTCTTTTCTCACTACCTCCTCACAGACCTGTGGGCCTATTCCATTTGCCTTGCTGGCTCTCTGGCTTGTCAGATCCTACAAGTCCATTCAGTTGGTTGAACCAGCCACATGCAACAGTTTGGATAATGTTCTGTGGAGTTAGTGAGTCCCTGTGTTAGGAGCATGAGAAGTGAGCAGGATTAACTTCTCTCATGAAATTGTGCTCTAGGTAGTTATTTGGAACAGCAGTGTGATGTAACCTTTGGTGTTCAATTTGATGTTATTAATCTCTGCTGAAGAAAGAATAAGATGTTGGATTTGTTGGCCATTTTATGCCTAGGATTTTGATTACGTTTGCTGTGAGACTATTCATCCTGTGAAATCAGTGCCCACAGGTATGGTCTGCTGCCATAAACCAAAATAGAGACTGCTGCTTTTACCTCTTTTCCAACTATTCCACAACACAGTTTTAATTACCAACCGTAGTTCTGTTCCCATGTAAATTAATTAGAATTTTGCTGTAGATTGGAACAGAAAATGTGGGGCCACAGCTCATAACTACACTACAGGACAGCAAGAGCCTTCTGAAGCTGTGACAGCTGGAAAATGGTGAGTTTACAAAGGGTTTTAGGTCAGAGCAAGGTCCCAGTTGTTAGTTGGGGATGGTACGGGTTTGTGTGGAACCCAGTCTCAAAGCAGCAGTATCCAGTCCTGGACTTTCAACAACATTGTTCATCCCCAGTACTTGAAATGTGCCCTCTTTTTCTTCTCACTTCCCTTCACAATGTGTGCTCACTTTGGCTCTTTATATTGTTGGAATTCAAGCAGAGTTTGAAGTGTATGGTTTGATGAGTATGTGTAACTTAGCACTGAGAGAATTAACATAAACTTTGTTTTATACTTCACATGCTCATCTTTTCTAATATTTTTGTTAAAATACTGTTTTCACTTCAAAGGCATTCTGAAGGAAGGTTTGATCTGTGCAGTGTGCTTCAGTTTGTCCAACTAGGCAGACCTGTAAGTTTATTATTGTTGCACTTTTATTACACAATAAATTCCTTGCAGATACTGTAATATATTTTAATATGCTTTGTAATCATTTTTAGAAAGTGGTGATAAAAATTGCTGATTTAATAAACTAATATTGAACTACCTGAGATTTTCTTTTGTAAGCTGGTTTCTGGAAGGTAAACTTTCAGTGACTAGAATTTTGTAATCCTGCTACTTATAAGCATGGTAGCTGTTTGGCAAGCTGCTTATTTTCCCACCTCCGTTTATGTATCCGTAATAGCTTATGGCTGTTTCTCTTGTGTGTCCTTGAACTTGTTGCTGAAATTACTGCCCACACCAAGGCTTGATTCCAGAATTAAATTTATATTTAAAAAGGAAAAAAACCCAAACCTCCAGCATCTCTCTGTAATTAGCTTTTTATAGCAGAATGTAATTTTGGAGTTTCTTAATGTCTAAACATGGAAATTCCTTAAAGTCCAAGTGTGAAAGATAAATCAAAAATTTCATGTGTGGATTGAAAGCTTGAAACTTGAGCTGAGAGGCACTTCTTTTAACTTCAGTGGGGGTACTAACCTTGAAAAGTAAGAGTAGATTAAGTAGCGGTTTAGCAAAAAGTACTTTGATATGTTTGTCCCAAAAAATCCAAGGGCATCTTTCACCCAGTGCTATCTATTACTTAAAAATAACTAATTATATCAATAGAACATTAATTTTAATTTTGTGCTTAAATTAATTCCTCCTGCCCTTATGTATACACACAACTTGAAGCATCTCCGAAGATGCATCTGTGCCACCAGGATACTACAGTTTAGTTATTGCTCCTACCACTGTCAAATCTAAGTTGCTGCAGAGTTAAAGGGGTTTGTATGTAGCAGTGTTAGCAAGCGACGCTGTTACACTCATGGTGGTCATGCCATGTGTCACATGAAAGCAAGTGTTTCATGGGCAAACAATATGTTGCGGGTTCCTGGAGGCTGCGTTGGTGTTGAATTGCAGTGGCTTGTTTGAATTGTTCCTTATAAGTCAGGAATAGTTTGGAGAAGGTGAGGGTTTAAACCCCCGCTGAAGGAGTTGGCTGCCTTGCCCTGCTTAGCCAGATACACAAACACACCTGCTGAAGGTGCCTCCCTTCGCTCAGAATTCGTTGCAATGAGCTATCGAAACAATAAATTGAAATAAGCTATTGAAAAAAATACGGCAATGAGCCATAACAAATGCCCAAACCCAGCAAACACCTGTTTTACAGCTTTTTTAATTTTTTTTTTTTACCTGTTATACAGCTTTTCTGACCTCTGAAGGAAAAAACCTTCTCTCATGGAAACCATGGTATTGACATGGGTTCCTCTCCCTTTCTCCATAGGACTTCATGCTAGCACAGATTTGTACCCGGTGATAGACTGTGGACTCAAGTTACTTTCTGGTCCAGTGAATACTACAAACTTGTTAATGCCAGGTCTAACTTGTTCTCCCACCTATACTTTTCTCTGAGATAGAGCTTATCCATGTTCTTTCCAAGGTGTTGCTAGCTCAGCAACCCACATTCCACTTCAGTCTGGAGCTCTGAAGATTTCATTGTAGTGACAGCAGCTCGCTTTACATGGATGGTACATATCTCTCACCAGATACTCTATTTCAGAAGCACTGTAAGATTTCTGATTATCATTTTTTAAACAGAGAACTGTTGAAAGATGCTGCTCATGCTTAGTGATTTCCTTTTCAGATCACTTGTGGTTTTTTTAAAAAATGTATTCATTTCATGTCAAGTCTGAAAGTTAGACGTTAACCAACAGCGTAACTATAACCAGTAAGTTCCGGACTTGGCAATTTTAGCTTACAATGAGGAGTAATTGTAATTTTTCTTCATTTTGCACTACCCTGTCTTATCTCTGCTAAAATTCGCACCCTTAATGTTAACTGTTTATATGATGCTATGTCTTTTGCCAACTACCTTCAACCATTCTACGTGGCTGGGTGGCCTTCACAATGAGACTGGGCTGGCTGGGCTGGGAGGGAGCTGTGATTGTAGTCAATACTCTGCTGACTGGGGCAGTGGGGGACCAAAACCTGAGCGCGTGCTGTGGTGTATGCCATCCCTGTGGGCAGGGTACAGTGCTCTGGCACTAAGGGTGCTGGGTCTCATAATTTTGTTTCATTGATATGCTAAATGCTTTATCACTCCAATATACAAACAACCCCCTAAAATACAGCTGTAAAGGAGAATTTTTGCCCCCATGCAGTGGTCTTCCTCAGTAGCAGTGAATAAAAATGAAAACATCTGAACCAGATGATAAAAATACACTAGTTAGATCTGGCATTGCCAACGCAGCGATTTCTAAGGCCCAATTTCAGTTTGATGTTCAAAATATTAAGGCTGTTCTGTCATTGAAACCCTTTATCTATGTTTGTATGAAATGGAAAGAGAATTAAAGTCCTCTGTCCCATGTGTTCATCCCACAAACCCTTTGAAGCTCTTATGTTAACTATTTGAGGTTCAGAAACAGAAGGATAATTTCAAGATAATGTAAACAGCTCCAAGGAGAAAATATCTTTAATTCATGACTAAACAAGCAAATGTATATTTTCTGTTTCAAAAAGATGACTGAACTTCTTCATGCCAGGAAAAATAAATCCATCTGATTTTGCTTTAAGCTGTCCTCTTTTTCAAATGCAGCGAGGGGCTCCAGTTTCTTTGGATGATGTAATTCAACTGTTCTGCTTGAATTCTGCTCCCTGTTGATGTCATGTCGCCGCCAGCCAACTATTCAAAGAGAAAAGCAACTTCTAGTTTAGACTAGAGCATGGGGAGGCTGAGGTTTATAACAACCCAGCATCCCGGGATGCAGGTTTAGATTCCTCCCAGGCAGAGCTCAGCTTTAAGAGGAGCTGGGGATCCATCCGCCGGGACCCCCCCGCCCCCGGGGCGGCTGGTGACAGTAGCACTGGGAAGGCAGGTATGTGGGGGCTGGGGGGGGTGGTGTGCCTGGGGGTTGGTGAGCTGGAGCCCCTCAGGGAGAGAAGCTGAGGGAAGTATTTGGCTATTAAAGGACAAAGTTCAGCTGAGAGGCCTGTGAAAGTGCAGACTGACAGCTGAGGTCTCCATGCCTCTCCTAAGCTGTTTTTGACTAACTCCCCAACTTTTCTTCAGCCTTAGTATCCCAAATGAGCGAACAGCTTCTTGCAGTGATTACTGCCTGCTGCTCTCCAGTGTTTTCAGTATCCAAAGTGTAGCTCCTCTGTGGCACAATAAGGTCTAAGATTTGCTGTAATTCAAGATGTGGTTAGGAAATGTTCTGGGATACAGTTCATCTCACCTGTGTCCATGCTTCCTTGATTGAGACTGATTGGTGCTTGCTGAGCTGAGGAGAGCAGCAGGGGGGAGGGCTACCTGTGGGACCCAGGCTGCTGGCCCCAGGCAGCAGGCTAGTCTCTGCTTACTTGGCACCCAGGTGGCTACAAGACTATGGCCCTGAGAGGTGGCTGCCTTCCTACTTCACAGAGTCAAGACCCAGATGTTTGTTGTTTTGAGACTCTTACATGTGGAAACAACGTGTCTGGAGACACAGTGTGGAGACGCAGAGGGCTGAGCTGTTATGCACGTGTTTGCACTTAACATACTTATTTTCTTTGAGATTTGGGGAACCTTCTCAGTAGAGATCATAAAGGATTTTCACGTACCTTCGGGAATGTGTGTATGCAAAGCATATGTAACAGAGGGTGATGGACTGCCAAACCTTCTACCTGACCCATGTGAATAAACTCAGTCCTCTGTAAGAGGCATGAGTATGGCCACATGGCTTTTAAATGGGAGCTGGCTTTGCTTGGTTGGCAGCTCAGAGCATGGATGAGTAGCTTGGTACAATGAAGGGCTCATTTAGTTACAGGACTGTCAGCTGTGAACAGCCTTATGTAGGGACACTGGCACATGAAGGCATCTGCACCCACCTGTGTGAATGTATTCCCCTCTGGCAGACCCCCCCATCCATACAGGCAGGCAAGGGCAATGCCAGAGGGAAGCCAGCACTGTCACCCACAGAGTGGGGCCAAGGAGGCCTCTGCAGACCCACGGCTCTGCTGTCCTGGGAAAGCTCATGGTGATCAGCCCTCGCTCTGGTCAGGGGTGGGAGTGGGAGCAGCAAGCGCCGCATCTGCAACCCTCTGCCCATTCTGTGTCTGTCACTTCTATGCTCTTTGCGATGGGGGATTAAACATTTCTTCCTGCCTTAGAGAGGACCTGGGAATTCACATACATGTTGTGGGAGGAGGAGGGCCACTATATTTCAAAAAAACAAATAAAATCTCTAATAGGTAGAAAGGAAGCATCACATCCCTCTTTATTTTACATAGTGTTGCCAGGAGTGGAAGAGCAGTGGGGAAAGGGCTGGGGGCAGAGGAGCTCTGAGGCTGCAAGCCAGGCTGCTTGGGCATGAGGTCTGTTTGATCCCCACGGTCTCTTTTTTTAAGATTGGGGACAGATAAGAAAGGGTGCTAAAAAAAACCTAACCATGTCTTATGTGGCTGCTACTTTGCAGAAGGGAATCCAGCATCAGGGTCCTTCCTCTTAAGAAACAAGAAAACACTGCTGCCATCATGGAAAACCACTTCAGACTGAAAACAGGGCAAGGCGAGTGTGCTCTTTGCGCCCTTCTTCCTGAGGTCGGTGGCAAGGCTCCCCTTCTCTGTGAAGGCAGCAAGAGAGGGCACATAATTAGCCTGGAGGGGTGATTTTTTTCCTGGTCCCTCCAGGAAACTGCACACAAATATTGTTGTGCCCTTCCTCTTACCTTGTTAGGATATAAATAACTGAGGAAATGGCTTTATTTATCAGTGTCACATAAATGTCCACCATTTTAACTTTGAACTATATATAGATACTACAAATGGAGACAGATATTCAGGAGTTAGTGAAATTTTATACCAGATCTTTGATTGCCTTGTATCATCATAAAAAGCAAAGCCAGTGTTTCACACATTTAATCGTTTAGTTAATAATTAACTTGCAATAGGGAGAAATGCCTGCATCCAGGGCCAATTCACCTGCTGGTCCTCTGCCTTCTCTTTGATAGGAGCAAGGACATTTTCTCAAAACACACAACCTAGCCAGCCTGTACCAGATTTAAGCCAACTACCTATAATGCTACTTTTAGAAGTACTTTTAGTACTTTTAGGTAGAACTAAAAGCAAGACAGAAAAGAGTGGAATAATAACCAGGCAACGTGCTTACAGAAGAGATGTAACCAGCTGCTGAATTTATATCCCTTTCCTCCTGTCATCTTACTCCCATTTAATGATCATTAAGAATTACATTGCATTAGTTGGCTGGTGAACACAAGTCCAGGAGTTTGGAGGGAATATTTTGAGTAATACCTGTAACATATGTATTTGTTAGGTTTTTTTTTTATTTTTAGCTGTCTTATGTGACACTATGTATGACATTTCTCTAGAGGGGTGTTGTGGTTTAACCCCAGCCAGCAGCTAAGTACCACACAGCTGCTGGCTCACTCCTCCCTGCTTCGAGTGGGATGGGTACGAGAACTGAAGAAAAGTAAAACTCATGGGTCAAGAGAAGAATGGTTTAATAACTAAAATATAATAACAATCATAATTGTAATGAAAAGGAATAAAAAAAAAAAGAGGGAAATAAAACCCAAGACAAGTGATGCACAGCGCAATTGCTCACCACCTGCTGTCCAATGCCCGAGCAGCGATCTGCCCCTCCTGGCCCACTCCCTCAGTTTATACACTGAGCATGATGTTCTGTGGTATGGAATAGCCCTTTGGCTAGTCCGGGTCAGTTCTCCTGGCCATGCTCCCTCCCAGCTTCTTGTGCACCTGCTCACTGGCAGAGCATGGGGAACTGAAAAATCCTTAACTTAGGATAAGCGCTACTTAGCAACAACTAACACATCAGTGTGTTACCAACATCATTCTCACACTAAATCCAAAACACAGCACTGTACCGGCTACTAGGAAGAAAATTAATTCCATCCCAGCTGAAACCAGGACAGCTGTGTATGAAGATACAGATTTTGTTGATCAAGTTTTATCTGTACTGAGTTTGGGGGGGGTTGTTCATTTCTTCTTAAGTGTTTCCTCTTGTCACTTTTAGATGCTAACTAAACTGCGCTTGCCAGAAGGGAAGAGACTGCTATTCCCTTACCTCATCTCTGAGCCGGACATCTTCACTTACAGCTTCTGATTTCAGATGTCTGCCTGTTTTCTAGCAGGGATTCCCAGCAACAACCCTCTGGTTCCTTGCAGTGTTGCCAGGTCAATGTGTTCTGTGCTTGTGTGACCTTATAAGTGACAGAAAGGACTCACTGCCATATCAGTTATCAGAATTATTTTCCCTTTTGTTATTAACGAGAAGTCTGTCAATAGTATACTCAAGAAGCAGCTGGCACTGCCAGCTTGATCCCAGTTTGCCCTGTCAGCAGCAGGTATCCGTGTACATGAGCTTCCTCGAAGCAGTGACTGGTAAATTCCTAACACTTCGCAATTTCACCTTCTTATTTGCTGTATCCCAATTTAACTACTTGGGAATTGCTCTGATCTTTGCACCCTCTGCTGTGCTTTCATTTTCAGACTCCACTGTCGGGTTCAATTTCCCAGGTAATAAGTCCTCTAGAAAAGCAAACTGTGATCAGTCAGAGCCTTCAGTGCAATTGTGAAGGATGCTCTTTACCAAAGCATCAGCATGGTGGATGACTGTTTTCACTGCTTTATAGCAATTTTGGTTCTGTTCATACATTATTTTTGAGCATAAGAATCGGACAAGGCCTGTGACAACCTTTACTCATTGTGTTCTGATGGGTTATTTACTTCAGATCAGATGAAAGGTTCATAGGTAGATCATAAATACTTGGTCTCTGTTCCTGAATTCAAAGGTCACTTTGCATGAAAGCAGCAAGCTGAATGTAGGAATAGGAGTGGATCTACAACTGAAAGTCATTCTCCAGATGACCAACTGCTGAATGTTGGAAAGAAGTTCCTCAAAACCTGAGTAAGTCAATTTCTTTTTCATGTTCTTTGTTCTTTTTTCTGTTATATATCATTATAGCCAGATTTGGCTCTTAGTACTGCCTTTGCATCCTGTAAATGCAGATAATCTATTACAGATCTGTCTTCAAGTAATCTACTAGTGCAGGGAGCATTTCTACCCTAATTTAATAAAACAGGTGAGCTTTTGTGTGAGGCAGTATCTTAACACAGAAGCTTCCTTTGCACCTAAATGAAATCAGTTCGGTCATTGTTCAGGGTGGCTTCAATGCTTGGATAACAACCCTTTTAAAAAAAAAAAAGAGTCGACAGACATTCTGAGAACCATTTGACAAATTCAGAAATGGCATTATGATATGGGTTAACTATGGGTTTATTACATGGGGGAGTGAGTTAATATCACCATTCTGGCAGGGAAAGGCAATTCTTTGAATACCTGCTCTCCAGATGGAGAAAGTAGGCAGTGCTGAACTAGCCCAAAAGATAAAAAAGTGATGTGAGGATCTTCTCTATAGTCTATTTCAAACTTTGCTAAATTCTTCCTTTCATAAAGCTTTCATCTATGGTTGTGATCCTTCCCTATGTTGTTGCTGAACTGTCAGGCTTCAATGCTGTCCCTATTTTGCAGAAGTCAAGCACTGGCAGTTAAGAAACATCTTCAAAAAAAAAAAAAAACCACACCAAAAAGAATATGCAGTAAAAATAATTTTTTCTGCTTTTTCCACACCTTTTCATCTTCTAAAATGGCAAAATTCTTCAGATTTATTAGAGCACATAAAACTATCAGGCAAGCGACTTTCCATTTGCAGCAGTTCCTGTTGCTAGTTCCCTCTTGCTGTGTTCTCACACTAGGACAGATAATGGTTTTTTTCAGTATTTTATGGTTTATGAATTAAAATGGTACAGAGCCCAGGATAGCTCAGAACTGGGCCTTCACAAAATGGACACAGAATATTTGGGAAGTAGGTCACCCTTTTCCACACCTCTGCAGTTTGTCAGAGGTTTAAATTTTTCATTCCCTTCTCTCTTTACAGTGACACCTCTCTCCTCTTCCACCATTACAAGAAGTTTCTTGGTTTCGCAGCTAGACTGATATCCAGGTAATACTTCTAATTATGGCGGTAGTCCAAGCAGATGATGTTTGGTCACCAAAGAAGTCTGTAACTATAGATCTTACACTGACTTTTTTTTTTTTAATAAGTGATACTCTTGCCTTCATAACAGCAAGGTCACTGCTGTTACAGGTTTACACCGTAAGCCAAATGAATCCAAAAGAGTCATTTGGTTGAGCTGAAATCCAGTTTATTGTATCACAGACTCTAAAGGGAAGACTCATCCTTTCTAACCTTCCTGAATGTTCAGCTTGGGTACTTTGATGATTTACAAGCCTGATTTTTCACTGATATGGATGAGGCAGACAAGTCTCTGGCAGTGTGGGGAAGAGGAATAATGCTTCCCAACTCCCAGCCGAGGACTTTGTCCATGTGATTATGGACTTGTGTCACTATCCTTACAGTGATAGATATGCAAAAAGTCAACTCATGAGAGGAAAGAACCAAGTTGGTTCTATTTCCTTCCTAAGCAGCTATTTGATTTCTGTTGGACATACTCTGGTCTGAAAACCTGCAGCAGCATCTCAACCAGTCTTCAGAGAACATAACACACTTGAAAGCACTGCATTGGAAGTGATTTGCAGATCCCTCTTTCTGACAGGGTCTAAGGTTGGTTCTCTGTCGTGTGCTTCCAGCACACACAAGGAAGTTATTGACAGCTTTCAGATCGTGGTGCTCCTCACGGATAAAGTGACTGGGGAGAGACTGAAAGAAAGTAAAGCTACATAGATACATGTCACATTTTCATCCTGAAACTAGAGATGCATTTTAAAAAGGACAACTCACGTAAGTTAAAAATAAAGCTGAGTGAAATTAAAGTGCAAAGTACAAGCAAAAGGAAATTAAGGTATTATACTGGGTGTGGTATTGAATCTTGTACCCGTTGGGGGTGGGTTCCTTACATACTCTGGGCATGTTACTGTTTATTATAGCTGGACAGGCAGATCTCTTCAGCACTGAGCACCTCACTGGAGTTTCTGACTTCCTAGGTAACCATGGCTACCGAATATGAAAAAGATCACATCAAAAAGCTGCAGGAGCAGCGTATGTCCATGCAAAAGAAAACCTTCACCAACTGGATGAACAATGTCTTCTTCAGGAATAATGTAGGTAGCTCCTTAAATTTGGGGACTTTTTTCTGGTTTTTATTTCATGTATTTCACCCACTGTATTCCTTTTTGATGTTATCTTTCACATACTTTTCCTGAGTGTTGTCGTTACACATGTAAGCAAGCAAGGACTAACCAGAGTGCTCCAGACTCTATCTTTTACCTTACCAGTCCTCCCTGAAATCAGGGTTCACTTTTGTAACCCTGTCATATTGCGATGTCCGCTGTATCTTGGTGATCATCTCAGAGCAAGATCTTCATTTGCTCTTCTTTTTCCTATAAAAGTAAAGTATCTGCAAATGTCTGGATTTCCCCAAACAATGCTCAATTCTTAATTGCCTGGCCAAAATCTAAGACTTTCTGCTTTGCCTGATCAGTCCAGCTTAAGTTGCTGCTCAATGGCTCTGAAAAAGTTGCCTTAAGTCTAGCAGTTTCAGACATACTACCATGCAAGTACAGAACAGCTTGTTTTCAGTAAGTCTCAGACTTCCAAAAAGTTTCAGAGCTAGTGTGTGTCCAAGGTAATTCCAACATATTTCAAAAATCTCCAGACTTACTGAAGATAAACTTGTTTCAGGCACAAATGTAGCTGTGTCACAGTAGGGAATTACGTCATCCAACACCAATTCCCTTTTCTAGAGTCTGTAGTTGATCTTAATGAACATGGACCTTGGCAACACCAAGCAGGACCAGGCCTCTTGGTTCCATTCTAGCTCATCACTGTTATATGATGTTTCAGTATTAGATGCACTTTTTTCTGTGTAATGTTTTAAGTTGGTGATTGGTGCAAAGGCAACCTCAGAGCACAACAAACTTTTAAACTTATTTTTCTTATCATGAGAGAAGAACTGCAAAACACATTCTTATTTTGCCACCTGCAGAAAGTTAGATTTTTATGGCGTAGGAAATTATTTCTGTTTAGCTACAGATAAATATATACTTTCTCACTTTAAAAACACCTTCAAGTTCAAAGATTAAAATGTCAGTCTTAATTTTCTGCACAGTATTTGTTCATGTATCATAAAAGCATAGGGGAAAAAAAACCTGCAAGAGCTTTCCAAACCATATATGGTAAGAAATGGTGTGGAGACTGACAGTTTATCTAGGTCGTCTCAGCAATGTAGTCTCAGCTTTTCAACACACACTTTAACATGATTGGATCATACTACAGGACGCTGCAGTATTCTCAGTTGCACTGTTGACTACTTCAAGTCTAGCACTAAGGATGCTATTGGATTGAATTTGTTAAGCAATCTGTGATTGATATCTATGAGAAGAGCAATGCAACAAAGCTATTAAAGCTATTGTATAAAGGAGATATATGAAGACTGTCTCTTTACGAATTTAAATGGAACTATTCTTCATTTACAGAAGTGTCACAGAATATAACAGCTTTAACTTTTTTAATGGTAATATACCATAGGCAGAATTTTAAGTTTATTTAATATGCAAAAAGAAATGAAGTTGGCAACAAAACAGGGATTTTTTTCATGGAGATAATCAGTCTGAGAAAGTTGTAAATTCTTGTTCCACACAGTACAGACTTAAAGTCTCTCTGAGTTGCTTTCACACTTCCAGTGTTTTCTTCTTTCTCTGGAGAAAAGATCTGTTCAACTGCTCAATAATTAGTCAGGAATGAAGAAGCACATGTCTGTTACTTGTCCTTTTTTCCTGCTACATGTAACTACTCTCTGAATTAAAAAAGCTACCACTTCAGAATTTTTTTTTTTCTCTAAACACAAAAAGATTATTTACCGTGATTTCAGAATCACAGCAAATTATTGTTGGGTGTGTGGTATGGTTTTAATGTCACTTCTTGATGGCTAGTGGCATAAGGCCAAAAGGAAACACCCAAGGCAAGTTCTTGATAGGTCAGAGTACACACTATGTCATCATGTATCACCTAAGCACTGGATGACTTCACTACTGGCAGCAATGAAACACATTTTTGTAAAAGATCTTAATCTTTTACTTAGTGTGAGACTCTGGCTAAAATATGGAGACTTTGGGTGGTAGCACAGGTCTAAGCAGGATGTGACAGACTGTTGAGACTATGGAATAAAAACTGAGTCATTGAATAGGTTTGTCAGCTCAATTTTTAAATGAAATGCTTTGCTCAGAATAAAAAGTTGAAGAGATTCATTTGAATTGAATTTTAAAATGTCAGCACTTCCAAAATATTTTATTTTGAAAATTATTTTTTTCATTTATTTTCAAAATCTCCTATTTTTTTCTTTATTTGCTCAGTTGTGTTGGGTTTTTTTTACTTCAGCCTACTTTCATAAATAATGTCCGTCCTCCTGCAAATCTATTTTTTGTGAATTAAGATTCAACACTTTTCACATATGTCCACCGACATACAGAACACTCAGTGAAACAGCAAGAAGGTGGGTTTTTTTAGTGTTAGAAGTAGGGAGTTCTGAGGGCCAAAAGTTCAGCCAGAGTCTGTATTGTCTGACTGGTCTTCACAGGTAAAGGTTGAAATAGAAGATATTTACAGAGACTTGAAGGATGGCATCTTTCTCATGCAACTCCTTGAGCTGCTCTCTGGAGAAGCTTTGCCCAGACCGAACCGGGGAAAGATGAGAGTGCATTTTTTAGAGAACAACAGCAAAGCCATCACATTTCTGAAATCCAAGGTAAATTAGTATTTATATTAGAGATCACAACAGCTTATGTATATAACTAATTATAGTATTATGTTCATTATAATTTCCCACTATAATACACAATGAAGTATTCTTTGAAGACAGGCTAGGGGTTTTATTAAAAGAAAAAAAAATTAATCAGATTTTAATTTCTTTGAGTAACAAGACTTATAAACAGCTAAGGTTCCCCCAAAACAAGTCACACCTAAAACGTACTGCATTTCTATACCTTTCTAGATGTTATGTTTTCCCAGATGCTGGGGGAGAGCAAACATTAGGCAAAGGGGAAGCTACCTGTATAAAAATGGAGATTTTTAGAGCTCTGATTCTAACAGTTTCAGCAAGTCATTGCAGTGGTTTTATTTATTCCAGTTGTGCATCCTCATTGCAGCTACAAGGTAGTATGTAATATTTTTTCTTTTCTGAGCAAATAATTTATTGTAGACCTCTCTGGAAAAGCATCACACAAAACTCTGTGCTATGAATTCCAAAGCAGCAGAGGGGTTTCATAGCAGTAGACATGAGAAATTATGGATTTTTGCTAATTACAAAACAAATGCAGTACAGCATGGGGTTCTAGCAAATACGTGCCTGCTAAGGGTACACACTGTGTAAGGCCCAGTGGCATGTGTACATCCAGGCTTTGCCAGCCAGACCAGGCAGCCATCACTTGTCATGAGTCCAGCCTCCAGAGAGGGGATCATGCAGATAGCAGGAGCCACTATAGCATGCTCAGACCTCTTGAAGAGGTATCGCCTTGTTGGCATAAACTGCAACCTGCTTGTTGCTCAAGTAATAGTGAAGAAGGCAGCCATGTCTTGTTTAGTAGGGTGTTTGTGCTGTTTGGTGAGCCCACGAGATATATGCTGGATAGCTGGCTGTAGACCAGACAGAGGAGATGGTCTCTGAATTTGCCTTGCGGTCACTCCTTTGGAGGAAAGGAGCACTGAATTGTGTTTCTTTCCTCTCAACCACCAGTTTTCAAAACCCTTACAGAAACTTTAAATCTTTGAGACCACTGTCCCTTTGCCAGGTTTTTGCTGAAACTCATCCTTGGTGCACAAAACCTAGGGTGTGAACATGGGATCTCGCAGTTCTATAGATAAATGAAGAGATCACGTAAAACCTGTTTCCTTAAGAAAACACCCTGAACACTCTTCAATAACAGCTTGGTACACAGATACCTCCTTCAGAGAGCTGGACATGAGTACTTCTATACTGAATGGGTATTGCTTTATTAGCAGGTACAAGTAAAAGTGATTGGTCCTGAGAATATCGTAGATGGTGACAGAACCTTAATCCTGGGACTTATCTGGATCATTATACTTCGATTTCAGATTTCATCTATCAAACTTGATAAGGTAAAACAGTGTCTTTGTCTTTTTGCCCAATTAGATTATCTCAGAGACTGTAAAGTTTCAGGCTGGCAGGCACCATTTTGATGTTTCTCAAACATTTTGATCATTCAGTTCTTATAATATTACCCAGTTACTCAGCCAGCAATTTCTAAAAGCAATTGAATCCATTTTATATTTTCTCAAAGGCAGAAAACAGTAACTTGGAGATAGGATATTCATGTTTCTCACTCTCTTCCCCAAGCTTTTTACTGGATTTGACTCCAGAAACAATTTATCTGACAACAGTTCTCTCTAGATTTGAACTGCATGCTGCTCCTTTGCTCTTTCTCTGAAGAAAAGTATTCATTTTTAAATTATTTAACATGTATTCTAAGTGCATGGAACATAAGATCCTATAAAGGTATTATGAAATCAGAGTTAAGAATATCTAACATTGGACCTGGATACGTTATATTTTGTTTCTGAGTTCTAGTTCACATCTAAGGAAGCAAGTAAACTGAGACTTGCTTTCCACTTAATTTCTACAAACCTTGCAGAAAAGAAACATTTTATAAATTTTCAACACCTGCATTTCCCATTATAATTTCTGAGTTCACTTTTACTTTAATAGAGGACTTCTACCTTCATGTTAAATCATTCTACCTTCATGGCAGACACAGTCTGCAAGTCATGACTTTGAGGGTTGTGAATCAGACAGAAGTAATACAAAGTGATCTTTGGGAACATAAGCGTAAACTCACTGGTGCTACTTCCATATATTGTTCACACTGATTTTTCTTTTCCCTGCTCTCTTCACAGGAAGAATTTGGAAACAAAGCTGATGTTCTGTTTGCCAATGAAGCCTTACTACTCTGGTGTCAGCATAAAACTGCCAGCTATTCCAATGTGAATGTGAAGGACTTCTCCAAAAGCTGGAGTGATGGGCTGGCCTTCAATGCACTCATACATGCTCACAGGCAAGATCTGATGGATCGGTTCAATCAGGAGTGGCTCATTGCTGTTTCTAGCTCAAGCACAAGTTGTTCCAGGGTCTGAATTACAAGTATTTGTCAAGAAAATGCCATATTTTCTCTTTGCCCTTTTTCATTGAACACTCTTCTTTCTTAAATGGGTATTTTCTCTCGTGTTCCCATTGCTCTTTTTCAGAAGTTATTATTTTAGAGACTGGTTTTATTGTATGAACTTAGTGAGCATGTATACCTTCTGGTTCAACTGTAACAGACTAAGCAACCTTCCAGGCTCTTTCTTTCTCCCTTCTCTGGCCGTTTGAAAAAGTGTGAAGAATACAGCCCAAGGCAGAAACCACATGGGAGAACCTTGAACATTTCTTCTCCCATTAATATTTCTGCTACATCTTCTGGGAGAATACCATGGTGGGATCCTGTAACTTTCCCAGCTGGGAGTCACCTCCCTTTTCAGAATTGTCTCTCTAGCGGGATTTGGTTTTCACCCATCAGTGAAGAGGAGAAATAAATGAAGGGCAGAGATTTGCTGGGAGTGGTACTTCAATTTCATAAGGGACAATTTTCTTCCTGTTATGTAGGCAAGAGGCGATGCTCTTGAATGAAGCTCAGGGTCAGACAGAGTAATTTGTGTTAATGTCACATTCCATAGTCTAATAAACAGTTTATGGTTTATAATCTGCAAGAATTTGTGACAAACATAAATCTTTCTTCCCCTCCACACCCTGTTCTTCTCCTTGTCCAGGCCTGATCTTATCCACTATAGCTCACTGCGGCAGGACCAGCCCATCAAAAACCTGAACAATGCCTTTGATGTTGCTGAGAAAGAGCTAGGAATCAGCAAACTGCTTGATGCTGAGGATGTGGCAGTACCCTACCCAGATGAAAGATCCATCATGACTTATGTGTCACTCTATTACCACTACTTCTCCAGACTGAAACAAGGCCAGACAATACAAAAGCGACTTACCAAAGTAAGTGCATTGCTATCTTCAGCTGTTAAAAGTTAAACACATAAAGCTAAATTTATGTTGGAAATGTTTTGGGTTTTTTTTTGTGCAAGCTCAACTTTAGGATAATTTGAAGTGAATCAAATGGCACAGCCATTTGAAAGACCTTTTATCATCACTTGAATCTTGAGAAGTGTCTGTAGACTCTCTGATCTCTAAAGGGGGTTGCATTTATCTCACTGAAAATTAATCCTTTTTGACTTCATATTTTCTGTTTGAGATGTGGCTTCAAGGCAGATTGAGGCATATAGACCTCATTAATCTTGGGAGGATTACAGCTAGGCAAAAGCAGACCTAGTCAACAATTTTCTGATTTAATAGGAAAGATCCCTTATTCTATGACAGTACTTTGGATTTTTATTTCCTGTGAAAATCTCATCCTTTCTAACTCCTTAGGTACCAAATGAAAATGAGGGAGTGCAAAAGAAGGGGAAACACTTCTAGGGAAAAAAAAACCCCAAAGCTAAAAAAAATGTTTTAACAGTTTCCACATACATTTTTGTCTCAGTGTGGTGGTTTAGCCCCTGCCGGGGTCTGAGACCACGCGGCCGCTGCCCCTCCCCCACAAAGGGAGTGAAATACAAAGCCCCAAGACTGAAATAAGGAAAGGTTTAATACAACAATGCAATAGCAACACAACAAACAACAGCAATAACAATAACAGTAATAGTGATAGCAATGAACAGAGCAAAATAGCTACCAAATACAGCAGTTTGAAGCACGATGTACAAAACCACGAGTGCACCGCGCTCCGCGCCAGGAAAAATGTGACCTGCCAGGATGTGACGTCCGCATGGTATCTGAATAACCCGGCTAGAGCTCCCCCCCACTGCTGGGGAAACTTAACCCTATCCTGGTTAAACCAGGACACTCAGTTATGATGATGAGTTATATTAAAAACTACTTGCATCCTGTTGATGGAAAACTGAAGGAATTTTGTAGTTGTTCCTCTGAACATCACTTTCCTCAGAGCGAATTTCTTTTCTTCCTTCAGAATAATCTATACTGGTTTTATAAAAAATACAAAGCAAATAGCCTGCAGAAAACCTGCACACCCAGGATGGGGTCCTACATGAACATCTGGACTCAGAGAATTGCCTATGCAGTTGAGAGGGGGAATATATTCTTAATGGGAAGCACAAAAATCCAAACTAAGACTTCCCTGGTGGTGACAAGGTGAAAAGCTTTTGCAAAGCAGGGTTTACTCAGCTAACAAAGTGGTCTGGGACAAGAATGGATGATCCCAAAACATGTGTCAGTATCAGTGATGTTCTCTGGCATCAGATGAGAGCAGGACTTGGAATTTGGTCAAAAAAGACTAGGTGTCAGTGAGGAGAGTGGGCAGTAGGATTTGACTGGTCTACATGTGAGTCTCTGGATTTTGTTCAGGAGACATTATTTTTCTTCTGATAATCCTGAAATAGTCCTTGAGTCACCAAGCATGTATTAGAGGAACTATAACTATCAAATAGGCCATAACTTTTGTGTTATGGGAAAAAAAACAGAAAGAGTATTTCTTACTCCATCCTTTTTCAGTTCTTGTTGTACTCCACTGTTTTTTCCATTTTGTATAGGTATATTTATTCTTTCCTCTCTCTCTTTCCACTTACCTGCTTCTTTTTCTCTCTTTGCCTCCTTCCCTATTTTTAGCCTGTCTCTAATATTCCATTCCTGTCTTCCTGCATTTCTGACACAAAAACATTCAGAAAGAGAACGAAACAGATATTAATCTCTTCATGTCCTTAGTCCCATCAAATAGGCAGCTCTGAATTTACTAATAGGATTGGGGAGGGAAGTCTGAATGTGTCAAGGAAGCCTTTGAGTTCAGACTCTGTGTGTGACCAGGATGGCAGAGAGAATCAGCTCAGGGAGATAAATCTCCTTTCCTCCTCCTATGTGAGGTGAACATGCATTTGCTAGGATCTTTCAGCGAGAACTGGGTACGATGGCAGAAAATACAGAAGGGAGCCCTGATGTCATGGGCTGCTTTTCCTGCACTAAAGGTTGGTGCTGTTTTACTCCTCTTCCAACACTGTGACACTTAGTCATTGCCAAGTGCGTATTCTGGTAGGTAAAAGCAGATTACCACTTGCAGGGACTGAGTCTTTGCTCAGTGCCATCTCCTTACTAATCTGCTTGGCTGGAGCAGGTGGGACGGGGGAACGATAGAGGCAGACAACATTGTTCAGTATTAAACCTGACATTTGTAGGAGGGCGACTAAGTTAGGGCAAGGAAAAAATATAATATAAAGTAGAAAGACAAAGATGGAAAAAAATGTGAAATAGGAAGAAAGGATGATTTAATTCTAACACTTTTTATTTCCTTATGATTTCATTCTAAATGTTTGCTCCAGTGTTTACCTGAGCTTGAAATAAAGGTAGGTCAGACCACAGATGAAACAGATAAATGTCCGGTACTTGGAAAATTAGTATTGAGTCAGAGTTAACATCCTTATCAAACCCCTGTTTGGCTACAAGACACTCTCTAATTATTTATATAAAGAGAAACAGCTCCAACAGAAGAAATTGAGAAGGTGCTGTTTGACCACAGGCTGCTGTGGGCATGTGACAGAACCAGGAGCTTGTCAGATAGTCTCCTAACAGCCTAAGGTGGTGAAGCTAACAGAGTGTAATTGCATATTAGATGGGATAGAATTGTTCTGGGTTTAGGAATGAGAATGTAAAAAACCAAAAGCTGTTTTTTCATCGTGAAACAAAAAACCTGAACCCTCAGTTTGGGATTCTTGCTTTCTAGTCAGCCCACACAGGAACTGCTGACAGTCTCCATATGCATGCTTTTTATTCCAAAATTAACCTTTCCCTAAATAAAAACTGAAATGAGACATTAAATAATATTTATTTATCTGTGTTTTATGCAAGGTTATTCTAGGATTTCACCTGGGCTCAGATGTGACAACTGTCACCACATTGGTATAAAAATGTGATGACTGTGGCAACCTGCTTGTTGAATACTGTCTGACACATATTCAACTATTTGAATCCTAAACTTGGTTTATGAAGATGATGTTCTCTGTTCATCCACCTTGCTTCATTCTGTTTCTTATGTGGCTTGTAACTTCATATTCCCATCACAGATCGTGTTCTTCCTGAAGGAGATAGATGACTTGAAGCTTCTATATGAGCAGATGGTCTCTGACCTCCTGAAATGGATTAAACAGAAGGTGACGGAACTGGATGACCATCATTTCCCCAACTCTCTTCAGGAAATGTGGCTTCTCATGGCCAACTTCAAGACCTTCCGCACTGTGGAGAAACCCCCCAAATATCAAGAGAAGGGCATGATTGAAGCTCATCTCTTCAACATCAGGACCAAGCAGAGAGCCAACAACCAACGGCCGTACTTGCCCCCAGAGGGGAGGACGCTGCAGGATGTGGAAAAGCACTGGATTATCCTGGAAAAGGCAGAGCACAACCGGGGAAAAGCACTGCAGAAGGAGATGCTGAGGCTAGAAAGGCTGGAACAGCTAGCCCAGAGGTTCCTGAAGAAGGCAGGCCTGCGTGAGTCCTACTTGGAAGACATGAGGAAAGTGATTGGGACTCAGGACTTCTGGCCAGAGAGTGCAGACAGGATGGAGGCTGCTAGCAAGAAGCTGGAAGCCATTGTGGCAGATGTACTCCCCAGGAGGGAACGCTTCACAGCTTTGGATGAAATGGCCACAGTCATCAGCCAGGAGAACTATCATGACAAAGATCAAATCGTGAAGAAGTGAGTCACAGCCGTGTAACTGTGTAGTGGTGGAGGCTGAAATTAGTTGAAATTCTGTGGTGTGGTGGAAGAAGACAAATTGTAGCTATGTATCATAGCTCTGCTCCTCATGAGTAGAACTGGCAGGAATTTCTTCTACCTGTGAACAGTTTCAGCAGATAAGACAAATGCTTCATCTTCTTTAATTTTCTTTTTTTTTTCTTGAATGATCAAACCCTCAGACTGATTTCTGGTGAAAAATAGTTTTAAGATATTTTCATTATATATGAAAATACTTGTTCTGCCAAAAATTCTGTCTTCCATCCACACTGCTTGGAGGGATACATTTTTTTTTCTTGCAAATCAGCACATTTCTTTTTCAGTGTGTAGTCTGGGGAGATACAGATTAGTTAAGGCACAAAGTCTTCTCAGATTGGCTCCAGTTTGGAACAAATCTTGAGAAATTATGACTTCTCTGATTATCAATATAGCCTGATTTGGCAATAGCAAAGAATGACATACAAATAACTTCTCTTGTGGTATTTCAGTGCTTTTCTAAGTTCAGACAAAATCAGAAACCTACTGGAAAACTAAGAAAAACAGTTATAAAAGAGTAAACCAAACTCTTTATGACATCAGATTGTGACTCATGATATGGTTTAGATCAGTTTTTTACTTTAAGCAGCCATTTAAAGACCACTTCTTTTTTTCCAAGCCTCTCCATTGTATCAGATGAAAGCAATGTGGGATGTCAGGTATAAGGATCCATAAAAACAATGTCTAAATTCTAAAAAGTCAATGACAGTTGATGTGCTAGTCAAAATTCCTCTCTGTGATCACACTAATTAGATAACAACAGTGCTTTGACCTGTTTTGTGATCATGGCCTGTCCTCTTGCACTAGTAGCAAGAGTTGTGTGTGTTCATTTAGCTCCTCTGAAGCTGCAAGCACTGAGAATCTCCCAGTGCTGCACAAAGTCTTTGGTCCAAATTAGTAATTTCTCTTCCTTCCTTTGTAGGCAAAACAGCATTTCAAAGCAATGGCAGGAACTTCTGGATCAGCTGCAGAGACGACAACACTCCCTGGGTACAATGCAGGAAATTCTGGGCCTCCTGAGGGACATTGATGCCATTACGGAAGAGCTGAAAGAGCTGCAGGTACTGAACCCTCTCCACTGGTACAGAGCTTGCACTGCTACCAGTGCATATCCCTAAAAAAGCCCCCACATTCCAGGGACTGCCTGGTGCGAACAGAAGGTAAGTCTATCAGCTATAGGAAAAAATACACCATTTTTACTTAGATGCCTAACTGTGCATTTCAGTTCATCACTGCAGGTAGCTACATGGGGAAAACCAGGCTTTGCTACAGGGGCTCTCCCTAATCAGAAAGGCAGATATGGAATTACAGGGAGTGAACCCTGTAAATAGTAAAATAAAGATGGGAAATAATGTCACCTAAATTTAGAAGTCTAATAGCAAAAGTGGAATAAAACAGCCTCCTGTTCCCATTCCATGTAATTCTTACAAATTACCTTCTGGAAGTACCTCCAGTGATTATACAGGTGGGGACTAGCTCAGGCATATGTCTTGCTTTCAGGTATCTAAACTTGTGAGAGAGAAAAGTTCCACTGTAAATGCAGTGTGACTGCTTTTAGCAAGAATTTCCAAGTGTTACCAGTGTCAGAGCCCGAAGTCTTCTCTTTAGCATAGGAAGTAACTGATTTCATCTTGATTTTGTAATGGCAGGAAGTATATATACATCCTTTGGTCTTGACTTGTCTTATTTAAAGAGAGAAAAATCCTTATGACTACAAGTTGCCTTGTACCTAAGTTGAATGAGTCAACATTCTATGTGAAGTTGTGAATTTCAAATTAAAGAGCTATCTGTAAGTTATGAATCTTTCTGTTCTAATGTTAGTAAGCAAAGAACACCTAATGGTAGTAATGTTGTTGGAACCGTGAAAGCCTGAGGATCAGGGAGAAGATTGGTAAGGAAAGATAACATCATACAATAGGATTGATAATTGTATCCATTGATACAATCAGAAAGAGGACAGACTTTTAAGCACTTGGTCCCTTCATCAGCCACCAATTAAACACTATGAAGTACTTAATTTCATTATATAGATTGCAAAGGCAATTAAGTTTCTCAAACAAAAAAAACCATTGCAGTCAAAATATACCATAAAATGGGATATTGTAAAATTCTCCAAATACAGACTGTGAATCAATCTGTCTACAGATGGGTGTATAGCAAAGGGCTCTTCCTTGTGCCCATGAATTATGAGACCTTGAGTGCTTAACCAATAGAAATAAGTGTGAAAACAGATGCTTATTTGAAGAGACCATTACTTGCACGGCAGTAGACAGAAACTCTGGGTTGTTGCCATTAGCTTGTGAAATTGAAAGAAAAGTATGATACCTCTAATTAGGCAGCTTTTCAGCTTTGCCTAGCTGACATCATTCTTTTACATTTAGAAGCTATGAGAATCAACAGGAACCTTTCAACTAATTTCTTTGTACTGAGCCCCTGGATGCACTCTCTGCCAATGCCTTTTGTTTCTCACTTTGTTTGCAGGTGCTAGTGAATTCCCAGGACTGTGGGAAGCAGCTCCTGGAAGTAGTAGATCTGCTGCAGAAGCACGACTTGGTTGACTCTCAGATCTCTTCCTATGATGATAGATTGACACACATCACCCAGAGGACAGCAGAAATCAGCAAGGACAGTACAGTTAAACCAGAAGTGCTTTATGCGAAAGTTCAGATGCTTCGTCAGCTGTATCAGAACCTTACAGCTCTGAGCAAGTCACGGTAGGGCAGTGCTTGTGGGTCTGTTCTTCCTGATTAGGATGGCCAATCTCTCCCTTCATCAGAAGACACAGATTCCCAGCATTTGAAATTTTTCATTTCTCTATTTATAAAGACATAGCACAAGCAACTTGAGTCTCCTGATTACAGTTGACTGCAAGAGATCACTCGCTTTCATAGATGAAGAATAGCTTCATTCTCAGCATTTATTATGACTTGCTTTATGTGAAGTCTGAATAGCATGTGATTATCTCCTAAAGGAAGAGGGAAATGTGATTGTTTCCTTTGTCTTCTTCCATGAATAAATTAATCTATGACTAAGAGGAGTTAAAGGCATTCAAATTATGGATTTTTTAAATTCTTCTTTGATTATGCTACCATTGTCTCCATGGGATCCTAATTCTGACTAAGATATACTGTTTGTTTCAGAAAATCTCAGCTAGAAGATGCTTTGAAGCTCTTTGAATTCTTCCGTGACTGCAAAGAGGAAGAATTGTGGATCTCTGAGAAATGGAAGCTAGCAAGAACAACAACATTAGGGAAAGATGTCAGTCAGATTACAGCCTCTATTCAGAAGCACAAGGTATCTTACTTTGCTGGTGGTGCCTTGTCTTTGTATTACAGCAAGATTTTAGAATATCTGTGTCCTTCAGTTCAGTCAGTGTGGCACTTATAAGAAAGCTGTCAAACCACTAATTATCACAAGTGTCATGACCAGTATTTGGGATTTTTAAAAAATGTATAGGGTAAGGATTTTTCCTCAAGAGGAGAAAGAAAGGGTAGAGAAGGAATACACTTCATACTGGACCAGTGCGGCTTCTAGTGAAGACGCTGGGCTCCATATTAGCTCACTTTGGACAGGAAGGATAGAAGGTTGCTAGTTTTTGTTTTTCCCACCCACCTTTCCTGGCCAAGAGAGATGTGGGGAAAGAAAGAGGTAGTGAAAAGAAGACAGGTATTAGCAGGCAGGATGAATAGCATTGTGTGAGCTTATAAATCTGTTACTACTTTCCCTAAGAGCTTGCTGTGGGCTAATATCAAAAGTTTAGCTATGTGAGCTACTACCTTCTTAAGGCAAAGAATCACTGTAAACAAACGAAGAAACCCATGGACTTGAGAACCTGCATGGCGAAACTGAAATGGAAACCTATTCTGTAATTTTAATATACATTTTCGTGCATCTGTGTGTGTATTTGTTGCTTCTGGAAGGCATAAGACAGCTGAATTGGTGGATGACAAACAAATATCTCCTTCAGAGAAGACTGCATAACAAGTTTCACATCAAAGGCAAAAAGTAGCACAGTAACTTGTGTGTGGGGAGCCAAGGGGCAAGCATCTCGGGGCTCAGGGAAAAGTCATAGGCACGGATAAGACACAGGGCTCTTGGAAATGTATGTATTACAGTAGCGGAGAATAGGACTCCCTCCTCACTCTCAGCTGGCAGGGAGTGAGTTGTGCTGACATGTCTCCTGTACTTCTGCTAGGCTCTCGAAGCAGAGTGCAATTCCCACAGGGCTGTATGTGCAGATGTGATGAGGAGGGGCTGGGAGCTGAGCCAGAAGAACCCTGTGCGCCAGGAGGACATTCTGAGGCAGACAGACAACCTCCAGAAGTTGTGGCAGCAGCTCCAAGATGAGGTGGCTGATCGCAAAAGCCGCTTGCAGGCAGCAGCTCTCATCAAACAGGTAAACAGGGCTCTGCTGTGGTGTGTGGTATGGGGGACACGGGTGCGGTTCATTTCTGCCCCGTGCTCCTACATGCAGAACAACAGTGGCAGAAAGCCATCAGGTGTCAGTCTTCAAAAAGATCTCCAGCAGTGAAGTCTCAATCCTGCTGCAAGCCAACCAGGCAGGAGAGTTGAGCATCTGGGAGTTACTTTAAGTTTTAAAAATGCTCATGGAAATAGCTCTGCCTTCCCTAAGTTTTTTTTGCTCAGTCTGTTGTTCCCATGAGACACTTGAACAAAACTTAATGGCTTTGTTCTTGACAAAGTCTAAATTCTGTCTTCTGTCTAATAAGTTTAACACCATTATGGTGTCTTATTTTTTCTTTTTCCTTCACTGCTATGGGTTTTCTTTTCTTCTGTTGTACCTTTATTCTATATCTCAAAATCTTGTTTTACTTTTTTACAACCATAGCCAGGCAGACTGCAAATATTGTAGACTGAATTCATTGCTCATTGTTGGACTATTCCTTAGAACCTTTAGTAAATATCTGGAATTACATGGTGCCTACCAACATCATACATTGTGGGTTCCTTCTACCGCTGCTATTAAGCACCATAAAGTTTTATTTAGTTAGGAACTGTTATAGATTTATATAGGCAATCCTTGAATCTATTTACTCACTGTGATTCTGTGAATTATATGTGCTTGATGTGGTCATGAAATACATCACAGATTTAGAGCTACCTTATTCATAGCTTTCGCAACACCTGGAAGTAACCTTATAGCTACAGACCTAATGGCATGTCTGCCTTATTCATTATTTTCAAAAGAAGAAGGAGCTGGATATGATACTTTCAGGGTGAAATCAGATGTTTTCTTCCCTGTGTTCCTTCAGTACTTTGCTGACATCGATGAAGCAAATTCATGGTTGCAAGAAAGGCAGCCCCTTCTGGCCAGCAAGGACTATGGAAAAGATGAATCGAGTGCCGAAGCACTGCTGCATCGTCACTTGCGCCTGGAGAAGGAGATTGCAGCCTACTCCTCTGAGATGAGACGCCTGAAAGAGCAGGCTGTCATTGCAGCAGAGCAAGCTCCAGCTGCAGTAAGTAGATGAGGGGTCACATTTTGTTGAAGAATATAAATTAGATGTTTTCTAAATATGTGAATTGTTTTAGATTTTGCCAGAGTAGAATATTCCAAATTACCTAAACAAGAGCATTTTTTTAATTCAGAAGAATTTTTTAATTAAAATTGAGGCAAATTTTTAGATGACGAAGTTTATTGGCCACTCATAGTCCACCTAGTTAGTGTTCTGTGAAATGCAACAAATACACTCGTCTATATTGGTTCCTTCTCCTGGTTCTCACAAATACCTTCTCACTCTTTATTCTCATTACATTATTAATTTAAATCAGCTTTAAAAAGCAGGTGCTTAATCTAAACATATTTACAAATACTTTCTGCATTCTAATGTAGTGATGAACCATCCCACAGCTCCAGAAGAAATTCATACTATCCCAGGATGGATGTTTAAGGCACATGGGATGAAGTCAACCTCTGCAGATGCCCCTCTTTTTCACTGACTAGAAAGGGAAATTTTGATTGAGATCAGCTCATTTGACAACAGAAGCCAGGGGAGATTAATGACACATTTCATTGCTTGCTTCTTTCAGACTTCTATGATCACTCCATGTTTAGCCAAACCAGTTTGAGAGCTATGAGCACCAGTTTGGGTCTTCCATTTAGCTCATCATTCCAACATTAATATTTATTAGAACAAAGATTGTAGTGCTTTGTCATTAAACATGAAAAAGCATGTGACAAGATGGTATTGATGTACAAATAAAAGCATTTATTCACTAGGGCACTCTCAGGCTTTGAAACTGGAAATGTTCGGGTACTAAAACATCACCACAAATAGAACTGTGAGCATAGTCAATTCCTTGGTTTGTTGGCAATTTTAAAAGTTAAAAAAAAAAAACAAAACCAACCTTGATGTGGGCACAAAATAAGAATTTTTACTGAATCAATATATTTTAAAATGAGCTAAATGAAACTTCTTTAAACAAAACTGAAATGTTTTTCAGTTTAGTTCATTCTGTCAGAATAAAACAAAGGAAACAGATTCAAACAAATGCTGGAAATATTTTGTTTAAAGGGTCAGAACACTGTATTTTGAACTAGCAAGTCCAAATTTGCCTTCCATGTGAAATTTTTATCCAAATCAGAAATATTCACCTATTGATTCTGTTAAATTTTGCTTCACAGATAGTGAAGACAGAAGCCCCAAGTGACTTAATTCAAAAGACAACTAAGCTATCGTTCAGTCGAACTTGGGCAACATCTGAAACTGCATTCCCTGGAACCTCCAGTCCAGATGTTCATTTTCTTCCAGAGAACATCTGGAAGACCCAAGATGAAATAGATTCACTTTATGAAAATCTACAGAGCATGGCTGAGGTATAGTATCTCCTCCAATGCTTTGCAACTCATAAACATAGTCAAGTCCAAAGCAATGCAAAGTGAGGTTAAGTGCTGTGTTGACTTCTGCTTTTCAGTTTTATAATGTGCCTCAATCCTGTGAAGTCCTGTGGGACTTCAAGGCTTGAGATTATCATTGAAGTTTTGTATCAAAACGCATTTTATATTGGCAAACTTCCTATTTACCTTCTAGTCTTTTTACCTGATGAAGAGTTGATTCTTCTGTGTACTCTTTTTTCTTTTTCCTAATGTTTGCTTGCTGCAGCTCCTAAATCTTTGAGCTGTTTTATCTGATACCAGAAAAAAATAAACCACCATAATCTGCATTCTCCACTTATTACTTTTGACTCCCACCTGCCACAATCATGCCCTAAAGACCAACAAAAATGTGTTGTATGGGACTTTTACATATTCCTGACATTATGGAGGCAAATCTTCAGTCATCAGCAGCAAGCAGCACAGCGGCCTTGCTGACTGCCGGGGGCTGAGCACTCTCCACCTGCTTCTCTTATGCTTGTAAACCACTGTTGCTCTGGGAAGAACTATTATGATATTCAAGGTAACATGTTCTGTTCTCTTTCAGCAGTGTCTGGCAAAACTACTAAGCTACCACTTGTGTATTGTAGTTTAAATGCAAGGATCTTTCTGGTTTTTCTTCAAACAGCAAGGAGTTACTACAGCAATAATTAAGTCTTCATCTGTTTTACAGGACAGAAAAAAGGCTCTGGAGGAGATGATTGGGTATTACCGCTTCTGTAGCTCTTGCGAAGAATTTCAGTCGTGGATGAAAGAGAAAGAGAACATTTTCCGGACTCTTCAGCCTCAAGCAGACAATGTGGAGGTTATGCAACAGAAATATCAGGTACCCCTTTTCCCTGCTCACAGATGACACTTTTTAAATCAGCTTGACCTTGAGAGAATAAAGTTGAGAAATTAAGAGTCTTTTCATTCATTTCAATTTATGGAGTTGTGCATAGATCAGATATTTCTTTTGTATGAATTATGCCAAGCTTATTTAAGCTGTTGTAATTACGTCCCTTTAACTTCTCCTGTGTATGTGGTATCCTGTGCAAATATTATGGTACAAAAGGACTCTTTTTGTGGTTTATTTTACATCACTTGAAGAAAAATGCCAGATGAGGAAAAAATCCTGCAGTGCATTTGTATCCCAGTGGAACGAGACATGCGTGCATAGGTGTAGTGTGCACACCAGGGGAGGTCAGGAGGACTATAGGGAACTATGTGCGCAGGTGGTTGTGGTGTCAGCAGACAGGTAAATGGAGAAGCCAACTGTCAAAGTGGGAGATGAGTGGATATGAGGGATTATTGAGAATTGTGTCCATAGAAATGGAAAAACCTCAAGTTCTGCATTCTTGTATCTTTCCTATTTTAGAGCTTTTTAACGGAACTGGCTGCAGGAAAAGGCCAGCTGGGAGATATTGAAAACTTAGCTGTTAAATATGGAAAGATCTGTCCCAGCAAATATTCTGAGATCCAAATTTGGCTGGAAGAGATCTACAACAGGTAAATGTACTTCTACTGAAACAGAGGATTGTCTCATGGGGGCAACTGGAGAGCCGACCTTTCATGCCCAGTCTAGATTACATTGAGAGAATACACATTTGATAGATATTTAACTCCCAGAATTGGCCTGGGGGGAGGTTTTCACATGTGGCTGAGGCTTGCTGTATTCAGGTGTGGCTGTTGCCACCAAACAGGGACTGGGCCAAAGGGGCAGGGGCTGATTCCTGGGGCCTGGGCTGGGCCTTGCCGCCGGGGCCTGTCCCACTGCCCCAGCCAGGAAGAAGGGCAGGCGGCGAGGGGTGGGGGGGAACCCCTAGTCCCCATGGTGGACTAGTCTGTGGTGAGGGGGCAGGGCTGCAGCCTGGCTGGGAAGCCCATTGTTGGAGTGAGGCCTAGACCTGGGCTTGGGCCAGACTGTCAGGGCCAGACTGGGATGGGGAAAGGGGCCTCATCATTCAGGGCCAGTCCCACAGGGAGGTGAGCAGGGCAGGCCCGGGATGGTAGCGAGGGCTAGAAGTGGGTCCCAGTCCTCAGAGCTGCCTGGCAGTGTGGTTGCATGTGTGCGCGTGTGTGTGTGTGTGTGTGTGTGTGTGTAAGCACAGTGTGAATCCACCTGCAGGTGACAGAGATGGATTCAGAGCAGTTCTGTCTGTATTGCACTGCAGCAGCTGGCTTGGTTAGTTAAGCATCAGGGTGAGGGTGCCCTTCACAAATATTAAAAGGAACATCAAACCCTGTTTGCCTTCGCAAAGTATGTTTAGTACCTGCTGTGTACATACTCCTGGCACCATGCCACCCAGCTGGAACTGAGAGAGGCACAGCTGGGCCCTGATTTTGACCACTGTTGTTTACTGGCATCATGTCCAGTGTGTTCTGGTCACCTGAACAGGGTCCCCTTGCTTGAAATGGTACAGAGATGAACTTTGAGGTTGTGGGGATGTGCTAGTGTTCACCCCCTCAGCCCACTTAAGTCCTGATGAAATCTTTATGCAAGACTTTTTCTGAATAAAAAAAGCATATAGCTCATGTATAATGAAGACTATAAATTAAATCTGCTCTCTAGGTAAAGGCAAGTTTTAGGGTAGTGACTGAGGCTAGGTGCAAGTAATCGGGTTATCTCTCTCCAAGGTGGGCACGCATGGAAACTCTGAAGGAGGAGAAGGGCTCTGAGCTGATTGGAGTGGCTGATGTGAGGACATTTCTTCAGGACTGTCAGAGCATAGGAGTACTACTGCAAGACAAGATGGTCCAACTCAGGGATCTGGAACCAGGGAACTCACCTGCTGGGCTGGAGTCAGACAAGCGCAAACTGTCTACGGTTGAGAGAGAGGTCTTGGTGATAGAGAGGAAAATTGAATACTTGAGGAGTGTTGCAAAATCGTAAGGAACATGCTCTTTGTTTCCATATTCTTTGCTAGTTCTCTATGATCCTGTTGTATATTATGGCTATAAAGAGAATAAGCAGCTTGTGAACTTGCTCTTGAAGTTTCTATTTCTAGCAACCTGAAGAACTGACTTGCCTGCTGGACCGAGATCCTCTCTCTTGAGTATGGCTGGGTGACTGGTGAAGTGATTGCTTTCAGACTTCACTGTTGTAGGAGGATAAATAACCACAGGATTGTTTGTGGCTCTAGCAAATTATCTCTACTAATGGGAGCTACTTCCATATTTTGAACTAGGTATCATTTAGGTCCTGAAAAAGGGTAATCCGGGGAAATGATGATGAAGTAAGAAAGATAGCAGAGAATTGTGCACAGGAGTTTGAATTTTAAATACTAATTTAAAGTTTTTTACTTCTTTAAGTTTTCTGTACATTCACAATGGGAATTAATCATTGAACCACAACAGTGTTACCAGAGTCTTTCACAGGGATGCACTTTCTGCAATACACCATATTCACACCAGTATTTCTTGCTAGTGTGGAGCATTCCTTGCCTTAGCTGACTTTCTTTTGAAAGGAAGTGTAAATATCCAAATCCATTCCTTTTAAAGAGTATTGGTTCAAGCTGTAAATGCCTGAAGCGTTCATCTAATTAAATGTATTTTATTTCCTTTTGTAGGATTAAGGATACCAACCCTGCAGAGAGCAGGGCCATCACTGAGCAGGTGGAGAACATGGAGAGGCTTCTGGCAAAGCTCAAGCTGGAGACCCAAAGGAAGCGGGACACTCTGCAGCAGGGCCAAAATCAGCAGTCCTTCCTGCAAGACAGTCGCAGGCTCCTGCTGTGGGCAGAAGGCATTAGGGAGAAACTGAACAGTGAAGAAATGGGTGTGGATGTGGCTTCTGCAGAGCAACTGCTGAAGGAACATCAGGACCTGCTAAAAGAAATTAGGTCTCAGAAAGAAAGGTAGAGAGATTCTGTCAGGGTGGGCAGAGTGGGGTGATATGACAACAGTACTGTGAAGATGAAACGTGATGTCTATCGCGTACATGAATTGTGTATGAAAGTGATGCCAACAGTTTATTCAAATGTTTTTGAAATTTAGTGTCAAAAGGAGACTGTGGAACACAAAATCCAGTTAGCCTTTGCATACTTATTCTGATGGCTGATGGAGGGAGAGGGAGGAGCTGTCTGTTTGAAGTAGTATTCCATAAGCTCTCCTGACACTGGAGTGGTTCCATCTGCACTTCATTTCAGTTCCCCCAGTCCTTCCCTTCTCATGCCTTATGCTTCCAGTTACTATCATCTTCAGTTCTCCTGCACTGTTATGAAGTTCCAGATACTGATACCTCCTCTCCCTTTTAATGGGAGAGCCTGCTTATATGGGCTTTCAACCCAAATGGGGAAATCTCACCTACTGCCTCCAGCATGTATTCCCAAGCAAACAACCAGCTGCACTTTGTAGTGTGCAACCATGGCTGGCAGGAAAACAGTGAAAGAGAGGGAGGGAGGGAAGCTTAATGTCTAGGCACTGCCAAGAGAGCAAAGAGCTGTGATGCAAGAGAATTCATATTCCTTCATGCAGTGAGGTCTCACTTTTCTTTTTTTGACTCTGGGAAGATTTGTGCAGCTGGAAGAGCTAGGGCACAAAGTAATCCACGAACAACCCAGTAATGGCAGGACCATAGATGTCCACCAGTGCATGGAGAGGCTTGCCAAGGAGAACAAAGAGCTGGAGAAACTGTGGGAACAGCGATGGAAAAAGCTGCAGGATGGCCTGGAATTGCAGAAGTTCAATAGGGAGGGAGACCGTATCAATGCAGCCCTCTCTGGCCATGAGGCGTTTCTTCGGAGGGATGACCTTGGGGTATGTACAGCAGCTGATTTTGTTTTCTCCTACTTCATCTCCCCATTCAAGGAGTAGCAACCATTTTTCTAATTAGATCAGTTTCCTCATTCTTATGGTCATGACATTTCAATACTTGGAAACTAGACTTTCAGGTTTGTACTAATGTTCTTATGTTCCTACTCATGTTAATGAGAGTGAAGTTCATTGACTCTCAAACAATTTTTTTTTAAACAACTAGAGTTGTGATTTGTTGCTGTGTTTGTACATGTCAGCTGGTTTATATACAACTGACATTAGTTTCGAGGCTAACCATTAAAATGAGGTTTCAGCTTGAACATAATATTTTTTTGGTGAAGTTAAAACTTGACTTTAAAAAAATAAAGCTTTTTCTTTTCATTGAGTATTTTAAGAATATTAAAGCAAATGGAGGAAAAAAACAAATGCAGGCAATATTCACAAGATCAGTGAAGGAAAAGGTTGCTATATCTCGCCATCTTTTATATTTTCAGCTGACATGGAAACTTCGATATTTTTGGATCAACTAAGTGGAATAAAGTTTTACTTCGTTACAGCCTTCTATATTGCATGTACCTAGATGTGCCAGAGTGCTGGCATAAATTCAGAATGCAGATTTTCTTAAAAGGTGAAAAGGGAACCATAATGGAAACATAAAACAGAAGAACCACATATGATACAAACCTAAACACCTGCTGCTTGTTTGTAAACCTGAACAACTTTAGACACAACGTACAATATATCTCCTGCCTGAAAAAGAAGGGGGAAAATACAGTCCAAAATTTTTTTTCATTGTTACAGAAACAACATATGACTAAGAAAAACTTGATCTTTTTTTTTTTTATTATTAAATGCAGGACCATGTAGATGCTGTTCGAAGCCTCCTGAAGCAGCATCAGGAATTTGAACAACTGCTGATGGTGCTGAAGAGACGAGTTGAAGCACTTAATGAAAATGGGGTGAACCTAATAGAGAGCAGACACTTTGCATCTCACATGTGAGTCCAAACTCCTTCCTTTATTATTTAGCTTTAATAAACGATTCAGTGTGATTAGGGTGAGATGAAAAACCTTCTGTGAGCCAGGATTTAGCTGACCTCCAAGCTGTGATCTGCTGGATGAGGGGGGAGAAGAGGGATTTTTTTTAAAAAATAGAGACTTCCTGTGCTCTCAGGACAAATAAGTGAAATGCTTTAGGTTAAAAGTGGCATTTCACAGAATGGTAGAATAATTCCCCTTGTATCATAAACTACATGTAGCGTTAAAACTTCTTCAATGTAAACTCATTAAATGCCTACATAAAACAAATTTTCCTTCATTTATCCATATCACATATTAGAATTAATGTTTGATGTTAAAAAGTTACAGAGGACTTCACAAGGAAATAACTTACCAGGAGAGCTCCTTCATGTTTTTGTCAAAGCTGAACTGTCATCTGTAATTCCTTTACTGTGCTAGAGCCACTACGATCTAGTAAGGAGACCTCTGCATAAACACAAATTCGAAATACAGGGTCAGAATGGACCTCTTTGCTCGAAAAGACCATGTTCTTGTCATTACGAGTGATAATGTCTTGAAAATTCCCTCCAAAAATTCATAAAACTCCTCTTAAAATCTGATTTCTTGCCAGCACTACCACCATCAGGCCATTCCAGAGTCACAGAGAAAATTATTAGTTAAGGTGGAATATTTGGGAAAGAGAAAGGTCTGACTGTTTTAGTCAAATATACATGACTGCAATTCACTAACGTAACACAGCCATACAAAAAAGAAATTCCAGAGCAGCTGGCAAGCAATAGCTGCTTTCCAGATGAGCCCAGCATGGTCATGGGACAGGGCTGTATATCCTATCATCCTGTCAACAGAGATGCTGAACTAGATTCCACTTATATTGTATTCATGACTACAGTACAACCAAGGGGAACCAATATGACTAGTACTGTATTGGACTTCCTGTTTTTCTTGGTAGTATTGAAGAGAGAATGGTCACTCTCCAGCGAAGGTGGGAGCGGCTGATACAAAGCAATGCCAAGAGAAAACAGAGGTTGTTGGATTCCCTACAGCTGCAGGTAAGAGGACTGATACTGCCAATTTGATCAGGAATGTGTGAAGTAGTTTTACCCTTTATCTTAATATGAGACAAATCTCAAACTGCTAAGTGTTCCTACTGTAGCTCACTTTCTCTTTGACTGTGAGACAGAGAATTTCACTTTCCAGGGAGTAGGTGATACATTGGTGATAAATCTTACAAAGTCATAACCGTAGCAAAATACCAAAACAAAAATGGAGATATTGAATGAAAAACATCAACAGAATATTTTGTCTACTATATAAGTTTATTCTGCTCATTACTTATTATTGTTCTGGGCCTTTATAATTTTGTAGTTACTTACAGTAACTGTACATTTGGCACCACATTTAGCTTCCAGTGCTGAGATACAAAGTTATACTGGAGGATGGGACCACTTACAGTTAAAATATTCTATCAAAAATGCAAACCTTCACTGACAATTAAAGGCAACAGATTACTAAATGTGGTAAAAAAGGGACTAAGAGATATTATTCTGAGTGCTTAAAAACTTGTCAACGGTTCAAGATCATACATCTTCAATTAAGAGGGTTGATTATGTAGAACAATTTTTATATGAAAATATATCACGTTTCCTAACTGTTAGAAAAATAAATAATCAGGGTTTGATCCTAACTGCAAGGACGCACTGCAAACCCACGCAGAATCAGAAATTAAATCAATTTAATCCTGTTTATTTCTGTAAGGAGTTTAATCGTGATGCTGCTGAGCTTTTGATATGGATGGAGGAAAAGTACAAGATTGCATCAGATGAATCCTATCGTGATCCAACAAATGTTCTACGCAAACTGAAGTGGCATGAGGCTGCTGAGAAGGAAATGATGGCTAATGAGGAGCACTTTGCAACACTGATAAAGGTGAAGGCAGTTTTGGAGCTAAGTTTTCCATCTTGTCCCAAACTTCATAGATGCTGATCTGCTCAAAAAAAATGATGTGATGTCTTTCTTCAGAAAGGAAATCAACTCATTCAAGATAACCATTATGCTGCAGTTTCTATCCGGGAAAAGATGTCAGAGCTTCAAAGGAAGTGGAAGGAATTGTATGGCAAGATGATAGAGCGAGGTGACAAGCTGAGACAAGCTGGGCAGCAAGAACAGCTCATGGAACTGCTCCAGGTCAGGAGGTGATGGCAAACAGAGGGGAGGAATGGCCTGGGAGCCTGGCTCCTCTATTGTGTGGTCCTTGCAGAAAAAAACAGAATACCATCCAGATAAAAGTGTATTTTAAGGTGTTTGTTTTGTCTACAGTCTCAAGAGAGAAAACCCAATATAATGCTGACCCAGTTCACTCCAAAGCTATGAGCAAGATAAGAGTACCAGCACAGCACCAAGACACAAAGCTGTTGAACTTGGGCTCAGCACTGCGTCTATAAGGCCATCCTGTACTGAGAAATCAAAATTCTCTGCATGAGTCAATGCTGTGCAAACGTAACTGCTCGCTTGGAGTCAGTTTGGGGGTTGGAGGCATGGCACTATTAAGTACATTGTCATCCGGGCAAACTGTGTGAGAGGAACAATGTGCTGTGAAGCTGTTTCAGTACCAGTATGTCATGAAACTGCTGTTGTGTTGTAGCTACAATATCAAGCCTTTGAAGATTGTTTGGTTGGTTTATATTCTGTCACTGAAGCTAGTTCAAAGAGACTGCTTTGAATGATGTGCTTTAGTGTCTCTGAGAGAAGAGTACTCCAAAAGAGCGTGCAAAAACCCAAAATATTCCCAGGAGATGCCTTTAGAGAGACCTGGCCATCATTACCAGAAAAGGACATACGGATTTAAAAATTGTGTCCAGGGAGCTGTCATGGGAGGGGCTGAGTGAATGCAAATGTTGTTAAAAGGTCAGTACAAGTGTGCCATAATCTTTTCCTGGCAGGATGCCAAAAAGAAGATAGAGAAAATTGAGAAAGTTCTTCAGGAATCTGAGACAGGCCATGATTTGCGCTCCAGCCGTGATCTACTGAAGCAGCACAGACAGCTAGAAAATGAGACACGTGAGCTGGCAGAGAAAATGAACTCTATCGTATCTCATGCGAGGAAAATGGCCACCAACCACTTTGACTCCCAGAGGATTCTGGATGAAACACAGAAATATCTAAAAAGGTGAGGTGTCAGTCTCTTTTTGTCTCCACCCCTAGTGACAAATAGCATTTTTTGTTCTACCTTCTAGAAAATGTCTTTTGGTTGATTAGGTTTAACCCATATTCAGGGATGATTTGTCCTCCCAGTTGTACCACAACTGTGCTTTCATCTGCACCTACACAGCTGCCTGTTGACCCACCTCAACCTTTATTACTGGACCTTGTTCCTTGCCTGCTGCACTCCTCCTCTAGTCCTTTGCTTATCCATGGGTCATCCACTGCTTTCTAAGAGGGGCAGTGATCCAGCATTCAATAGTGACTAGTTCCTTAAAACTTCACAAGAGAAGCCTGGGACTAAAAAAGTGTAAATCACTTTTCGTCTGCTTACATTTAATGTTATCATATAAGTCTACTTGCCAAAAGTAACCTTCTGGAGAGGGATTCTTGTATGTGCAGGTAGCACTAACGGTTGAAATTTAATTGCAAAGAAGCGTCAAGTGGTTTCTAATCTTCACAGTGGTGTCATGACCTAATTCCCTTAGCAGAGTCAGGATAAAGCTTTGTTTTAACATATGCTTAATGGATGACCCCTAGGTTTGAGTCTTTGCAAGCACCTCTTGATGAGAGGCGTAAGCTGCTGGAAGCTGCAGTGGATCTCTATGAGTTCTACCATTATCATGACATGGAACTGAACTGGATTAATGAGCGATTGCCTATTGCCCATTCCACCAAATGTGGGAAGTCCTTGGATGTGGCTCAAAGCCTGTTGCAAAAACACAAGGTAACTCATTTAATCAAGTGTATTACAGCATTATAGCAACCTGATCTAGTGAAAGGTGACCCTGCCCATGGCAGGGGAATTGGAACTAGATGATCTTTAAGGTCCCTTCCAACCCAAACCATTCTATGTTTCTATAATTCTATGATGTTGGCATACTGCATTTCACCTCAGCCTGCAAACCAGCACCTGCACAGTTCTCCTTTACCTTCAGGAAGGCTGTTGCAAGCAAAATGTATTGCCACACTTTCAATTAGTACATGCACTGATTCCAGCACTAGCCCAGCTAAAATGATTCCAGTGGATTGAGACAAGTCAGCAATGTGGTGATGATTTTCAGAGAAAACATGAAATTCCTGTGGGAACTGCAAAATTTGTTATGTTTTGCAGTATTATTCAGAGAAATTACGTAGCTTTTCTCATTAAAAGTGCATAAAAAGCTAGTGTACCTGACACTAAATAGAAGAAATCAGGTTTTTGCTTTGTGGGTTGATCTGCATTGAATATTTTGACTGTTATATCCTCATCCTATTTTAGTTCTACGCTTACTGCTTTATTATACATGCAGTCTTGAGCTATGTGCACACTAGATTCTCTAAGACAGCATATAACAGCCATTTAATGTCTATTTTAGTTCTGTACTGCTTGTAAAATGCTTTGAACAAGCCACAGTCAACATATTTATGAAGATAAATTAACACTGATTTCTGGAGAGTTTGATTCCTTGTAGCAGTTCCTCCAGCCAGAGGGGTGCCTCAGAGCTGCCCTGCACCACAGGCAACACTGGATTTTGCAGCACCTGGATTGCAAGTTCCATGAGAAAGGTTGTAAGACCAGCGAGGAGGCTTTATGGAGCAGGAATATAATGATTTTTATGCTACTATTGACAATTCTGTCAGTACTGCCCCTCTTCTCATTATTCTCCAGTCCATTCACCTTCTGGAATATTTTATTTTCCCACCAGAAGCTCAACACTCTTTTCTGAATCCCCCAGCTTTGTGTCTTATCTCTTGTCCTCCTCCATCTCCCAAACCTCCCTGGCTACTGGCCAGGGGAAGGGGCAGGTACATGGTAAGAAGAAGGGGTAGAACCAGGCCAGAGCACCAGGCTGAGGACTTTGGTGAGTAGTGCTGAGGGTGTAGGGAAGTTAAGGGATGTCTGCTGCCCCCTTACAGACTCTTACCTCCTCCCTCAATGGCTGCACAAGAGCAGAGCATTATGCAAGCAGGGCTGGGACCCGTGGCTGACGCTGCAGATGTTCTAGAAACAGACAGTCCTTGTGTCCACTGGCTATACTCTGCCCACTGTCAACAGCTGCTAGTTTCACTTAGAACTAGGAGCACATGGAATTTCTTTGTCCTCACATACCCTTCCTTTATTTACCCTTCCTTTATTCTTGTTTTTCCTTTTATCTCATTCCCAGGAACTGCAGGCAGAAGTGAATGCCCACAAACAGCAAGTCCAGCGGGTCCTGGATAAAGGAAAGACAATGGTTGTAGGCCAGCACCCATCATCTCAGAAAATAAGTGGGAAATGCCAGGAGCTTGTGACTGCCTGGCAGGGCTTGGAGAAGGCCTGTGAGGAAAGGATGAAGCAGCTGCAGCACTCAGTTGGCTTCCAGGAGGTACAAGTTGCAGCAAAGTGCTTACACAGTAGCTTCTTCAGACAAACAAGAGGACCAAAGTTTTAAACTGAATAACAAAACAGCTTTGCTGGGACTGGTATTCACTTCAGTTGCTTGAAGCCAGACTCATAGGAATGGAGGGCTGGGTTGTGTAGCTGAACACAGCCCCCAGTCTAGAGCTGATGCTCTAGAGGTTTGCCTTGGACTCTCTACCCATCCCTTGTGGTTGTGTGTAGAACACACATTTCTCCTAGTAGTAGCTCCTTTCTCACTATCTTTGTACAGCCTCAGACTTTGACTGCAGTAATGCGATGGATCCTGAACTGGCCCTTCATACTGGAGAATTATGACAAGGAAATCAGAAAAGAAGGGATCTCTTGTGCCATCCAATTTTTGCCTGTTCCAGGCAACAATGTTTCAGGCAGCAAAATGACACTGAGAAACTGATAACACTTTAACTCTCGGAGCGAGCTAGGACTTTTGGCCCTATTATTTTCAACAGGATACTGGATGTTTATGTTTAGCCTGTTTATAAAAAAAAAAAAAAAGGCATGCAAATATTTATCTCAATAATCCAAATTTTCTATCATCAATGTGTCATGTAGGAGTGCAGTTATTCAGATAACACATGCAGTTTTGTAGACAGAAACAGTATTTGCACAGAGCTCACAGGCCCACCTAAAGTATGCTCTCTGGGGAATTTCATCATCTGGATTTATTTCCTCCATCTATAGAAACAGCTCTCCATACTATACTCTTTATGAAGCCTGATTTTTATAGGTGATTTGAACTTCTCAGGAAGGGGAAGGAGAAATATCACATTGATATTATACAGTTAGCCCCTGCCCTTGGTGAATAAGGTAAAAGAAGTCAAGTAAGGATAGTGGATGTGAAGAAAGAAAAGTAAGACAACTTGAAACTTATTGACAGGGCTTTGATGCCTGGAGAAGACCATAGTTATCCTGCACTGAAGTCTTCCATCTGTGGCCTCCTTCACTTTCGTATGATTTGACAGAACAGCAGTGTGGAATAGTGGTTCTTGGGATTAAATATTCTTTATTTGTTATTTAATAAAACATCACAGTAAATCTTATGGTGCACCCTCCATTTAGAATGTATTAAGTCAAAAAAATGACATGAGTACTTTGAAAGTTGAGGTAGAAACTAATTTGCTTTCTCTTTAACTGACAGTTTTTAATGAATACTTCAGACCTGGAGGCTTGGATAGCAGAAAAACGTCCACTTGTGACAAGCAAGGACTATGGTAAGGATGAAGATGGAACACTGAAACTCCTCAAGAAACATAAGGTATTTGTCTGCTTGAATTCCATATGCTGGCCTGATCTTCTGGTCTGTTTGCAGCTGTAAAATTTTCTCATTGGTACTTAAGTACTTCAGTGTCCAGTCATCTACAAGATATTTCATGTTGATGTATGTCTACATGTGAAGGGACTGATAGAAGAGATCAATGCATCTTACTAATATGGTTGGAAAAAACGTAGTTTGGGGAAAAAAGGAGAATGGTGAATGATCTCATCTTATTTTTCTGAGGCCAAAACTGACTATGATCTCATATCGGCTTTTCAGTCTCAACAGATATATGAAGAAGGCTTATTTACTTTTTTCCTAGAATCAAATATATAGATAGAGTATTATTTCAGGAATACTTTTTTCTGCCTAACAATGCATCAGGAATTTTTAATTGTCTTTATTCACCTATTATGTTTGAATTTATGTACACTTTTTTTTCAAAAAAAATGTTGCTAGAAAATTTTCTAAAACTGATTGAAAATGTCACGTGCTTCCAGAAAGTTTTTCTCCTCTTTTAATGTCTCAATGACTACACCATAGGCTGGTTCAAAAGTTCAAACAGTGGATATCTTGGACAACTGGCTCTCAATCCTTTCTTTTCTCTGCCAGACACTGGAGCATGAGATTGCCATTTACCAAAATTTTATGAAAGAACTGAGTGAAAGTGCCCAAACTCTTCCTCTTATGGGCTCCATCCAGTATGTGGAGGTTGATGCACCAAAGGAACAAGTTCATTCAAGACTCCAAGAGTTGCAAGAACTAGCAGCAGCGAGGTATAAACTAGAACTGCCCCTTGGATCCTAGGTCTGATTCAAAGCCCAGTGAAGTCAATAAAGGATATCTCCAGTTACCTCACAGGAATTTAGATCATATCAATTATCAATTATATTTAGGAAATTGCTTGTTGCTATATTAGAATTCTGTGCACCTATGCATTATTACTAAGCAAAAAGTCCACATTTTATTCAGGGAGTTTTGCTACATATTAAGGATTTGAAGCCCCCAAATTTCCTCTTTACCCTTCATCATCCTCCTGTAAAGTGACTTGGGATGCCAGATTCTGACTTGCCTTTGTGGTATTTGGAATCTGCTATCAAAAGGAAAAAAAGTGTTTTTAAAAGGTTTCCTGAATGTTGCTTGAAAATTACTTAATTCATTACACAGCAGAGGGGAGACAATTACAGTTACACTTACCGTTACTTGGGGTAGCTGTGCTAGTATAGGAAAGGTTTTGTTCTTGAATGAGTCATTTACTTTTCATTTCACTTCCTTTCTGGTATTGTTACAGTAAGATGTTTACAACAGGACAGTCTGCTTGTACACAGGGTTTTTAAATACTTCTGGTTTCTTGTCAGGAAGGAACAATTATCTGAACAGTTTAGGTTTTTCCTCCACAAAAATTTCACTCAAAAAAAGAATGGGGCTCTGCAAGTGGAATAACAAATAAATGAGTCTGAATACTAGAATAATTAAGCCTAGAGGAAATGCTGATTTTACCTTTTGGTTTTTATTCTTGTTTACAGTTAAAAAGTAAAAGTATCAATAGAAAATCTTGTGAATGAAAAGTTCAAAAAAAGAAATGTTCAAACTGGAGATATCAAAATGCTTGCGTGGTTGACCACAGAAATGTTTTATGTTCATTCAAGCTTAACGTTAACCTGGGTCACAGTGCCTTATTGGTTCTCTGCTTTGTACCTCTGATCTGCATTCTCCTTGGCGGGCTGGACTTTCTCAGCAGGCTATGTATCTTGTGATGAGCATTTGTGATTCAGACAGGGAAGCCAGGTTCATCTTTCCTGGAATATTTGCACAATGGGCAGGCAGTGTTAGCAGTTGGAAAATTGATATTTTGTTTACTGTGGAAGGCCTGTGACATGTCAGGCTGTATTATAAGATACTCTAGATGATCAGAAATATGCAGCAGGTTATAGCAGTTTTGCTGAACAGGCAATATGAACAGAATTGCTTAAAATGACTTTCATAGTACTTGCCTTCCTGGTGCACCATTCTCAGTTAGAAAGATTCCCTTCTCATTTTCATAAGTACTACAATTATCTTTAGAAAGACAGATCTGGAAAAAAATGAAGGGTATTCTCATGGGAAAAACAAAACCAAAAACCAAAAAAACAACAAACAAAAAAACCCCCAAAGAGAGCTCAGCTAGGCACAGTGCTTTTCTGGGAAACTCAGCCAATGAGTCTGACCTGGCTGACAGCTGTCATCCTATAAATGTAATTTCCAATCTTGAGAAAGTCAACTCTTTCATAAAGAGAATGATTCTTGATGGTGAGAAGTTTTGGGGATTAATAGGAAGAAAGTTACTGATTGCCCTCTTCTTATACTCCCTTGGTCTAATTCTATTGTCTTTTTCTCCTTCCCCCAACAGAGGGAAGAAGCTGGATGAGACTCTTGTCTTGCATGAATTTCTACGAGAATATGAAGATCTGCAAGACTGGATCACTCAGCAGAAACAAATGGCCAGCTCTGAAGACTTTGGAAATGATTATGAACACATCTTGGTGAGTTTTTTGAGTAACAAATTGAAAATCAACCAAACCATATGCAGTGAGACTGTAAAAAGATTCTAAGGTTATCCTTGAAAACTTACAAGACAGAGTAAGAAATAAGTATAAATAACTGGGAGACAGGAAGAGAAAAGGGTGAAGAGTGGGTGGGAAGGATTGACTCATTATGACAGGCAGGCAGCATTGCCTAACACTTACATCCTGTTACCGTGGGGGCTGAGCTGTGTGAAACAACTGCATGCTAAAACGTCTGTGCCTTCAGAGAGCAACTCCTTTCTATTTTTAATAAGCAGATATTTCAGGGTGGCGTCCATTAAGGATTTTTTAATCACAAACGCTGATGTATGGACATCCACAGCTATACCTCTTCACATGACACAGAAACTAATCTATTGTCAGCCTGTTAGAAATCAATAGCTATTCAGAATCCTCATTTTTATAATTTGCTTCAAAATAACTTGTGTCCTAAATTTTAAAATTGGACTACATTATTCAGTTGTAGTACTGAATACACGTTTGCATTCATGAAGTGAAAACATATAATTTAATAATTGAAATTCATTGCACTTTGAATGTTTCTTTCTATCCCTGGTAACACTGTTTCTGACTCCCATCTACATCACAAACCTCATGTTTTCCTAATAGTTTGTAGCTCCTCATGGTCTTTGGAGGTAAAATCCAGTCATTTTCTGCAGTTTCTCCATCTCCAAATATGATCAGATTATTACCTGTCGTTTGGCTGTGCTCTGATAGCTGAGCAGGTATGTTTGGGAAAAGAGAGCACTCAAAACGCCTCTTTGTTATTGTTGTTTTTCCTTCAAAAGCAACTTTGTGCCAAATATGACACGTTCCAACACCATTTGGAAGCAGCTGGGAAGAGAGTTGTGGCTTGCCAGCAGCTGGCAGACAACCTGCTGAACTGTGGGCATTCTGAGTCCCGGGAAATTCGGCAGAAGCAGAAAGAACTAAGGTAGGAGACTTGTGTTAGCTCTATAATGCTTTGTTCTTTCAATTCACACTCAAGAAGGAGGAAGTGAGAAGGAATTAGAAAAGGATAAGACATGTCCTCCCAGTCCTCCAACTGCAAAATACATGGTTTTCTCACTGATACAGAGCTGCTACCATGCCTCATTTAAAAATAGACTACTATAATGCAGACATTATCTGCTGGCTGATTTGGCTTCTTGTAAATTGCATCAGAGGTGCTTTACAAGTAAGGGAGGAGTGAACTTCCTTTGCCCTTTGAAACAGGATCACCTAACTGGAAGGCTAGGAGCTTAGTTGCTTCTTTATTGCTTCTGATTTTCCAGTTTGAATCTCATGACTGCTCCGCAGATCAATGTTAATACGTTCTGAGCTTCTTATGTCTAACTGGTCCAAATTGGCCCAGAAGAGAACCATGAAGGAATAATAGGGTCTGACTCAGTCCTCCAAGTTCTGCATATAAACTCTGAAAAGCATATTGGAGAGGGACACCCTTATATAGGACCATCTATTTAAGTGCCTGGAGCAGACAGAAGGACATGGACAGAGTAGGGTGAGAGACGTGCTGCCCCTCAAAGAATTACTCTAACAGAATTTAATGGCAGGAATGAAAAACAAAGAGGAGGTCTTGTTTTCAGTCTTTCTTCAGACTGTTAATCTCCCTTACTACTAGTTTGAATGTTTTACATGGTTCTTTTTGTCATCCTCCCTTGTAGGAACTCCTGGGAGGAGCTGTTGGAAATTACCAGATTACGAGGTGAGCGGCTGAGAGATGCTGAGGCGATTCACAAGTGTTATCAAGATCTGACAGATGCTCTGGCCCATATTGAGGTAAAAAATAATGGGAAAGTCTCATATAATGAGAACTTCATTTCAGCTTAATTTGTGGAGTATTCTTACAATTCTCAGCGTGCTTACTGATGACTTCTAAAAAAAAAAAATCTCGGTAAGAAACCTGTGTGATTACTCAAAGTATTTAAAAAAAAAAAAAAAATCCTGGGAAATCCTTAGACACCTGACTGGTCACCTTATGGGAACCACTGGTGAAACCAGGTGCAGCTAGTGTTGCTGATCTGTGGGGTAAGCCAAGAATACCAGGACTTGAACTAAATTGTGTCACAGTGCAATGCAAATGGTAATGTTGTTTGCAGTCATCAGGCCTAAGAAACTGTATACTGCCTCACTGTGGTAGTTCTTTGTACACCACTGTAGCTTTATGTGCTGAAAAAAGAACTGTCTTGTGAAAAAGGCATTTGTCTGGATTACAGTGACCATTAGCCTAGTTTTTTCAGGCAATCATGTGACCTGATGCAAAAAGCTGGGCCAAAAATCTTTTCCTCTCATTTCAGTGCCCAGTACTGGCAATAATTTCAAACAGTCCCAGTGTGAAAACAGAATGAAAATCCTCAGACTTCTGTTTTATCTGAGCGTCCTGAAGAATTTCACAGAGAAACCACATCCTTGCTTTATTGAGAGGTGTGGTTTCCCTAATGCAGATGTGTACAGGAGGCAGCGATCCAACAGAGCTTTGTTAGGTTACATGTGGTAGACTCTCTACTTGCCTGTGCCGGCAGAAGCTTCCTTATTCAACTATGTTATTCCTGTTTTCTTTCCGTGTCGTGAATGGAAAATCAAACATCATAATATTTTACTGTATACCAGCTGGGGTTTTCAGAACCTGGTGCATATTTAACTTCAATGATGAAGTAGTTAATTCCATGGCAGTGACAAGTTATAGTTCAGAAACACTTCACAGACCAGCTGTTGGTTTATCCCCGCGTTGAGTTTGGCCCAGGCAACCGATACACACTTCTTGCATCTCATCTTGTTAATAAGCTTCACTGCTGAGTTGGAGAGCAATTCAGTCATCTTGCTCATCCCTTCCTGTGTACCCTGGTCAGATGTCTACCAAGGAAAGCCATTTCTCGTAGGAACATAGTACTAGAAGATCTTCCTTAAGTCACCAACTCCAGTGCTGTCATGTCATAGGCAACTACAATGTGCATCTCCTTTTACAGTGCCTTACCAAGATGTGCTGTTGGTACCCCAAAACAGCCTGTGTATCTGTTACAAAAATGCGCTTCTCCAATGGTTAGAAATATTCTTCTAATTTTCACCTAAACTGACCTGGAGCAAGTTTCTCATCATTTTACTCTAGCAACAGTGTTGTCCTCCAGCTGAAATACCTTTTCTTTTTGCTTGCTGTGTTCACAGTACATGTCTGTGTAGTAACTAAATCCCTTCAGAACCTTTGTTGAGCAAAATAAACATTTGTCTCCTTTTATGTTATGGTTTCTCTGTTTCTCTCATCTTTACAGTAATCTTCCTTTGCACGTATGCCATTTTTAACTCCTCTTTCCTGAATATGTGTGTGATGGTTTAGCCCCTGCCGGGGTCTGAGACCACGCGGCCGCTGCCCCTCCCCCACAAAGGGAGTGAAATACAAAGCCCCAAGACTGAAATAAGGAAAGGTTTAATACAACAATGCAATAGCAACACAACCAACAACAACAAAAATAATAACAGTAATAGTGATAGCAGTGAACAGAGCAAAATAGCTACCAAATACAGCAGTTTGAAGCACGATGTACAAAACCACGAGTGCACCGTGCTCCGCGCCAGGAAAAATGTGACCTGCCAGGATGTGACGTCCGCATGGTATCTGAATAACCCGGCTAGAGGTCCCCCCCCACTGCTGGGGAAACTTAACCCTATCCTGGTTAAACCAGGACAATGTGTAATTAAATTTTTATCTAAAGATGGTTCACAGATAGACCACCTGTATCCCAAAGAATAGCCTGAAACTGGTTGTTAATGCTACTTTAAGAATTCACTGTGTTTCACTGCAGTAGCTATTCCAGACTGATTCCAAACTCAAAGTCTGTAAGACATTCTCCTGCATTGTCTGATCAAGGAAAGACTTGAACCTTCATCTCTCACAGTCCAGTTAGGTAGCTTAATCAGTTAGATACTTACAAGTGAGTTACTAGGACAGAGTTTTCTGACTTCCTTTTACCTATCATAGTTGAGTAACCCAGAATGTCCTTAACTGCGCAGTATGAGTTGCACTACACAAAATGACTAAAGATGGCTTGTAGTGTGTTTTGCTTGGAAGTAGAAAGTAACAAAGCTTTCTTTGATTTCCTTCTTCTAGGAGAAGTCCAAAAGTATTCCAGATGATGTTGCTAAGGACATGAGAGGTGTGCAAACTCAGCTCCGGAACCATGTGGCCCTGGAGCATGAGCTCTCTGGGAATGAGCAGCAGGTAATGAAAGCAATTTGTGGTCTTTAATGTGTAGCCAACATTCAAGTTTCCAAGACAATCATAGTAATAATCTGGTATTTTAAACAAAATTGTTACAGGCTCTCTCTGAGAGCCTGGAAATCTTCAAGGATCTTCCTTAGTCTTCTGCTTTTTTTAATATGTTCAAGGTTTGATGGCAATGATAAAGTGGGTCATTTTAAACCTTACAGATAAGGGACATATTATAATAAACGCTGACTATTGAAGTGATTCATAGGGATATTTTTGATCACTGTTTGAAATGTACAATTATGCCAGCCTTTATGATGTGTTTACTGCCTTCTTCAAAGTGTCCAGGTGATTACAAGGAAAAATCCAGAATTTGTTCTATGTGCAGAGAAACTGTTTATTCAATGAACATAAAATGCATGTATTATTTACAGAGAATTGTAGAAGGAAGGATGAAGAAGCAGTCTGGAATTTTCAACAAGTTTAAAGGGATAGGAATTGGACTGTGAGAAACAATTATAGGGCTCATTATACAAACTTGTGAAAAGTTTCAGCTCATGAGAACAGCTGTTGTTTAGAAAGCTTCCTTGTGTATAGGAGACTTGCTTAGCTTCAACTAGACCAATAAAACTAGTATGAGTTTTCTTTTCATCCCTTTGTTTAGTAAATGGAATGATATAGTTAACACAGCATGCATTATACTGAGATTACTGAAGTAGTTATCCCAATATCACTTATCAGTGGCCTCATATCTTGGCCTTGTGGCAGATAACACTAGAATTGATCCCACCAGCTGCTTTTTACTTTTAAAGCATGAGATATGCATGAAGAGAATGAAGTCACAGTTAATCTATATGGTCACTGTAGAAAACAAGGTATGGTTGGGTATTACGTGCCTTACTCGTGTAATAAATGGTATAGTAAAAAGAAGCAAAATCTGCCTGCCTATTTGAAAAAAACACTGTTGTGATGAGCCTTAGCAAACACTGGATGTCACTGTTATTCCATAGAACTGAAATGAGGGAAGCTTTTGTTTAGCATGAGTAAAGTTAGGTCAGAAAATGTTGCTCAAATTGTAGTTTCATGTACAATTAACATAGCCGTTATCATAACTTTTCTGGTATTAGCTGGATCTTTATGACTCTCTTTCCTACCCTCCTCTTCTGTCCCTGTGTATAGCTGCAGGAGCTGATCCACTCTGCAGATCGTGTGCTGACCCGTTGCTCAAAGAAGCAGGTGGAAAAGCTGAAAGCAAAGCAGCAGGCGATAGTGACGAACTGGAAGGCTCTGAAGTCTAAAGTGGAACTGCGCAAGAAACTTCTGGAACAAGCATACAAGCTTTACCAGTTTCAGGCACATGTAAGCACCTTTGGTCTTCTGTCCATTGGTACACAGGGGAAAGCTGCCTTCAGCGTGTGTGTATCATAGGTGTACTTCCAAGCTGCAGAGGTTGATGTAAAAGGCTGCAGGTGCTATCTGTGTTATTAATCAAATATTTAAGTGCTTGTAGCTATTTAGAAAGATGTTAGAGGATAAGGATCTTTTACCTTCTGTAGGAAGGAAAGCTGGTATCCAGCTGTGTATGGGATAATTGATAGTTATCAGAAGCTGTCATCACTTCAGAGGAGTAGCAGTAGTCTTTCCAAAGACTCTGCAATTCCCACTGAGTAAGAGTGATAAAAATAGATGTTAGACTTCTATTTATAATGGATAAATGTTTGCGCTCTCTCTCTCAGGGCATGCAATAACCCTCTGTTAACTTACTTCATGGAATGTGTCATATACAACTCACTGGTCTTTGCAGTAACCTCTCAAGTTGCTTAAACACAGTGACATGCATATATCAGCATAATATCATCATCTGCAATGCACAGTAGCTCTGTCTCCAAAGAACTCAGTAGGTCCCTGAGCTATGATTTGCCACAGAATACTTTGCAAATGTCAGTAGTCTTACTTGAGCTACACCACCACAATTTAGTAGATTATTGCTGCAAGTACTGCAGTAGCAAGTACTAAAACAGCAAGGGTGCCCCCGTTTATCATGGAGGAAGTTGCTAATGTAGATTTCTAGAATACCTTTACAGTTTTTTGTATTCTTAAATTGTTCCAGGTGTAACTTCAGTGTCAATTAAAGATACCTCTGGTAGTTCACATTCTGTTTCTATCTTTGCTGGGAAGCAGAGAATATTCAGAGTGTGCTCACCTGGAAAAAACTTTTCCACAAGTATTTCTTAAGGTTGTGAGCTGGAATTAAGACCACAACAGAATGTACATAATGCTTTTGTGTTAGCATGAGAGACTTCTGCACATTAGGCTAATCCAAGTCTCTTAAAGAGTTCAAACCAGCATTACCTGCCATATTTCATCCACAAATATGTTGTACAGTTAGAGATTAAGAATGTTTATGGCACTTTTGGTTTTTATAGGGTTTGGTTTTTTTTTTTTAACTTAAGAATCCATTACCTTGTGCAGAACTGTTGTTGGGAAAATAACAGGAATTAGAATACGATTTAAGGAAAATTAGAGTGACACTACTAATGTAGATGAAAGGTTCATTTGTCCACTGTCTTTCTGGCAGTATCTAGGAATGATAGTAAGAACAAGGCAAACTTTTTCTAGTATGTAGATTATTGAAGCATTCAGCCTGGGGACATCTTCATCAGGAGATGGATCTTGATGGATTTATCCATTAAAACATAGTCACTCAGAGTTCACTTCGTTATTGATTTGTTTCACAACTTATGTCATAAATTTAGTTACTGACTTCAGATAGAAAATGTCATGTTAGTGGGGGTGCTTTTTTCATTTTATTGCTGGAACCATACAAAATACCTTTGGTTTGAATTTTGTCTGAAATCTGTGATCTGAATGGCAAACCTATAGGCCATTTCTTATTCTGGCAGTTTGTCCTTTCATCTGCATTGGTAAATTTACAAGCAATGAACACCTTAAAAATATATGAATCTGACAGTGCTTAATAGAGGGCTACACAGTGCTTTCTTAACATCATAAAACAAAACAACAAAGGCAGGTGACTGTATTCTCAGTGGCATGACTAGATGGGATTATGCCTCAGGCATGCCCTGTCTCTCTGATGTCAGTCTGCTGGCAAGAAGCATTCTTGATCCTCTCAATTTTCACCTCCTTTCCTGACAATAATTCTCGAAGAAGTGAAGAGCTAGTTCCACAAATTCAGTAAGCTTGTCTTTCTGCCCAGATGGGACAAGACAGGGTTATACAGCCACGTCTAATGAATGTAACAATCTCAGCAGCTCTAGCGTATGTTAGAGCAGCTTTGCTGCAGAACATCCCCAAAATTGCTGAGCACAAAGAGGCAACTTTGCTCCCTTTCCTCTTTCAGCTGTGCCAAGATGTCCACAAACTTAATGTGTTACACAGCTGTTCAGTGTACCTTCTTCATTAGATTGTTCATATGCAGTCCACGGGGCTTTTTCATTATGAAATTGTACACAGATTTGAATTGAAACAAAACCAAATCAGCCTTTTCATGAAAGGAGAATTCCACACAATACATCTCCTTGCATCCTATCAAGTACGATTTTAGGACAGAGATGGCCCTAACTGACAACACACAGTAACAGCAGAGGGCTCCAAATCTTCCAAGAAACTGTCAAGGAAGAGGAATTTAGACATAGACTCAAAGTATTTCTGAATGATCTGAGGTTCTTATTCTGAAGTTTGTGCTAGGATCTGCATGGTCTCTGTCAGACTCTGCTTAGGAGTTTCCTGCAGACTGATGCCTAGTCTATCCTTAAATGTTGCTGACAGTGGCAGTCCAATAACCTCTTATTGGCTGTTGACTTGTTCCATTGCATTAAATATCCTATGAATTTTTTTCCTAATGCTTAGCTTAAAATCTCAGGGAGTCTTAGACATTTGCAGTGCCAAGTGCAATGTCAGTGTCTACAGTGACATCCAGCTGTGTGTGAATTAGTTCTGCAAATCACAATGACACCAACACATGTGCACTACTTGGGTCCCTTTAGAGTCATTTAGTAGCTGTGTTCACTGGCTTTAAGAGAAGAGTATCTTGGCTTTAAAATCTAAACTCCTAGGATGCCAAACTGGCCAATTTCAATTTTGTGGTGCTTTTCTGAAAATATTTTTTCCTGGCTGGATGGTTCACAAGCCAGCTTTGATCTGTACAAAATTTTGATGATAGGGATAAAGTCATGGGTAAAATGGAACAGACAAGAAGCTATTTCCATTACATAGTTTCCTTCAGCAGAAAAGCCAGCAACCATTCACCTTCTCTGCCATGAAAAAGCATTTTCCATCAGTGGTTACTATACACAACAGTTTTTTTAAAATACACTTAAAAACTAAAAGACCATTTACTACCTCAGAATTGAATCAACTAATCCAAACACAAACTATAACAAAACTTAATTAATCATCCCACATAATCTTCAATACAGTTTCTTGCAGTCCTATTTTTTACCAGCTCTCACATAAGAGCAAACACCTATTACAGATTGAAATGAGATGCCTAAAGCAAACGGACTGGTGAAGATGCAAAATCAAATGCAGAGAAAGACATGCAAAAAATGTTGAATTATTTTTACTTGCACAAGTTTCTTCAGTCACAGTCAGAAAATAATTCTCGGAGATTTGTTTTAGAAATTTCTTGCTCATAATTGTCTCAGCTGAATGCTTCAGACACTTTGAAATATTGTAAATATGTTTATCGGTTCATCAGATTTTGAAAGTAAACTAGCATTACATTCTTGTTCCTTCCAGAATTGTTTCTGTGCCAATCTCAGTCATATAGTTCCACAAATCAAGAGCTGAATCTGCATACCTGATGTACTTAAGCAATTTTTTCTGACCTGTGAATTGCCTTTTTTTCCACCTCTATTAGATTGGGTGCATTTGTTTGTCACTCTCATTTTAGAATATGTGTACAACTTAAGTTTTGAATAGACTTGTATTAGACAAACCTAAGTCACGGAAAAGTAGATGATATTGTTTTATCCTCTGTGAAGGAATAACACCAGAAAACATTTTTGGAATGATGGACTAAAGGGCAATAAGTGTTATCATGTTGCCATTGATGTGATATAACACAGTTCAGTTATGATATTATAAATCATGTATGATTTAACACACTGTATAGAAGTTCCTGCAGTCATATTACCCACCCTTGTTAAAATTAATAGAAGTACTCTAAACCTTAATGAAATATTTTCTTTCTTGTCTGTGATTTTATTACCTACTATTCACTTAAAGTTGAACAGTCAGCCTGTGATTTTCCTGCCTGATAACCCAAGCTTGAGCTATAACCTCAACTTTCACATTTTCTCTGGTTCCAGGTATGGGACTATTTCTCATGGACAGCAGAAATAATAAGGGAGATGAGAGCCAAGGAGACTATTCGGGACATATCTACTAGCAGCCTGAGACTTACCCAGCATCAACAACTACTGGCAGAAATTGAAGCACGAGAAGAGAAGTATAGTCATGTTGTGCAGCTAGGACAGTCGCTCTTGCAAGATGGGGAAATAGGATCAAAAGAGGTAATTGAAACTCATTTTTGTTCAGTCACACACATTCAGCTACTCAACACTAGTGTAACTATCATTCTATACTGTATCACACTGTAAGCATACAAATGCGTGTGTACGCTCACACATTATCCATATGCATGATCTACGTTTGCCTCAGTGTGTTACCTAGCTTGGGCACAAAACATCTGTTCCATTTCCTACCTCAGCAGTAGCTGAGGGCTGGCATCTCCTGAAGGCCCACTGCAGCAAAGCTGAGCTCATTTGAGAAGTTTGCTATGTTCTGAACAATGGAGACAATTCTACCCACTTCCTAAACTGGGTTTTCACACAAATACTATGCTTCGTATTGCAGTGCTATATCCATACCAGACCAGGCTGGGCAAAAAAACTGTCAACCAAATAATGAAAACACTCAAACATATCAGAGAGTTTAAAGATTAATTGAAACATTTTCTGTAGTAATGAATTATGCTGGTATATTTAACTCCCTGGCAATGAAAGATGGAAATCAAAATGTCAGTTTACTCAAGACAAAAAGCTTCTATGGTTCTCACAGCATTATTTCTTTTCCAGTGCCTACTAGTTTACTTCTCCCTTGACAATTCATTAACATACCTCTTGAATATCTTCAGAAAACTGTGGAGTTCATGCAAACTACTGTCCCATCTGACCAAGCTATTTCCTGAAAATTTGTTGAATATTGCAGTGTATCACTATAGTAACTAGAAATCTTCCTGACTGTTATGTCCTTTGCCTGTAGAAAAATGTAGGAAAAAAATCATTTATAGAAGGCCTGTGGATATACAGAATTTGGAAGCTGAAATTGCATGAGATCTAACATTGAGGCATGTATTCACTGATTAGGAGAATATGCTATGTTGATAACTTATTTAAATATCTGTCCTCTCCCAATTTGAAGTGCTGTAATTGCACTGTTATGACTAAAGATAATGGAGAATTAGGATTTGATTCTAGAAGGTACCCCTGAGAAACAGTTACCTTTCTTTGCTCTTTGCTTGGGCTGCTGTGTATGCTGTAAGAAGCACTCCTTCATTCCTGAAATGAGGCACCTTTGATTATCTCTCTGCTCAAAATAAGTGCTAGAACTTGTTCTACTTTTTTCTGTTTGATAATGTTGTTGCAATTTAAGGAGCTTATCCACCACTCCACTTAATCCTTTCTCCTCCCACCTTACCCTGGTCCAGGGGGTATAAAGACCAACATTAGTTTTTCATTGGAAATTGTGTTCAGATTCAGCAGAAGCTACAGGCTCTGTTGAAAGAGAAGGAAAATGTGTACAATGAATGGAAACAGAAGAAGGAGTGGCTGGAGAAAATACACCAAGAACAAATGTTCTACAAGGATTGGGATCATCTGGACATGCTCCTGAACTCACAGGAGGTGAGTGAATTATAAACTTGAAATAAGCAGTTAAACTCTTCAAGCATTTGAACCCTTCCAGACTAAAAGGGGCACTACTGTTCACCTACAACGTAAAATCCTTGGGTCTGTGTATAGACAAGGCATTCTTTTTATTGTTATTATTTGCATGTGGTATTACTTGGAGACAGTAGCAGAGTACAAGACCCCCCCCTTTGTTATGGAGCTTAGGTGTGGAACCAGAAACAAAAAGATGATTCTTGCCTAAAAGGTAATTCATTGCAAATAGATATAAGAGCTAACAGATGAGAGTCACAACAGAAGAGGGAGACAACAGTCCAGTCTTAGTTTGCTTCACAAACAGGTCTCAGCATACCAACTGCTTAACCACTGGCAAATTGTTTTGTAGGCTTCAGAGAGAAGGGAAATTGTAAAGCGGGTTTGAAGGAGGACAGGGAGATTATTTTGCGGGTGTTGTTCAAAACTTCACTCCTGGCAGAGGGTTAGTGCTGGGGAAATGCAACTAGTAGAAAATGGATGTTGGCAGTGTGAGTTAATCCAGGGAAAGGAATTGATTTCTTAGTTCTGCAAGGGAGTTGATAGCAGTGTGGAGAACAACTATGAAAGAATTTGATTGTAAGGAATATTTGTTTGTTTGTTTGCAGTAGAGAAAGAAGAGCTAGTTAAAAAAGCCCTCTCATTAAAAGGTAGGGCTGATACAATTAATATAAAGAGACAGAAGGATGTTCTTATTATCATCATTTTGCAGCTCTTGAAATAAATTTGTTTCATCAATATTAAATTATCTTTTGTCTCTCTCACACTTTCCTGGATTCATGGAACTATTTAAAGAGGTTCCAGCTTTAGGTCTGACATTTGCTATTACAAAACTGAGTGCAGAATTCATACGTCTTTTCTAGTCATTGTGCAAATTCATGGATTGATGGATTGCTTTAACTGTGCTGAGGCTTGGCATGCAAACCACATCAAAAGCTGCCAAGCTGAAGGGTTGAAGAAAAGCTGAAGGAGGTTGTACCTCTGAGTCATTTCTTATTAAGAAAAAATAATTCTTAATTCTCAAAGACCACTGGCAGCATAATATAATGGCTCTCATATATAATATAAATGCTGAGTTCTGTTTTCCACCAGTGCTTTGCCACTGGCACTAAATCTTTTGGAAAACTGACCCTGAGCTGTGCCATACAGTGATACTTAACCCTTTGGGACACATGCGCTTGGAGTCTTCTGCTACTCATTCCTTGAAGGAAATGTATATCTTCATAATTCCCTACAATTAAGACCCTTGGCAATTATGGCCTGCATTCTGAGTTTGTGCCAAAGCACGAAACTGAGAGTTTCACCTAGGTTCAGGTTTCTCGTGTAAAATATTCCATAGTTCTGCCCATTAAAAATTTTTATTTGTTGCTTAATTAGCAAATGGCCCAATTTGCATTATATCTCTCTCAATTCCCTACCAAGCAATGATACATCATTGCTAACATCGTGCATGGGTAGCATAATCAGGGAAAGTGTAAACTCTACAAAATTTTGGCCACTGTATTCTTTTTCTTTTCATGAAATGGAGATCAGCCAACCTGCACAGGCACTGTGACTACAGCATCTGCTCTGCTGTATACTGGAGAGGTAAACGCATAGGAAGCTACTATGGATTAGTGTCTCTTCTTGCCCCTCAGTCATGAGTCCTGGTTGCAAAAGACTATATTACTCTTACATGAAAAGGGTTGTACCTGGCATTTTCAGTGTGCCCCCAGTCCATTCTGTACAGGTAAACTGTACTTCATATTACCTATTTATTCAGATGAATTTACCATTGCCATATGCAGTGATGTAGATTGCTACAGAAGGGGCGGGTGTTTATCACAGACTGAGTAAATTCTCTTGGTAGGATCAGTCACAGTCCCTGTCTCCTACTGCAAGTTTCTTCAGCCAAAGCAAAGCCTGAGAAAGAGGGCTGAGACCTTGAGGACCATGAAGGGCAGTTCTATTATCAGAATCTTTCTCTCGTATTTTCTCTATGAACTTCCAAGGAGCCTGGTATTCAGTTGCTCTTGCTGTGACTAAGTGTTCAGAAAGTGGAACAGTAAAGCGTAGCTACTTGGCTGTCCCTCCCAGCACCCCTTCACACAGATGACATTTTACAGTCAGGAAGAATGACGAGAGAACAAGGAGAGGGGAATAATGACAAGTTGGTCTTGTCCATGCAGGTATAGAGAATGAGGGAGCAACAGTCGTCATATGCTCTTACATTCCCTCCACCACCCTCTGCATCTGATATTTTTTTTAAAAAAAGAGCACTCAGGTTGAAAAGAACACTCTAGCTGTGGAAAAAAAAAAATCATAAACTTCTTGTTTCTCATTTTTTGCTTATATTTAATCCTCAGAAGATTACAACTGATTGAAGAACTGTTCCTTTTGTGAGAGGTCTGTGCATGTAAAGAATTACAGTTGCATGCTCACAGAGTTACTGTTATAAAATAGAAAAGTAGGTCACAATAGTGTGACCATATAGACAAATGCCCATGATATTGCAGTCAGTGACCAAGTATCTACCTGCAAGATACCAGGGAAATTACAGGATGCCATGGATTTCTAAATTAGTAATCTGGATATCACAATCAGCCATATGTTTCCTCCTTCACTGACACAGTCCCTACCATCACCAAGCTACCACAACACCTAGAAGAAACTGTTATGGATTAATGCTCAAATTCAATCCAGGAAATGTATAAATGCAGTTAGGTGGGAAGAAGAGATGCTGAATTTGTTCATATCCAAGAATGCAAACAAACAGATCCTCAGTGATCAGTGAACATTCGGGATGAATTTCAACTCTCAGTACTCTGGATGCACCAATTAGGCCAGTACTATGAACAGCTTTCCTTTCAGGAATTACTAGCTTTCCTCCATCATAATAACTCACTTCTGTGTTGTCCATTCTTGTCATCTTGGTTTTAACCCATACTGAGCAAAGTACATGAAGAAAAGGCAGCTTGCCTCAAAGCTAAAGAGTATTGGTGAAAGCACATCTCAGCTGTACTTCACAAATTCCACTGCCACCTGCTCATTTTAAATCATATTTTGCTGTCTTTAAGTCAGTTTTACTGATTTGAGGCCTGGCAATGTTGGCGATCACTTCAATGTCAAGAGCAGTGTCGGTCCACATAAATAGAGTGATGCAGGTTTAGGATATTGTGCTGCTGAGAAGACAGAGGCTATATGTGTTCACATACAAAATAAGCTGTATCTTTGAAGAATTTATGGGATTAAATCAATAAAGAAAGCAAATCATTGCAAGAAGAGACTCACTTGCTGCTGTTCATGGAAGATCAGGAAGGAATTTACCTTCTACTGGATTTTAGTCCTTCCTTAATATGCAGTGCATCAGCCTGGCCCTGAATAGAAACAGCAACATTGTTGTAATTCAAGTGTCCCCCATTGCTTTTGTTCTCACATCTCGAAGTGTGATCATTCTTCAAATGGGATATTCCTGTGCTGCAGGACTCGCATCTAAATGAGGGAGAAAGAGCAAGAACCACTAGGCTGTCTTTTGCAGCTGCCATCATCTGCCTTATGGATCAGTGTATACAATTTGACAGTGAACTGAGGTTCCTTAGTTACTATTTGTATTTTACTTCTCTGCATTTGAAGAACAAGTGAAAGAAGAATGTATTCCTTTTGGATGGAGTTCTGTTACTACTATATGGAGTTAAAATGTGGCTGTGTAGTGATGCAGACTCTGCTCCCTAGGGAGACAAGCAGGATAGTAGGAAAGCAGTCCTTTCAAACGTGTTTTCAAAAAGTATTCAGCCAAGGCATCAATTGAAGACTCTCAAACCACTTTCCCAATGGGAATTTTTTCATTTGCTGCTTTCAGAAAGGACAAAAGCAAACACACATTCAAAATGGATTCCTATTGGGCAAACAAATATAAACAATCTCTCCAACCCTTGTGTTTCTCCTGACTTTTGTGTTTGAGGCAAAGCTCAGTCATGTGCATTTCACTTTGCACATCTGCAAAATATGTGTGTAAGAAAGCAGCTTCTGCCATCCCATGATTTTTCAATCCGTTTTTCCTGGTACTTCATATGTCTTAGTCCAAGTCTTTCCCCCAGCAGCAGGGAACAGGGGCAGGAAGAAGGCAACAGAGGAGTGTTTTAAACTAAGAACTACTACTGAGAACTGCTCTCTCATTCGCTGTCTGTGCCAGTGTGACAGGTTTGACTTTACGCCAGCATCTTATATTACATCCAAATTACTTAAACCTTCGAAGGATTTCTGCAGAATTTAGTCTAAGATTGTTCTATGCTAAAGAAAATAGAGCACATGTGGAGAAAATTAGGCAAACATCTATCTTAAATTTTTTTTTATTATGGATTCAGTTGTGCCATTGCATGGAACTGTTGTAGGAAACTCTCCTAAGACCTGCAAACTGAGATCTTGCCATTAGGAGTACAGACAAGCAACAGCTGAAAAAGAGAAAGAAGAAAAAAAGCAATTTTTGCTTTGAGCAGAAGCAGTGTCCAGTACACTCTCCTCTGCTCTAACCTTTTCATAGCAGCAGATGCACTGCTCAGGTTAGCTGCTTTCTTTTTTTTTTTTTCACAGATGAAATAACAGCGAGTTTGCAGGCTGTCTCTGGCAGGCGTTTTTGGCTCCCTCCTACTCTGTCTGCAGTCTCACTGTCAGAACACTCGGGGAGCAGAGCCTCATGCTCTGTAATTTATCTTTCTGCCCATCCCACACTCATATCACTTTGCAGACGTGACAGGCAGTGGTAGCAGTATTAGAAGAGCTGGGCGTTTTTATTTTGAATGTGGATTTTTTTAGTTTATACATTTTTTACTGGAGAATGTTTATTCATCTCTCATTCCTTTGCTTCAGAGGAAGAATGGAAATTTCCAGTGCCAAAGGAAAAAGGATTAGGAGTTGGTTTTAAAAACAAGGGGAAAGGCAAGTTTCTGTGGCTTTGATTTTTGCATCGTTTAGGACTAAACTTCAGAATGTCATGCAGGGACCATCGCTGCAAACTTTCATCTGCAACCTATGTCTCCACTGTGGAAGTGATGCTGTCTTCCAGCAGAATGACCCCACCTCCTCCTTTTGAATCTGCTGTGCGGGACAGGCCTTTTCTAAAGATGCCAGCATCAGCATGGCATCCTCCCACTGCTCAATCAGTTGCAGAGCTTGCTCCAGGAAATGCCAGCTCACCACCAAGCAGTGTGTCTTCTGGAGCTTACTGTTCAAGGCTAGATGTCGTCCTGGCATACACAGACCGGAGAAGAGGTTTCGGGAGCTCTAGTCGCTGTGTCAGTCGTTCTGATGAGACATCCAGGTGTTTCAGTCCTCCCAGGGACCCTCAGGGCCATGGATATGAGGGTTCTGGCACTCAGTCAGCATCTGCATCTTACAAGCAATATTCAGAAAGAGAAAAAAATGTTCATCGTATTTCTCCTGAAAAAAACAGTCCCTTGAAGCTTGCTGTATCTTTGCCCTCTGATGTCCTTTCCTGCAAAGCTATGCCAAGCTGGACATCACGCCTAGACGTTGATCTGTCTGCTATTCCTGCTGTTCCTACACTCCGCAGCAAAGATCTGCATGCATCCCTGGAACCTTGTGATTCTCTCCCACCCCAACAAGGCTGTAGCCAGTGCAATGCCCAAATGCCAGACCTCCATGCTTCAGTGAAGCTCTACATTTCAACTTGCAGCTTGATGATAAAGCCTTTTCGAGCAGATTCCCATGGAAGCAGTCACGCTCATTCAAGTCTGCTCATGCCACAATTAGAGAAGGTGCCTGAAACGCCGGCTGGTCTCCCTACAGGATCTCAGAAAACAAAACAAGGCTTCGCTTCAGGTGGGTCGCCAACCCTTCAAATCACAAGATTTCATGTGACTTCCTCTAAGTATCCTGGCCTTCCCCAGCAGACTGTCTCCAGAGATATATGGCTGTCCCCAGCTGTGCTGACTGGAAGAGAAAATTCAACTAGTGGGAATGAGGTCACAAGCAAGGATTTAAATCCAGAGCTGATTGTCTTTCAGAACCACCCTTCATCTAGGCCAGAGTTTAGGAAGACTCCGCGTGATGGTCTAACACCTGCTCACCACAAGGTTTCCAAAATCACCCTGATACTTGCCACCCCTTGGACTGCTATGCCTATCCAGGTGGTAAGAGAATTTAGAAGAAGCCCAAGTCCAACAATCTTTATCAAAACACATGATTCAGGTATAGCTGGTCCACCCTTTCACCCTGTGGAGATTGGGGCTGGCCTCTCTCTCTCAGTGAATCCAGTTTGCTGCACAGGATTGCTTCCTAGCCATTGGGCAAGATCTGGTCTGAGATCTTCCCAGGAAACATGCACTCTAAAAAGTGTATGCCCTGACAACATTTTGACAAACATACCAGCTCACACCACGTCTTCAACTCACAGAGACACAGAGGGTGCGTGGTGTCCATCTATCGCTGTCAACATTGCATCCTTTGGATCTGGAAGGAGAGTGGTGAAGATTTCCATTCCATTCTAGGAACATTTGCAAACAGAAGTTCTAAGTTGTGTTAATCAAGCCACGTGGATTTCTTTTTGTATGCTTCCTGCCATGTTCTCACTCCCTAGAGGTGACTTCTGGGACAATCAGAAAACTAATTGTGTTCTGCTGTCACTGAGGCTGCAGCTACAGCTTGATCTATCCTAAGTGAAGCTGAGCGCTCTGATCTGATCAAGCACTTAACAAATGTTTCTTTTTAACCATTAGAGTACTATTGTCAACATGACATGCTAAATACTATGCATGTGCATATTGGGCCATAGTTCTCAGCACTTTGAAGGTTCAAGACTTCAGAGCCAGGAACTGGTTTTCTTCTCTGCTAGTTGGGCTGGGACCTGGGACAAATCCTCAGTGTAGTTTTTCTTAGCTTTTTCTGTTTAACTGTCTTAATTTTCTTATTTTTCAGATTATGCTATATTTCTAAATGGTTAATTCCTGGTTTTGTAACTTTTAAAAGTAATACTTGATCCAAACCCAAAATATTTAAGTGTGTAGGAAGAAATCACTTTTTTTTTTCCCCTTAGAAAAAGAGAGGCACCACCCTTTCCTGAGGGAAATGAAGGGAATTTAGTCTCCATAGCATCTCAAATCTAGACATCCCAGCAAAGTTTCTAGCAGTGAAACTATGGAGAGTTTAAGAGGAATTTAGTCTGCCTTCAGACAAATGTTTCATACGTAAATATTTTAATGATGATGTTGTATAGACATAGGATTCTGGTCTAACACCTACTACTTACAGGATAGGAGTCGAGCTTGTGGATTTTGAAGAAGGAGGGGATAGGTGAGAGGAGGAGATCATACCAGTTATGAGAAAACAAATACCGACTGCTCTCTGTTTTTCACATATACACTTCTTATATCAGATAATTATATTGTTATGCCAATGAGACAGCATGCAGTGGGAGGGGGGAAGGAAATTTTAAATACATTTAACATTAGAATTTTGCATCTAGATTGTGAGGTCAGAGGCCAATACAGTAGTGTTAGTATGATAAAAAAGGTGTATGTATTTTTTTTATAAACAACTTCAATGTGTTTTATTCCACTTATGGTTAGAGTATGATACCTTGTTATAACTTTTACTGAAATGAAACAATAGTACAACATATTTGTGAACCATATATAATCATGGTATTTAGCACATTTATTTACTTTACTAAAACAAATTTAATTTTTTTCATGAATTCTTTTTTGTATTTACTTTTATCAGAAGTAAGTCAAATCAAACCTTGTTGTTATCCATCTGGGCAGAGAGTTTGGACTTGATTACGTGCTTTAAGAGAAGGCATTTACAACTGGGAGTAATTCTGGCTTTTAGTACATGCTTAGAACTGAAAGATTTTCAGTGGAATTCCAGCAATCTCAGCAGCAAGCCCAAGGCAGGCAGCGGGGGGCAAAATCTTCGCTATACTGTGAAGAGTAGAAGCAGGAGAAGGAAGTGGATTTGCACAAATACTTAAAATAGTTTATCTTCTAGTAAAATAAAAATGATGCTTCTTGGAAGACAAATTTCTTTTGGTGCTGTGTCAGTTTCCAGTGTGTATAAATGTGCAGTTGTGGCATCCAAAGAGCATAGTTATCCTAATGACTAAAATGTTTCATTCAGTATTTCTCCAAAAGCTGGAGTTGGCATGTACTGTCACGTAAGTGTGTATATAGTATTATTTTATTTAAAATGAACAATTTTAATTTTTTTTAGTTGGACTTTGCATTTAGTTCTGATTAACTTGTATGTAAGAGGTCTTATGACAGTGTGGCTGAACTTATGCAATGAGCTCAAAAATAGTGAAAAAATCCAGTTAAGTAGGGTTAAAACCTCTGTTTCTGTGCTTTGCATTGTTAATAACTTGGCTATTTGTTACATGCTCCATTTCAAATCTCAAAAAAGGCCAAGTCCATTTTGGGGTTTTAAGCATCTTTGCAAGTCTTCACTTAAAAATGGGTCCATGATATAGCAAGTGGTCAAATCTTTGGTGTTTTTTGTGGCTAAGCATTAAATTCCTGATGATGGGCCATGATTCATAACAGAAACAAACTTGAAAGAAAGTTTATACCTGCTGTGTGCTGTGGGAGACCCTGGTAGGTTACCTGAGGAGAGCTGTGCAGTGTTTTGTATTTGAAATCAACATGTCCCATTCAGAGCAGGGGTTTGGGGACCTGTCTAAAAATATGCCAAAAAAATTATGTAATTGGCCACAGGCCAGCATTGTGGTGTGGAAGCCAGTTTCCATTCTGCTTTCAGATTCGTGTAACAAATGCTTAAATGAAAAAAAAATGTTGCCGTTCTGATTCTAGCAATTGCTGTTGTAAGATTTCTGTTTAAAAGGCAAATGGAAAGTTTTTAACCTCACCAGCTCTCCAAGTAGCACTGTTAGTGCTACTGGGGCTGCTTTCTTTTAAGCGTGTTGCCATTGCCTGTCCTGTAATGTACATACACAGTTTTCTTTTGCACCAGTTTTCTTTTTGTGCACCAGTTTTCTTTCTCAGTATTAAAACCTGGGTTACCAAGAGCATTTGCATGGGCTTCTACTTGGAGGACCTAGTCCAAAGCTTTCAGAAGTCAAGAGAACTTTTTCCCACTGCTGTAACAGCTGAAGGAATGGGGCTTTGAATGCTCGGTGTTATTTGTGTATTTTCAGTGGGAGCAAGGCACTGAGCACTCCAGTGGCAGCTGCTTATGACTCACCATCCCACACCCCTGCTCTCAAATGTTTCTGTTCTCGTTTTCCAAAGAAAGTAACCATCTTTACTAGTAGATGTCCCTTGCCTTTTCTTCTGCCACAGATATATAAGCAGAAAAACTAATGGCTAACCATGTCTCCAGGTCTCACAGAGTTTGCAGTTTCACTGCTAACAGTTACTAAAGGTCCTGGAGTGATATGTGGAAAATTATGGGAATTTTCTGTTTCCTCAGGTAAATCTTTTTTGACCAAAAATGGTACGTAATCCATAAAATATGACAGAGAAGATACAATGCTTTTAAAGCAGCATTTAAAACACCAAAATAGAGGTGCAGCATGGCTGTATGTTTGTGTACCCTGAACAGGAGTTAGATTCAGCCAATAACTTTTTATTTCGGTGTTAGTAACAGCAGTGTAAATATGGACGGTAATTATAAGTGGTTTAACAAAGTATTACAGTAGACAGACATCTTCCTCCACAAGAGCAAACCAAATCCAAAAACACTCTAAGAAAAAAAAAATCTGTCATCATTTCATATACTTGATAAGTAGGATAGATCAAAGGATTAAAATTTGAATGACAGAATTGTCATTCACCTGCCTTCTGGTGGGGGTTGTATTTAACATCCAGAGGCATAACAGAAGTGTTAATGTACTTCTTTAAGCATCCTGATGATTTATGGGCCAGACTTACTAAAAACTTAGGTCTGTTGTACAGTGGCTTTCCCCTCTTCTTGGCAGTGATTACAGTGTTGGGTTTTATTCACCTTTCTTCTCAAACTCAGCATGGATTAGTATAGAGCAGTTTGAACATCTGGCCTGGGCACTATATTCTTCTATGCATTTGTCTGTATAGGCAAAATATTCCTCTCTAACTCCCAAAAAATTAATGACAAAGGCCAAGTCTGGCTGCCAGTTGTCTTAGCCACAGCTGCCAAGGAGGGCTGAGTGGTGGCAGCAGTAACAAGATCCATCGATCAGCTGGAGATCAAGGCAACAAAGAGAGGTAATGACTGAAAACTGGGGTCTGTCCAGGAGGACCAGGGTAGGGCTCAGGCCTCCCCTCAACGCAGGGCTGGGGCCAGGGCTGAGCCTCAGAGGGACCCTCAGGTGGGAGCAGGGGTGTGTCGTCCAGGGGATGGTCAGGGCTGCCAGAGCCTGCTGGTGGACTCAGACTCTGACAAGTAGGTATGGATTGGATGCCCCTGCACATAACACATGGCTGGGAAACCTCTCCTTCAGAAGATGCTCTGTGGGGTTAAACAGTCATCCAATACTTCTGTGCAGACAATGAACATCATTACTGGTTTTCTACAGTAGCTGCCTAAGAATATCTTTTCTCTCCTATAAAAAACACCCTGTAAGACAGAACTGTAATATTTTGCAAAGCAAAAGATATCTCTCTAGATGTTATTTTACCTGTGCACATCTATGGTTTTAAGGTACAGATTTACCTATGTTCTTTACCAGCCCTCTTCTGAAACTATTAGTGGTTGTGTTGTTTCACCAATTATATTCTGTTTCTTTCCTGCATCTTAGTTCTTTCACACTATATCACTGATCTCAAATTCTTCCATCACTGCTAATTGCACTTCACCCACGTAGAGTTACTGGTTGGAATTTCTCATCCTTTTCCAAATACTTATGATTCTATGAGCTCACTAAATGAATTACGCAGTGCTATGTCCCAGCCGATAAATTTAGTCCCTCATAGCAGCGTGAACTCCAAAAGTCTGTCCAGTCATATTCACTCCACTGTGAACCTTGTCCACAGGTAATTTTTCTCATGTCCCATCAGAGCCTCTGATTGGGATTTTTGTCCTGCTGTTGTCTCATCATTCAATAAGGGAAGAAACTGTGAGCAATTAAATCCACTGGAAAAAAGTAAATTCCTACTGCCTGCAGAAAAGCGCTTTTTTTTTTGTTGATAATAGATAACTACATTGTTTCTTCGTTTGCATTTGACAAAACTGAACATAACAGAATGCATGAGAGAAGTAACTGGGCAGTCAGCTTTCTTAATACCAGAAATGAGTCAAGAAACACTGTGGTGCCTTAGAGATGTATGTGGATTAGTTAGAAAAGGTCCTCACAGTGTTAAAAGCGAGTAGAGCAGAGGTCAGTTTCCTTAAAACTGCATTCGTTATTTTAGACTAAGGTCTTTCTGCATCAGACACTGACAGGACAGACAGTATATAAAATTAATACAGGCAAGTTGGAAAGATGGCCTGAAAAAATAACAGATGTAATGTACTTGGTACAGGTGCAAGCTATGACATTTTTCAGGGATAATCAGCTGCATAAATACAGGATGGGGACAAGCTGGTCTGATAGCAGTTCTTCTGAAAAGTTTCTGGAAGCTTATAGTAGATTGTGAGGTGAACTTGAGTTCATGGTATTGTGTAAAAGATAAGCACCATACACAGATGTGTGCAGAAGATTACAGCTTAAAAGGCACACATAAGCTCTCTGCTGTCTTCACTACCTTCACTCTGGCAGCCTTATTGCTTACTGATATTTATTGCATCAAGTATTGGGAACCCCATTTCAAAATAAGTGGAAATAGAGAAAACCAAGAGGAAAGCAATAAGAATAATCAAGAAAACAGAGCCTTTGTAGAATGATTGATCAGATCAGGGTGGTTTTAGCCTAGAGAAGATAGAAATCACAGTATGCAAAAAGCCTACAAACACATACAAGGCTGAAATAAATGTAAAAGGAATTATTTCCTTAGTGTGATAAATAAGGCAGTATGTAATGAGGTCAAGACTTAGCAATGTTTTTTCAAGCTAAATATTTGGAAAATCTTGCTAATGGTAAAGGTAATGAAGCACTGGAATAAATTGCCCAGGGAGGCTGCAGAGTGTCTGTTATTGGAAGTCTTCTAAGAAGGACATCTGTCAGACACAGCAGTGTAGATCTTGCTTTGGATTACAAGGATGACTTAGACCTCTGGAATTCACTGCCAGCCTTGTGACTTAGTGATTCTGATAAGCAGTGATAGGTTATTTTCCTTAGCGGGACCTGTTAATGCTTCTCTTTCTTCCTCAAGACCATGAAACCCTACTATTTGATTTCTAATTTCAGTTGTCTCCTGTTCCCTTTTTTTTCCTCTCAAGTATACTCTCAACTGCAGAGTTAATACCTCTTCTCACATTTATGAATCAGATTTATGTGATAATTAATCCACTGAGAAAAATATTTAACTTTTTTTTATAGATTTATTTGAAAAGCAGTGACCTCGGAAGCTCTGTAGATGAAGTAGAACACCTGATAAGGAAACATGAGGCTTTTGAAAAGCTTCTGGCATCACAGGATGAGAAGGTACAAAAATTGACAACAAATATTCTACCAACCCATGAGCTAGAATGATTATTTTTAAAATTTCTTTTAATATGGCAACACATTAAATTGCTGACAGGTGTGATATGCCTGATATGCTTGAACCAAAAAGAAAATGGGGAAGCTTGGTGAAATAAGAGGCAGAGCAGTGGGGAACAAGTGTTAAACACTCCATGCCCAAGTCCTGCCTGTATTGTCTTGCAGTAGACAGGAAAACTGCTTAGTTGAGTTGAATAGTGGGACTCACTAGAGGAAGTATTTAAAGCAGGTCATATTGTGTGTTATGGATATCAGAAGTTTCTTCCTTTTTCATAAAAAAATCAGTAGCTTTTAAAGCAAGTAAAATACAGTAGGTCAGAGGGAATGACTTGTCTAATTATTTAAATATATATTTGGTATACAATGTCTGTACCAAATTGGCTAGGCTCTTTGCACCTTTGCAACAGATGCTGAATTGCTCACCTGCGTGTAAAGGAATCTGCCTGGCTGGTGGCCACTGCTGGAATTCATCCAGGCTAGGCTAAACTCAAACCTGGGGCTGTGCCTGGGTTCCCCAGAAGGAATGAGCTCCCAGAACCTGTGTCAGCTCCCTGCCAGACTGTTGAGAGCTACCTTCCAGCACCTGATTTCCAAAAGCAATAAAACCTGAGCACTCATGGGTGTCAGGCTTACTCCATCATTCCTTGTGCTGGATGATCAGTGGCATAGGGACTCCTGAAGCTACAGCTTTAATTCATTTAAGTAGCCAGGGGACACTGCAGAGACCAATGACAAGGACATCATCAATGTAACAGTACAGGATGAGGGTGGGGGGAATGCTGGTTACCTTGTCCCTGCTATTCTTGGTTCCTTCCAGAAAAAAAGGAGGATCTTTTAGGTATGGAAAGGAGCCTGGTTTTTGTTTCTTTCACACCGTTTGGAAGCATAAAAGTAATTTCGTATTTGTTGCCTCCTCAGATGATGTCTCTTCAAGAACAGGCAAGCAGGCTAGAAAAGGTTGGTGGACTGGAAGGGCTAAAGATCCAGCAGAAACTGAATGCCATTCATGAGAGGAAGCGTCAGATCAAGGATCTATCCCAGAGTAGGAGAGAGAAGCTGCAGACCGCCCTTCTTCTGGCACTTTTCTACCAGAACTTGAAAGAGGTAAGAGTGTTTTAGACTAGGATGGGGGTGGAAGGCAGAGGAGCTGCCTGCTGGATGAAGTGTTCACCCTTGCCAGAGATTAGGTGGATTGATAATCTACTCTGGTAGATTACTCCTGCCACACTCATGCAAAAGGCGTGCTTCAGTGCTGTTGTGGCATTGTTGTGGCATTGTGCCCATTACAGCTTCTTTACACATCAGGACCTCTGTTAAAATAAAACTAATGAAAGGAAAACTGCCAGTTACTACCTTATGTTTCCTTTGGTAGGAAAGAAAAGATATTTCAAATCAGGGTGAATACAAAGTGGAAAGCATTATGACAAGGGTGCCAAGCTTTACTTGTGGGTGTTCACTGAAGGCCTTCAGAACAGTGCTGTAACTTAGCATAGCTCTTCAGCTACTGTAGACTGGTCTCTGCAGAATATGTTAGTTCCTGTCTCCTGTTCTGGCCTTAGTCCTGTGAGCTCTGCTCCTGACACTACTGTTGGAAAGACATACTAGGTCAGTCTTTCAAAGGGCAGCACAATGTGTGTGACTGAATAACACGCTAGCATCCAGTGTGCTGGTATAAACAACAGCTTGCAGGTCCAGAGGGACATTCGCAAATACTCTTGCTGGTCTGGTATGCACTTCTGCTGTTGCTGCATCCCATGGAACATCCTCCATGGCTTAAAGAAAAACCGCAGGTTCTTGTCTCCTCCCAGCCCATGAAAAAGACACATGTCCTGACACAGGTCAAATTATGTTTGTCACCAAAGGAGAATGAATGCCTGTAACATAGCTGCTGCTGACAACCAAATTTATTTCTCCCCCCACCCCACTCCCTGACAAAATAATCAGACATTTAAATACCCTCTTCTTTGGCTACACTAAAGAGACAGAGCACGTGCTAGTTTTTTAAAATAAACTTTATCAGGAATTATTTACACTGCAAAATATTAACTTGTATTATTTGGCTATACTTTTCCTATCACATGAACCAGTCCACCAGTCATGACCAGTCCACCTTGTGGGCTAGCAAAGGGGATTGGATGGAGTGGATGGTGCATTGCACATTGCTAATATTTTCAAAAGAACAATGTACCTCTGATGGAAAGGTCACAGAGCTACAAACACCCTCTTTGGTAGAGAAACTGTCAATGCCCTCCTAGAGATACAATCAACCTACTAGGTAGGAATAGTTCTCCATTTCTTCCCATATCCTTGTAATTGTCAAATCAGTGTTTGGGCTGGGGTCCCCCTTCATTCTTGAATCACACACTTATAGCAGAGGATTTGGCCCCGTATAGTGAGGAGCATTTCCCTTTTCTCATCCACTTTCTCCACATAAATTCAGCCAAGAGTTCTACAGGGAGTTTTTCCTCTCAAACTACCTGTTCATTTACCTCACCAATCTAAATTCAGTGCCTGCTGCTGTAGAATGTGCATGCCACCAAGGAATTTAAAAAAAAAAAAAAATTTACAGCAGTGTCTCTCTTCCTCTTTGCTGAATAGAATGGAATGTTTAATGTGATTTTAATGATGTTCTGGGTGTGTACAAGTTCATATATGAGAATAGTCCCCAAAGGGATGTTAAATTGCAGAGATGACTTCTGAGTCTAGCTGTGAAATCAGTGAGGTCATTGCTTATTCTTACTTGTTAGGAGAACAAGTCCCATAGCTCAGGTCCCACTCCCCTGAAAAATCTCTCTCCTGCAATCATCTTGAGTTATTTCTATTGATCAAACAGAACTTTTTGTGTCAGCAGAAAATAGGGATTACTGTCATTATTAAAAGTCTCCTAGTCAGTCTGTAGAAGCAATTACAAAGAGAGCTGCGCACATCAGTACAAAGACAACACAGTCTGATTACTGATGAGAGAATGGAGAACTTAACATCATATGGTCTCTTAGAAGGCTAGCTGCTGCTGTTTGTACCCTTTTCAGGACACGGGACTTTTTTTTTCTGCACAAAACCCACAGCAACTAACTCAGGAGTTCATATGCAGCTCACAAAATAGGACACAAAATAGCTTTTCTAGCCCTGAAGAAGTGAGGCAGACTTAGACACTATCCTATTGTCTCAAAGTCTGTACCTCAGTGTTAACATGGAAGGCAAATGAACAGGTTGCCACTTAGAAATATGTGTATTTATTTTATTGCAGAGGAAAGGTCATAAAGTTGAAATTTCTGATGTCTAAAGCTGGCTCTGAGTTTTAATGCTGACTCTGAAACTTGCTCATCATACTAGTATCACTTCCTTTCCCTTTCACTCTCTGTACAAGAGAATAAAAACCACTTCTTTCTCTCAGAGGAGTGAGAGAGAGAATTAGTTGTTATCTCTAAATGCCTAGAAAAGGCACATCCCTTTATATGCTTTAAATATATCTGTTATTAAAAATCAGTGTAATTTGCAAAAAGTTTGTGCTGTTGAGGTTACAGTAACTGATATTTTGAAAATGTAAGTTTCTAAATTGATAGTGCCCACGGTTTTTATAAGTCCCATAGAAATAAGATGGTCCCATGTGCCTACACTGAGCATAACACTAGACTCTGTTGTCTTCAATAAAATGAAAATGCCTGTCCAGACAACTGTAAGTCTTGAGACAACAGATCAGCCTTGCTCCACATCTGAATGTGGGCATGGGGCCAGAAGGATCTCTCACTCTCTAGAGCCATCCTAAGTAGGCCTTAAAATAAACCAAGCTGCTAAGAGTGCAGATGTGATTTTTTAAAATTACTTTGTTTGGTCTGTCATTAAGTTATTGCTTATTATTAAAGAGTAGGAGAGAAATCGCCCTTTAAGTGACTATATACAGGGGATTCATTTGTTCCTCATCCTAACTCCATGGATGAGCCTCTCCCATACAAATGAGAAGTCAGTTAAGTGATGTTAAAGCGTTAATGTGTGGCTGGGTAATGGGAGAAGGCCCTAGCTCGTGAGGAGGGTGTCAGAAAGGAAAACAGCAGATGACAGTGTGCTGTCCTGGGCAACCTTGACATAAGGCTCCTGTTTGAGTCTCTAACTGTGCTTTGGAGGGGAACAGTTTCTGGAGAGCATGCTGCTAGTGAAAGCTATTTCTGTTATTGTTTATAGAATTTCAGCAGCTGAAACAACACTTCAAATCATTAATTAACTGAGAAAATCCTCCAGTTGTCAAGTCTTGTGTGCATGTAGCACAGTTCCACAAGGACAGCCAAGATGCTTTGAAACTGATAAAGCTGCCTTCAATTTGCTGTTCTTGTGTTGTCAAAACATTGGGTTCCTTCAGTGGTCTGAGGACAACAGGATCAGTTACAACACATGTCAAGTGTTCAGTTCTCCATGTTTTGATGGATAGAAAATATTTCCTTCAGCTCTGAGGGCTAACGTTTAGCAGACTTTAAAGAAAACTCTGGAAAGCTCACTATCCTATAGTCCATTTTATTCTACATACATTCGAATCCCCTAAAAACTAATTTCCTGAGAGAAACACATAATCCTTGCTTTGTTAGTCGTCATGGTTCACCTACTTGTCTGAATCTGATGTTCCTGACTAGATCATTTTCAATTTTATGAAGTGCAAAAGCAAATAGAGTTGTATTTGCTTTCAGATAATCTGACTAGTGCTTGCCCCATCAGTAAGGCTTTATTTGCTTTACATTTTCCATTTAGGTGTCTCAATATTGCTGAAATCAGGAAATGTTAGTGCTGTTTTATAGGTGAGACACAGAATTCTTAAGAATCTTAACCCAGCTTACAGGTAGGTCAATGACAGAGATAGGAGATGAAATTCAGAGCCCTAAATCCAAGGCTCTGTTGTCACAATCTCATTTTAAATACGTCTACCATGTCGAGGCCCCGTATCTGCTCAAGGATTCTCTATATCTAATCTAGAGAATTGTATAATCTCTTTATGGCTTGTGATAAAGTTTGGGGTATTCAAGGAAATTTTAATTATTCTTGTGGTGAGATAAAAATTCTTTTCATTCCTACCTGCTTTTATTTCCTGTCAAGTAGAATAGCTCAGAAACTGGAGAGCCACCTCGGCTGTCAGCTCCCACCTCAATCTGCCTAGCCCAGGCATAGGCAGTTGCATAAAACAGTGACATGTCTTGGGAGGAGGCCCCAGGATGGCATGTCATGCTAACTCTGAAACCTCACGCTACTGCAGGCGGAAGACTGGATCAGTGAGCGCATGCAGAAGCTAGAGGATCCTTCCATACAAGACCCCAGCAATCTGCAGGACAAAATGAAGCTGCTACAGAAACATCAGGTCTTTGAGGCAGAGATTCTAGCAAATGAAGAAATCATCACAGCTGTTAATAAGGTAATTGTCTCACACTGCTAGTGTTTTCAGAGATTATTGCTGATTATCCAAAGAAGGACAGATAGATGGAATGGAAAGGAAGGGTAGCTTGTTCACCACTTCTATATCAATTATCCTACTTGTGTGACAAGAACCCAGTTGCTATGCCACGGAAATGTAATGCGGTTAATTTACAACAGAGAGATTTGTTAATTGCTCTATCCAGGAAAGTTCCATCTTTCCTTATTGACTGAATAGGAAGATATCATTGACTTCTACCTTGCCTGGGGTGATTACTCCTACAAAAGGTAAATAGGATTTCATGCCTAATTTGTGAACATTCTTGTTGAAACTGGGTGAATCACTTAGCTGAAGGGCACAATCATCTATAATACCTCTCTTGGTCCTTCCGCTCCACGAATGTCATTCTTGGCAGGGAAATATTAAAATCCTAGTGTTCTTGATTCTCTCCAGATGTAAAAGCTTCCTAGCTGAGCAGTATCATTTGAGTGGTAAGAATTAATATTAGTAATTTATTGTGTAGTCCACGTTAGGAAAGTGAAAGAGTCCTTCTAGAAAGGACATGTAACATGATAATCACATTAAAAGTTAGTGTCAACCTTCATTTCTAATTTCTTCTTCTGAATGTGAAGAAAGGAGAAACCCTGTTATCAAAAGGCCACCCAAAATCAGGAGAGATCCGACGTGAAGTCCGCATGCTTCAGGAGCGTTGGGAGAAGTTGAAGAGAGCTGTGGCTGCCCGTGGAAAGATGCTGGAGGACAGCCGGGACTTCCTGGAATTTCTCCAGAAGGTGGACCAGGTGGAAGCCTGGATCAGGGAGAAGGTAAATGAATGCTAGTATTTAACCCAAGCAGTACCCTAGAGACTTGCTATTTAGCAGTGAACTTCTCATAAATGTGTCATCTTCCAGGGTATTTTCTTTAGTGGCTTTTGACTGGAAGAATCATGGCATGTTCTACAAACAATATGGAAGGAATGATTCAACAAATTCTAAAAATTTTCTGGAGTGTTTCCATGCCACAATCAGTTGGACAATATTAGCACATGTTCTCATGTAAAATGAGCACATAAAGAGATTGTGATTATTGGTGATCATCCCATGTGTCTCTACCAAGACAGAGAAATGAAAGCAAACTAGAATGGAAGAAACTTGAAGCATTTGACAACTGGCACTTACTCTCATTGTGTATCAGATCTGAAAGTTTCTCTTTGTAAGAGTGAAGGAAGAGTCACTTGATCCACTAAGTTTTCATTTAGAGGTTGCTTCCATAATCAGTAATAGATTGGAGAGGGAGTTGGGACTAAGTCTCAATTATCTGAAGATCAGAAGAGACTTCTTCAGAACCTGTAGGTCAGACACATCACCAAAATTACTGCATCAGCATAAGCACTGGAACATGCTGTGTTCTTGTACTCTTAGCCTGAATATTTGCCTGTCTCCTGCTTATTTCCCCAGGAAGTCATGATTAACATAGGTGACGTGGGAAATGACTATGAACACTGCCTGCAGCTCATGAAAAAGCTGAATGAGTTCCGTGGAGCAACATCAGGGGTAAGACGTGTTTTCCATGCACATTCCTTGTGTGGCTGGAAGCTGCAGTTTAACTTTTCAGCCCAGCAGTATACCCAAGTGGCAGTTCCAGTACCCTGAAGAGGTGAAAGATCAAGGGAGTAAGAAGCATTACCACTTCATAAGTCATTACAAAGATAGAATTTTCCCTCATTGTGCCTTCTGCTTTGATGTCTAAACAGAGCTGTCAGGTGCTCATGACACAACCTAAAATTTTGGATTGTGATACATGACTGAAAAGCTGGCTATGTGAGCCTGAATTTGAGCAGATTTCCAGTTTGGTTTATGCAGTCTGCAAAGTCACAGTGAGTTCCATCCAAAAGTGGATCAAAAATGGTGGTTTCAGCCATGTTTGTTTGAATCTGAAAGTCGATATAGACTTGCCATGAACAAGCCTGTAAAAAAAAAAAAAAAATGACTGCTTTCTCCATTTCCCTCCTTTATTTCTCCTTTCCACTCCTCCTGAGGAACAGTCAAGTTTCTCATATTCCTTCATCCAAATGAAGCATATATATTTGGGGGCCTTTGTTTATACAGCACCCATTGTTAGTCATGAATCATAATGTTAATAATCAGACATTTAGTAAAATAGAGCAATGGTTTACACTTTGGATAGCAGCCATGTGACAAGACAGCTGCACAGTTCACCTTTCTGTGCTGAGATCTCTGACCCTCTTTTGTGGTGCTGAGTCACACCAGCTGCCTCTCTTGCTCCCAGTGAGATGTGCTAACCTAGGCACCAAACCTTGTGAATGCTGGGAAGCAGGCCCTGCCACAACAAGGCCCTCCTTGTGATGTGCTTCAGCTCCCACCGAGAGAGCTCCCACCAAGGGCCATACATCAAGGGGATGCATTTGAAGCAGCCTCTTGTTCTCTCTGTTTGTATGAACTGCTATAGATGTGGACTAACAGGTCTGGGTGTCACACAGGAAAGATTACTGTGCTGATTTGCTAGTCTGGGAGCTGTGGGGAAGGTCTGGAAAGAGGTGTATTAGGACTTTGTGAGTGGGGTTTACTCTAATATTCTCTCCTAATATTCTTTATCCTTTGTTTGCCTGTTATCTTGTTGCCAATTCCTGTTATGGCAGCTCCCATCTTCTATTTCTATTGCCTAGTAGCAGGAGGAGACAATCCTCTTCTATGCAAAGTAACAGTATAGATGTGCCTGGGAGAAAACCCTGAGCTCCCCTTTCCAGAGCCCAGCAGAATTTACTGTTACACTGCATTAATACTGGATTTGGGTAGAGCGCCAAACAAGCTTCAGCACCAGAGAATTAGTGAAGTGAGGAGACCTTCATTGGCACTTCGATCCTTACCAGCTGAGCTGTGAGCTAAGAGATGGAGCAAATTGTACCAGCCAAAAGAAGGATGTTGAAAGAGGCAGAAACAACCCAGTGTCCCAGTCAGCATAAGACTCTGAATAGGAAAGTCTTTCCGTAAACTAAGGTAGATTTTGTGGGCCACAGCAAGCTCTTGGTCTCTTATCAGCTTGTAGCCACTGCTCCTGTACCACTCTGAACATGACTCCTGCAGTAAAAGGCTGGGACAATGATACCCTCACAGCTGATGCTTAGTTGTACAGTACTCCATAGGGTGATACAAACAGAAGCAGGCTGGTCCTGGCACAGTGTGTACATTCATCCAATCTAGGTTTCCCCACTAGAGAAATCTGAGATCAGGGTATGGAGCAATCATCCTGCATTGATGGCTGCCAGATTTTCTACTCTTATTCTGTCACATTGTGTTGCTATTATTTCCCAGGAGAGAGGACTGCAGGGTTTCTGAAGAAAATCTGGCTGTCTACTGGTTTCTCTTGTTTACTTTATGGCTGTGTATAATAGTAAAGCACATATTGAAGAATGTACATTGGGATGGATGTAGCATAAATAAAATACAAATGGAGTCAATACTTCTATTAACAGTGTGCTGGCATCTTGCAGCTGTGCTTTCACTGCACCAGTGATTAATGTCTCCCTCCTAAGCTTATGATTTACTGGTCTTGGAAAAATAGAGAATGTTTTTGAATCTTGGAGCAGTGTTCACTGTTGGCCATCCATCATGCTCAAAAAGGACAATTATTCCACTATAGTCCAGATTATATGTGCAATGTGCAAATATTATCCTTTCTATGGTATGTACATGGGAAGCAAGCTGCCTCAAAGACTTAGCGTGCCTTTTAAAATGCAGTGATGTTTCTTTAGAAGAAAACACAATGGCATGGTTGTCTGGGTTTCTCAAGGCTGTATGGATTCTAAGCCTGTTGTCCACAGTACAGAAGGCACTTCTGGACAGAAGCCTATCTAGAAGAAACAGCAAGTAGGCCTAGGGGCCACAAGTCATGACCTGTTTGACAGAGGAACAATCTGCCACACACCAGCTGTTCCACAGCAGCTACCTGTGTAACCAGCAACTGCACCTATGTTTCTTCAACAAATGAGCCCCTGCTGGAATGCCTGACTTAGAAGTGAAGCTCTGAGGGTCCTTGTCTAGACCTGGATCATGGTTGTATCTATAGTCATTATGTTCTTTCTTGCCTTTACTGAAATGTTTGGTAGTGAGGTAAAACTCTTGCTGTCATTATTGGTTTTCATATCTCAGGGGAAAACCCAGTCACAAGCATTTTGAACACATACCTTTATTCTTTTTCTCACTTTACAGGAGACAACAGTGGATGATGCTCACATCAGGGCTATCAATGCCCTGGCCATGAAACTGGAAAGACAGAACAAGGAAGAAACAAAGACAATATATGAGCGCCGGAAGCAGCTCAATGAGAAGTGAGTATGCTTTTAAATCTTCTATGTAAAGCCAAAACAAGAAGGGAAGATTAGGTGTCTTGGGCTGGGATGAATGGAGGAATTGCAACGTATATTTTCTTCAACATCATGACTACCAAACATCAGACACTGGAGTTGCCTTTCAAGACTCTCAGTGCAGTTAGCCGGAAGGATTTCTAATCCAGCACAGCCAAAGTCACGTTCCTAGCCTTGGAGGAAAATATGCTGTTTCACAGCACTTTACACTCTAGATCCATGAAACTAAGACACTTCTATCTGTTTCCATAGTTGTCCTGGTGAAGTGAATATTGCTTTTTCTACTTCACAGCCCACTAGCTAAGAACCAAAAGCGTGAAGATAGGGATTGTGAGGTTACTGAGAGTTTAAGGAAACTCGATCAGTACTTTTTAGCTTTTAACCGCCATGCCATCCTGAAAACTTGGAATAAATATAACCAGATAGTCTTGTCAGGCTAATGCTCTATCTCTGCGATGTGTCCCCTATGTGGGAACTGGGGATCAATACATAAGGTAGTTCAGAAATCTGAGCATCATGAAACTCAGTTGTGGAAATCCTCATCTCTGAAATACACCTCTAAAATATTCTTTTCAATAAAAGGTGGAACAGTTTCCATGGTAACCTGAATGCATACAGGAAGAAGTTAGAGGGAGCGCTAGAGATTCATGCCTTAATCAGAGAAATTGATGACATCACAGAGAGAATTACTGAGAAGGTGAGTTGTCAGATTTTGTTTAATTCAAATGGGAAAATGTTCTATTTTGCTAACAGTGATAAACCCAGGCATGCAGATTGCTAGAGACATGCTGTGTATCCAGCAGTGACCTTTGATAGTTGTCTGTGTATTGAGTTTGTAGAAAGGCTGAAATGTCATTAAACACTTTGCATTAAACACTCCAAGGCATTCACAGTTAAAAAGGTACATTTGAAATGTATTGTAAAAAATTACAGATTAGAGTCTGCAGTAAAAGGGGATGCTATCTTTACCTAATGAGAGGTTACAGAGAAAATGAAACTAGACTCTTCTTGGAGGTTCACGGTGAAACGGTGAGAATCATTGGGTACAAGTTGCAACAAGAAAAGTTCCAAATAAGTGTAAAGGGAAAAAAAATTATGAGAGTGATCAAACACTGAAGTAGGTTACCCAGAGAGACTGTGGATTCTCTGTCTTTGAAAACATTAAAATCCCAACTAGATCAGACCCAGAGCAATCTGGTCTAAGGTGATCCTGCTTTAGGCAGGGATTGGACTAGATGATGTTCAGAGGTCTCTTCCAACCTAGATTATTCTGTGATTCTCTTTCTAATTAATGGTCTGTAGTCAAATGATATTGCCTATTAAATAGTACTTCTGGCATTAGGTGACTACTTGCTATATCCAAAGTAGTCATCCATGGTTTCTTCCACAGTCAGTAGAAAGAAGCAGGTACTTCTAGAGCTCAATGCATCTGACCTATTTCAGATGTCTTCTTGAGGATGAGAGAAATCATGCTCCAGCAGTGACTCCTCCTTCCCACTAACTGTAAGAAGAATTAGACAAGTAATTAAGCTGCAGCATTTTACATTTGTAGGCATCACCATGTGGTTTAGTAAATCATTCCACAAGAAAGGAACACAGCAAGATGCAGTAAGCAGGATACAACTCTAAGAAGCTAAGGGACTGGTGTCTATTTTTTGCTGTGTTACTGACATGAGTGTACATCTCCCTCAGACAGTGCTGAGCCAAGTCAGTTCTGAATACCAAAAGCCAGTTATCTGAGCTACCATAGAGCTTTTTCTGGATTATCTACTTAGCTTGAATATAGCAACTTCCAGTGTTCCACATTCAAAGCTAGTTCATTCAACACTAGCTTGCACCTCTCCTGCTGTGCAATGCAGACATATTAAATACACAACTTTGAAAAGTGGCATAAAAATCTTATTAATTCAGAAAATGGAGGTTAAAATGCCTATCATGGATTATCATTTTGAGATTAATAAAAGAAAAAGGCTATATAAAAACTAATTATTCCATCCACATAACTAATGATTTTAGTTTCACTGTAAGTCAGTAGGCAGATACATAGTGGTACTACTTAAGGTTACAAGGCTGTTCGTTTAAAATTTTTATAACAACTTCTATGAATGTATTTCTTCATTGTATGGGATTTCATTCCTGGTAGGATTCTAAGGCTCAATTTTATTTTCCATATTTTCATAAAACACACTGGAAAATTTCTGTGCCACAATTTAATGGGAAATACTTGACTGGTTTTGGTATATGGAAAAAAGGGAAAAGAAAGACTGAGAAATGCAGGGAAGCATTCCTGTCTTCATTTTATATGTGAATGGCTAGAAGCACCTTAAGTAGGATTGCAACTGTTCAAAGAGTTGTGAATACTTGTTCCATCTCTGTAAGGAGTGCAGACAACGTGCCCTGCTGATATTTAAAAAGACAATAAGAACAATTGAGAAGGAGAAGACTATTTGAAAGAATTAAGATATCCTTTTTCTTTTTGTCATCTTCACCATTTACACATCCTACTGCCCCCTCCAGAGTGTACTGATACAAGCACTGGATTATGGAAAAGATGTGGAAAGTGTGCAAAACCTGATTCGAAGGCATGAAGAGATGGAGAGAGAAATCAGTGTTATTAAGTCCAAAATGGAGGTAAGAAGTGGGGAGGTACAGATGATACTGTAAAAAAGTTCATTTTTGCTTCTTGGAAACATGGTGCAAAGATCAGCATGACTCTTGAGATTCATTAGTATGAATTGCACTGCAATGCAAATGCAGCACAGATTTCTTCGCAGTAAAATACTGTGCTGCTTAATCCTACTTTAAAGTATCAAATGTTATTCTTCTTGATGCACCAAATCTAAGAAGAGAAGTCCCTTTTTAACATGTTAGCTGATTCTCTGGCCCTCACCTACAAGCCAGGTTAGACTGTCCTATATCTTTTGGAAAGTGTGGAATCCAAACTTAACTCTGTCTTTCCCCCAGTTTCTGTACTGACTTGAATCAAAATCACGTCTCTAGTTCTGTTTAGAACTAAAACACAAAACCCACAGTACATGTATTTTTCTGTCATAGACATCAAAACTAGGAACCTGCCTGCCTGATCAGCTCTGGCTTTTGTAAAATGGCCAGTTTGCATCATTTAGGACTAATCTTGAGCATTAAATATGGGTATGAGCTCCTATATAATTGCATATTTTTAATAAAAAGAAATGTTTTCAGCTGAACAGCAGTAGTAGAAGTCTTACGACAACCTCTCACAGTTTTCACTGCTGTCCAGAGTGTTAAGCCTTTTCATATAGAAAATATTTTTTGAAAACTTTCTCTAAACTTTTTCTTCACAGTAGTATGCAAATGATGACAATACGTGTGATACCTTCACACATTGTGACTTTGTTAGTTAATTCTCATATGAAACGTGGGTGATTACCAGTGAGCATTCCAGAGATAGCATTAGCAAGGCTGTATGGGGGAGTGCTGCATAGAAACAGAATGATGAGCAAGGTTTGGGTTTGGGGTTTTTTTGATACTACCATAAATACCAAGTACAAAGTATAATATCTGTACTTTTCTTATGGATTAAAACCAGTCTGGCATATTCTTCTTTCTGTTAAGCTAATAGAGGTTACAATTAGCACTTCATTTTCCTGTATGTTTGTCCCTATTTTGCAAAACTGTTTTCTTAATTGTAAATTAACATTTATGTGTGTGAAGCAACACACATATCTCTTTCTTCACATGGACTGTTGCTTGCAAATGCATATGTATTTTTCTGTGCATATAACAAGTCCCTCTGTATATTTTGTTATTGTAATTTAAGTACCTGCTTTAAAAAACTGGGATCTTAAAATGAACTACTTTTCCTGAACGGCAGACTCAGGAACAAATTAAAGCATTTGGCATAAATTCACCCCACTATAAATCTCTTCCCAGCCATTGGAATTGGCATCTTTCCGCCTTTCCACAAGGAATCCATCCATAAATGACAAACTGACTATGAAGCAACAGGAGATGAAAAACAACTGGCTACAACTCCAGGGACAGGCCAAACAAAGGTAAAGACTTCTAGTGGTCTGAATATCTCTCAGCAGGAGCAAAGCTGCTCCCTGAGGTCTAAAATCTACTTGCCTGGGGACTTTTAATAAGGATCCTTTACGAAGTTTATACAGGCAGCTAAGACACCTGCATTGTAACAAGTGTGCTGGGTACAAGAAAAGTTACACTGATGTGACTTTGGGAAGACTAATAAAATGAGCTTGTGGCTTATCCCACTAAATAATGTTAATAAAATGCAGACTATCAGATCAAATCTATCATGAAGCCTTTGTGAAAGACTTATTTTTGATGGTTCTAGAAGATTTTTTTTTTCCTTGAATCTTTCCAAAACAGGAAAGGCTTAGGCCTGAGCTGTAATCATTGCTGGAAGCAACAGCTATGAAGGCTTTTTTACCTTTCTTGTCCTAATGAACTGATGTAGAAAACAAGGTAAGGTAAGCACTCCAAGGCAGTGTGCAGCTCCTGTGATTTTGGTTTAACATGACAACTGTTAGGAGCTGTAAGGGAGCTCTAGGAGGCTTGAATTCACTTCATTTGGCTTCTCCGAGGATACCTTCCTCTGTAAATGGGTAGGGAGAGGCAAGTAGATAATTCTGTGTTGGCTAATGCTGAACTGCACATTGTGTGGCAGGAAAGAGAAGCTGGAAGCCTCCTATCAGTTGCAGAAGTTTAACCTGGAGATGAAAGAGGTGCTAGATTGGACCCAAAACATCAGAGGTTTAATGGAAGCAGGGGGGCTTCCTAAAAGCACAAATGAAGCAGAAAGCATGATTGAGGAGCATCAGGAGAGAAAGGCAAGTATTATCACTGCTTCCAGTTGAACATACTGGGAATCTTTCCCATGGGAATGAATTGCTGCAGATGCAGCAGAATTTTGCTGCATGCATCTGTCAATAACATGATGAAAAGATTGTTGTCAATAACAGGCTAAGGACAGAAGTCACCTACCTATTGACAGAACTCTATCCCATGGGCTGTTTGGCAGCTCATGTCTCTGCAAAAAGTCTCAGAAAGCCCCATTAGCTCTCACCTGTACTGCTGTCCAACCCTGTAGGTAAAAAGCAGATTCAGTATCAAAACATGCTCAGTGCTGATCTCTTTATTCAGATTGCCAAAAAGTTAATGACAGTTAATTCTAGCTTTGAATTAGATTTTGTCATGTAAACTCCATTTGCCTGAGAGGAAAATAAAAACAGCAGTTTGTCTCACACTGGCCGTAAAAAACCACTGAATGGTACTTCATATTCAGTTCTGAAACACTTCGTATCCCAGTACTAATGACCACACAACCTTCTGGTGGCTAATTCAGCTAATATTTTTGGTAGATTTTCTAAAATGAGTGATACTGTTAATTAACTTTAGAAAAAAGTTTGTATTTTACTTTTTCCCAAGCATTATAGCTATCTTGCAGATGTTGTGTTACCTTTTCTTTGCAATTATGTTACTTTTTCTAAAAAACATGTTCCCAGAATCATGACTAATATCCAGTGCTTTATGGGTCGCATTATTAGGACAAATAGTTTGTAGATTCTGATTCATTTTCTATCTTGAATTTAGTGTGAAGTACCTGAAGTCCCCTTCTTTTTCAGTCTTCCATTTTAACAATGCTCTCTCACGTCACAGACTTAACAGTGTTTTTGCTAATAATTCATTGTCACAATAGAAATACCCCAAACCACTGATGTAGTGTACTCCAAATTTAGATAGCAGCAAATCCAAGTCTTTAATATCTGTTAGTAAAGGAACACAAATGGCTCTAAGGAGATAGTTACACAGAAAAGGAGGAATCTAGGTAATATGTTCTTTTGTATTGGATTGACTAAACTAAAATTGTAGACAAGACAAGAAAAATGAAAGGTTTTTTTTCATTGAGGTTAGTGACTCAAATCAAAGTCCTTAGGAGAGACTAGAGTTGAGCACAAGGTGCTAATCAGAATTAAAAAAATAGAATGGCTATCTTACAGCTGTGTTATCTATGATTGAGCAACACCACCCCCCAAAAAAGCCCTAGAAACATCAATTCTAATTTCAGACATTTAATAGTACATGCCATAGTTTTTAAGGTGGTTTATGAGTTAATACATGGTATTATTTCAGCACATGGTTATTTTTATTATTAGGAATTCCACATTCAGTTTGTGAAGGTCATAATTGCTTGTAATGCTTTCACCTTCAGGATTCAGTATATAGGCATAATTCATTCCTCAGACCAGGTGAAAAAGTTGAATGTATTTCATTTTAACACCACAAAATAAAGTAAAACCATGTATTTAATGTAATAATCTGATGCCAACTTATTTGGCAGGAGGGGGAAAAATCTAGGCACTGTTTCTCGTAAGAACCACCTTTATGTAGGAGGACTGGTGGGGGATACGGTGTTATGGATATTGAAAACTGTGTTCATTTTTATCTAAGCATTTTCTATTCTGTTTCTAATTTAATCCCAATTTTCATTTGTAGGAGACCAGTTGTTCCTAGAGCAATAAAGTCATTTTTTGTCCACGTTTATTTTCTCTTAGGCAGTTCTATGCTCTTTCAGTAACACAGCTCAAAGATGAATGATTTTCCATGCAAATATTAGTGTTGGAAATTTACAACACATATTCTTCCCCTTAAGGCTTGTATTCTGAATAACTGGCATTCCGTAAACCCTTGACATGAGCCTTAGTAATATATTTTAGGAGGAGATGGAAGCACGAGTGGAAAGATTCAACTCTCTCAGTAACTATGGTCAAGAACTTGCCAATTCTGGTCACTATGCAACCCCTGAGATTCAGCAGTCCCTCTCCAGACTACAGCAAGCCTGGTCTGAGTTGATCCAAGCATGGCAGGAGCAATATAGAAAATTGTTTCAGGCACAAGAATTACAGGTGAGTAGAAAGATATTCAATGGAGAATGCACATGCCAATGACAGCTTTCCTCAGTATAAACAGCAAATTTATAAGATGCTATGATGAAAGATATGCTAATAATACCCAGACTTTAATGTATATTTCACTGGTTTCTGGAAGGCATGCTGAGGGCCAAGCACATTCAGTGGTGGCAGGACTTTTAGAAATTGTACCTTTACAAACCAAAGAAATTTCTGTGGAATATGTGCTCATATGTTTTTCAAGGGCTATCAAACTTAGGAAAATTTGGTCAAACACTCATGCAACTGGCAGAAGGCACAAACTTAAAATGGAACTTCACTACCAAATTCTATAACCTCCCAAAAAAGACATGGAGGTAGGCAAGTATTGTTAAAATAAATAATCTCAAGAAAAATCTAGCATAGAGAGAATACTGTATTTTTCCCTGACTTTCTTCTAAGAAAAGAACTGTTTTGGCTGCAGTTTTCCAGAAATACTTCCCTGTAACAGTCATCTCACTTACAAAAATTCTGCTCAAATGGCTTGTTGGCAAAAGTTAGAAATAACTGAAACAGAGATTTTTACAACAGGGAATGTCAAGTACCTTAAATAACAGCTGGTGCTACTAGTCCCATCAAAAAAGCTTCATACATATGAAAACTTAAACCATATGGTAACGGCTGTTTTCATACTTCTTTATGTATTACAATCTACTTATTTTGGGCCATGATACCATCCTTTTTATATTGGCCAGTTACCTTACACAACACTCTCTACACCACTAGCAAACAAGCTACAAGTACTTGTATTGTATCCTATGTCTTAGACAAAAAGAAATAATCATATTATAGAGGAGAAAATTACAATAATAATTGTTACACATGTGGTTTTTGTAGCATCTGTTGCTTATTTCTATGCAGTGCTAGGTAGTTAATTTTTGGAAGTTTGTGGTTTTCAGCCTACTCTGCCATAGTCAGGTTTGCCTATGCCTTACACCATGTTTATGACTGCTTTTTTTCCCTATACAGAAATTTTATGGCTATGTGGAACAGACTGAGAGCTGGCTTAGCAGCAAAGAAGCTTTCCTAGCTAATGAGGACTTAGGGGTAGGTGCTCCGAGAAATTACAATTTTTTCTGCCATTGGTTTGGAGGAAAGGGAGCTGTGAAGTATGACGATGTGATTTCTTTCTCCTTCTGAAGTTACTGTTCTGTCTTGTTGACGGTTTAGGATCAAATTTCTTTCCTTGATACTTTACACAGGATAGGATTCTCAGACCAGAGAGTAATGAAACTGTCCCACCTCTCTGATTATATCAGGAAAATGAGACTGCATCTCTCTAACTGGTCACATCTGACCCAAATATATTTGCCAGCAGTGTGCAAGTCACCACTGCTGACATACCCAGTGTAGCTTTAAACTACCTACCTCAGGTACCAGTAACATGCAATAACTGAAACCGCAGACTGATGCATGGGTTGCAAAAGCTATGCAGGATGCTGGGTATACATTCTGATGCTTAGCTTACCCTGCACCTTGTTAAAGTAGTGTTACCAAATTAGTTGTCTCTGCAAGAACTACAATTACATCTCAGAGTTCATTGTAGACATAATTGGTACAAATGGTATGAAAAGCATATAATGCTAGTGGCTGGTGTCTGTCTGTGATTTCTAGCCTGGAGGTATGTATTTACAGTCCCTCCATTAAAGTATATGAAACGTAGATGGAGCCACCCATTTTCCAGTCATATTTAGCTCAGCAATGTACAGAAAATGCTCTGTGAGTACTTTCCCTTCCAATGACTCATGTAAGCATCCAGAAGTTTCATTTTTTTCTGACTCATTCAACGTGAGCTTTATTGCTTCCTTTAGAATAGTGGGAAAGCAGAGTTTATTGTGATAACAACATTTTGACACCACTGATTCTAAAATTAAAAGTGCAGAGGGGTGCTGAAAAGAGAACTCTGAGTCATTAAGCTTGGGATTCACAAATGTTACAAGAAGTCAAATTCTGTGTTTCTCTCCGGATTAACTGTAATGTCAGGCTCCAGTCCTCAGACTGAAATCTGGATCTGAGATCTTCCAAATTCCATGGGTTGAAACCAAAGCTCTAATTATAATCTCTTTCTGTGACATATTTGTTCACTTAACTCTGATCTCAGTTTGGCATCCCGCATTTGCTTCCAAAATAACATCTGCCTTAAGATTGATTTATGATTAGGAGCTGATGCTTTATCTCTTGGGAAGTGATATATTCTATGCAGTACAACAATATACAGGAGAAGCTAAGCATCCGGCAGTTAGTCCAGTTTTGACCCCGAAATAATGGCCTCAGACCATGCATAGAACATTATTTAGGCCCCAAATCTCAGATTCAATGCCAATAAATTTCACAGACCAATAAATTTTCTTGATAGCTTGCAAATGTGGGGTAAATGCCATTTAGCTTCTGGATTATCAGTGTTGTGGATGGAAAAACTCTGACTGAAAGCAGCTTCCCTTTGTTGAATTCTATCCAGGACTCAGTGTCTAGTGTGGAAAGCCTACAGCGGAAACACATACAGTTTGAAAAAGCCCTGGAAGCTCAGATGGAGAAAATTGATGAGATGGCTTCATTTGCTCAGCAGCTAATGCAGAACAAGCATTATGACTCGGACAACATCACCAACAGATGCCAGGCCGTTCTCAGGAGGTGAAGTCAAACCTTTCCTATGTCAGCCACCATTCTCTTTTGCAATGAGACTCTCCCCATGTGCCTAATATCTTTAAATGGTTTAGGAGAACCATAAACTGGTTTGCATTTACTGAACTTTGTGCTTCACACTGTGGTCTTGCCAAATTGGCCTGAGTCTAGTCAATTTTTTGTTAGGAGGTTTGCAAACTACAGTGAAGTGGAGGGAGAGTGGGATTCAGAAAAAGGCAGTTTTCCTGTAATTCTGTATCCTGGCCTGGCCTTAGGGACAGTGCTGCAAACAAAAGGCAGAGGCCTGCTGTGCCATTAAATACTTCATTATCATGAAATACCATTGAGAAAAGTCATTTGCTACACAACTGATTTTTCACTGCTCTAATGGTGTTGATCTTAAAGCCCTGCTCAAATCATCTATTAGGGCGTTTGCAATTTTTCTGATCAGATCTTGCCCTTTCATGTGAATTACTTTATATTTCTCCTAGCATGTTGCATATTGTTCATCTTAAATGCTGACAGTAGAAGCAATTGTACTCAGTGCTATGGTAGATGAAAAGATACACATAAAATTTACAAAGAGAGGTTGGAGATCCCTTACAATTAAAGTGAACGTATGAATTTATTAATATGATCAAACTATCACATGCCTGCATTAACATAAATAAAGTGCTGCAGGTCCACATTTGGAAAAAAGATGAAAGGATGATGTAGCTTTGGTTTATCAGTGATAAATTCCATCATACTCACAGGCTTTCTATATAAGAAACATGCTGAGTTTATGTTGTTTTGTACCCTGAAAGGCAGCAATGGTGATTCTTAGAGGCAGATATCATATATACAGAATTTGTGTGTACTTTAAACATATCTATCTGCTAGTAATCCTTCCTGTAGTGTCCCAAGCATCATCTCTGACAGTCCAAATCATGGGAGGGTGCATATTATGGTCATTTCTCTCCTAGAGAATGGAGTGTTAGATCACGTGTGTTTTAGAGATGAAAACTGAAACCCCTTATCCTATCTAATTCACTCTGTGGCTTTTACCTCACGCATCTGTCTTCATCTCAGAAAGGAGAAACTGCTGGAGAATGCTGCTGCTCGCAGACATCTGCTAGAGGAATCAAGGCTTCTGCAGAAGTTGCTGAGGAATTCCTTTGAGGTACAATTACACAGGATTCATGGTATTATGGTTTCTTAAAACATACTGTGCTGCATAGATCTGAATCCCTGGAGGGATTTACTGGGAGAAAAATCAAGGAACTGAGCCTGGAATGAGATTATAGTGGGAAAGATGAGGATAAGATTGAAGGGATATTTTTCAGCTTTCAAGTCACAGCTTCCCTCCAGTCACCAGATGAAAGATCTACTCTTCTTTGGACACCAGCAAAATGCAGAAGAAATAAATGCATTAAAAGGGAATGTGCCAACATTTTAAAATTCATGGGAAGAGACAAATTAATTATTTTCTAGTGAGATACTTACAGTGAGTTTAGAACTAGGGAGATAATTATCCTTTCTCCCCCATGCACACATGTGCCCACGCACTTTCTCACTGCAGAGAGGCAGCCCCCTTTCCAGGTAACAGTGCTGGTAAACAGAGATAAAGTGGTGACTTCATTATGAAAGACAGGAGGAGCTGAGGGAAGCAGAACCTCAGAGGGACAATTCATTTGTGTCCCCACTCACTAGTCCCATGTTTTATACATATTAGAGGAGAGCCTGACAGGTTGGAGCTAAAGAAACACTG